>NC_060288.1:14120895-14420895 GCF_021613505.1 Equus quagga | reverse complement strand
TTATATAGATCCTTCACTTCCTTCGTTAAGTTTATCCCAAGGTATTTTATTCTTTTCGTTGCGATTGTGAATGGGATTGAGTTCTTGAGTTCTTTTTCTGTTAGTTCATTGTTAGTGTATAGAAATGCTACTGATTTATGTATGTTGATTTTATACCCTGCTACTTTGCTGTAGTTGTTGATTATTTCTAATAGTTTTTCTATGGATTCTTTGGGGTTTTCTATATATAAGATCATGTCGTCTGCAAACAGCGAGAGTTTTACTTCTTCGTTACCTATTTGGATACCTTTTATTTCTTTTTCCTGCCGAATTGCTCTGGCCAACACCTCCAGTACTATGTTGAATAGGAGTGGTGAAAGTGGGCACCCTTGTCTTGTTCCTGTCCTCAGAGGGATGGCTTTCAGTTTTTGTCCATTGAGTATGATGTTGGCTGTGGGTCTGTCATATATGGCCTTTATTATGTTGAGGTACTTTCCTTCTATACCCATTTTATTGAGGGTTTTTATCATAAATGGGTGTTGGATCTTGTCGAATGCTTTCTCTGCATCTATTGAGATGATCATGTGGTTTTTGTTTTTCATTTTGTTGATGTAGTGTATCACGTTGATTGACTTGCGGATGTTGAACCATCCCTGTGTCTCTGGTATAAATCCCACTTGATCATGGTGTTTAATCTTTTTGATGTATTGCTGTATTCGGTTTGCCAAAATTTTGTTGAGGATTTTTGCATCTATGTTCATCAGTGATATCGGCCTGTAGTTCTCCTTCTTTGTGTTGTCCTTGTCAGGTTTGGGGATCAGAGTGATGTTGGCTTCATAGAATGTGTTAGGGAGTACTCCATCTTTCTCAATTTTCTGGAACAGTTTGAGAAGGATAGGTATTAAGTCTTCTTTGAATGTTTGGTAGAATTCTCCAGAGAAGCCATCTGGTCCTGGACTCTTATTTTTGGGGAGGTTTTTGATTACTGTTTCTATTTCCTTACTTGTGATTGGCCTATTCAGATTCTCCATTTCTTCCTGATTCAGTTTGGGGAGATTGTAGGAGTCTAGGAATTTGTCCATTTCTTCCAGGTTGTTCAATTTGTTGGCATATAGTTTTTCATAGTATTCTCTTATGATCCCTTGTATTTCATTGGTATCTGTTGTGATTTCTCCTCTCTCATTCCTAATTTTATTTATTTGCGATTTCTCTCTTCTTTTCTTGGTGAGTCTGGCTAAAGGTTTGTCGATTTTGTTAATTTTTTCGAAGAACCAACTCTTTGTTTCATTGATCCTTTCTATTGTCTTTTTTGTTTCAATATCATTTATTTCTGCTCTTATTTTTATTATTTCCCTCCTTCTACTGACTCTGGGCTTTGTTTGTTCTTCTTTTTCTAGTTCTGTTAGGTGTCGTTTGAGGTTGCTTATGTGAGCTTTTTCTTGTTTAGTGAGGTGAGCCTGTATTGCGATGAATTTCCCTCTTAGGACTGCTTTTGCTGGATCCCAAATGATTTGGTATGTCATGTTCTCATTTTCATTTGTCTCCAGATAATATTTGATTTCTTCTTTAATTTCTTCAATGATCCATTGTTTGTTCAGAAGCGTGTTGTTTAGTCTCCACATTTTTGCACCTTTCTCTGCTTTTTTCTTGTAGTTGATTTCTAGTTTCATAGCATTATGATCAGAAAAGATGCTGGATATTATTTCAACTCTCTTGTATTTATTGATGTTTGCTTTGTTTCCCAAAATATGGTCAATCCTTGAGAATGTTCCATGTGCACTTGAGAAGAATGTGTAACCTGCTGTTTTTGGATGAAGTGTTCTATATATATCTATTAAGACCATCTGGTCTAATTTTTCATTTAATTCTATTATTTCCTTGTTGATTTTCTGTCTGGATGTTCTGTCCATTGGTGTTAATGGTGTGTTGAGGTCCCCTACTATTATTGTATTGTTGTTGATGTCTTCTTTTAGTTCTATTAAGAGTTGCTGTACAAATTTTGGTGCTCCTGTGTTGGGTGTGTATATATTTATAAGTGTTATGCCTTCTTGGTGGAGAGTCCCTTTTATCATTATATACTGTCCCTCTTTGTCTTTCTTTATCTGTTTTGCTTTGAAGTTTACCTTGTCTGATATTAGTATAGCGACACCTGCTTTCTTTTGTTCATTATTAGCTTGGAGTATTGTTCTCCATCCCTTCACTCTGAGTCTGTGTTTGTCTTTGGGGCTGAGGTGTGTTTCCTGGAGGCAGCATATTGTTGGGTCTTGTTCTTTGATCCATCCTGCCACTCTGTGTCTTTTGATTGGGGAGTTCAATCCATTTACATTTAGAGTGATTATTGAGATGTGGGGGCCTACCACTGCCATTTTATGTCTTGTTTTCCGGTTTTCTTCAATTTCCTTTGTTTCTCATCCCATGGTTTAATCTGTTCTGATGAAGAGCTGCTACTCTCTGTTGTTGTCCTTCTACTTATCTCCTCTGCTCTTGGTTTTGTAGCCCCTTTCCTTTTTTTGATTTTTCAGGAATGAGGGTTTTCCTGAGGATTTCCTGAAGAGGAGGTTTTGTGGCAATGAACTCCCTTAATTTTTGTTTATCTGGGAAAGTTTTTATTTCTCCATCGTATTTGAAGGATATTTTCGCTGGGTAGAGAATTCTCGGCTGTAGGTTTTTGTCCTTCAGATTTTTGAATATATCATTCCATTCTCTTCTAGCCTGTAAAGTTTCTGCTGAGAAATCTGCTGATACCCTGATGGGGGTTCCTTTGTAGGTTAGTTTCTTTTCCCTGGCTGTCCTTAGTATTTTCTCCTTGTCGTTGACTTTTGCTAGCTTCACTACTATATGCCGTGGGGTTGGTCTTCTTGCATTGATAAAGTTTGGAGATCTATTGGCTTCTGCCACCTGAAGATCCATCTCTCTCACCAGATTTGGGAAGTTCTCAGCCATTATTTCTTTGAATAGGCTTTCTGCCCCTTTCTCCTTCTCTTCTCCCTCTGGTATACCTATAATCCTTATGCTGCATCTCCTAATTGCGTCTGATAATTCTCGGAGAGTTTCTTCATTTCTTTTTAGTCTTACTTCTCTCTCCTCCTCTGTCTGCAGCATTTCTATATTGCCATCTTCCAAATTGCTAATTCTTTCCTCCATATTATCGGCCCTACTGTTAAGTGCATCTAGATTTTTCTTAATCTCCTCTATTGTGTTCTTCATTTCCAATATTTCTGTTTGGTTCTTCTTTATCATATCAAACTCTTTTGTGACATAGCTCCTGAACTCATTGAGTTGTCTATCTGAATTCTCTCTTAACTCATTGAGTATTTTAATGATGGCTGTTTTGAAGTCATCATCATTTAGGTTATATATCTCATTTTCTTTGGGATTGTTTTCTGTGTATTTGTTATTTTCCTTCTGTTCTGGAGATTTAATGTATTTTTTCATATTGCTTGATGTTGTTGATTTGTGCCTCCACATAGAGATAGAGTTTAGTTGCTCCTTCCACTTGTTTCTGCTGGTGTGGTGGGGGAGCAGCTGATTGTACTGCACCAACCAGGAACCCTATCTGCAGTTGCTAACTGGGCCTGGGCCCCTCCTCGTAGTCACAGTGGTCCTTTGGATTCCCTCTTCTGCCATGGGGGCCGTCACGGGGGGGCTTCAGGCTGCTGGTGCCTACTGTTGCAGCCCACCTAGACGTGCTCCCTCCTTGGGGTCTGCAACGGTGTTATGGGCTTTTCCAGCGGCCAGGGGTAGGATCACTTATATTTGCTGCTCCGTCACTGTCGGCACCCACAAAATCTCACTTGTCCACTATGGGTCGCAGCAGAGCTATTGGCATCTTCTACAGTCTGTGGTTAGCTCACCTAGCTATGCTACTTTTGTCCTGGGGTCTTCCAGCCTTGTGGCTGCCAGATGGGTGCTCTCTACTAGTGCTGTGCAGAGGCTTTCCCTGAGGCTGCTGTGAGCCTGTAGGGTTTCCCCCTAGGCTATGGAGCTGGGTCACTGGAACTCCACCCAGCCCCAGTCCTGTTCCCCAGGAACTCAGGGAGCCCTTTGCCCTGTCTGGGGGATAGCCAGAGATCCTGATTTCAGTGGTATCTGGTCAGCTGCTGCCCTGCCTGATATTCTCCTCTCTGGGACTCTCCCGGTGTTGTGGATGCTGGGCGTGGCCCCTCCGCTAATAGCAGACAGAGAGTTTTGTCCGCTGCCTGGGCAGAACTCTGGAGCTTCCCCTCCGGGCCGCAGGGCCAGCCTCTGGAGCTCCCCCCAGCCCCAGTCCTCTCCAAGATCTCCAGCAATCCCTTACCCCACGGGGCAGGCAACAGCAGCTGGGGGTCACCTCGCCCTCTGGGGTTCTCTCCGGGACTTTCTCGGAGTTGTGAATGCTGGGCGTGGCCCCTCCACTAATGGCAGACAGAGAGTTTTGTCTGCTGCCTGAGCGGAACTCTGGAGCTTCCCCTCTGGGGCGCGGAGCTGGCCTCTGGAGCTTCAGCCAGCCCCAGTCCTCTCTGAGATCTCCGGCAATCCCTTTCCCCACCGTGCAGGCAGTGGCAGCCAGGGGGCCTCCGTACCCTCTGTGATTCTCTCTGGGACCCTGCGGGCGCCGTGAACACTAGACGGGATCTCCCCGCCAATGGCGGGGAGAGACTCTCCCCGCGGGCTCAAGTGTGTAAATCTAGAGTTTCCCTCTGCGTTTAGGAGTAAATGCGGGGGGTTTAGGTAGTGTTCTGGTCACCTGTTTCCACCATCGCTCCTCTGGTGTGTGCTCGCTCCTGCCCTAGGTGTGTGTTGATCTTCTGGGGGCATCCGTTGGAAGAAAGCCGCTTGCAGGTACTAGGCTGTTCGGTCGGGGTCGGAGAGTTTTCACCTATCTCCACCTCCTCCCAGAGGGAAGTCTGTCCGCCTTCCGATGTATAGTCGCGTGGGTCTCTCAGACGTCCCGAGATGCTGTCTGGATATCCTTTGTTAAGCGATGAGTGTCCAAACAATTGTAGACTCGAAGTGGGAGAGACAAAGAGGACTACTCATGGCGCCATCTTGGATCCTCCTCCCAGTGGTCCAGGATTTTGCAGGTTCCAATCCTGGGTGTGGACATAGCATGCTCATCCGGCCATGCTAGGTTGGTGTCCCACATAGCAAAGCCAGAAGGACCTACAACTAGAATATACAACTAAGTACTGGGGGGCTTTGGGGAGAAGAAGAAGACGAAAAAAAAGAAGATTGGCAACAGATGCTAGCTCAGGTACCAATCTAAAAAAAAAAAGAGAGGGCATTTTATTGTAAACTGTATCTCAGTAGATGCTTTTTTTTTTAAGTATTAGGTTCAGATGATTTTTTTCACCTGAGTTTTAGCTCATTTTTAAAGAGTAAATAATTTGGAAGCTATTGAAATCATTATAGATCAGAGAAAAGTACAGAAATAACTCCAATTTGTCTTATGAAATTAGCATAATTCTAACACTTCATAATAGATAAATATTATATACGAAAATGGAGGCAAAAAGTCTAAACAAAATAAATTTTATCAAGTGGTTTACAGAAAACATAATACTGAATAACAAGTTGAGCTTATTCCGGTAATGCAAAGTTGATTCAACATTAAAAAGTCTATTAATATAATTAATTACTTTGACAATTAAAGGATTGATACTATATTATCCATATGATTTGTAAATACATACTCAAAACCTTCAATGAAACTCAGCAGTCATTCCTAATTTTTTACAAGTATAAGAAAAATAGAAAGAGAGAGAACTTCAAACATAGCATAAGAACTAAATGAAAATAACAAGCAACATAATAAACAGTGAAATGCTAAAGTGTTACTTCCATTATTATTCTACATTTTCTTGAAGATCCTAGCTACTGCAATAAGACAAGGAAACAAAATAAGCAGTACAATAAAATATATTAGAAAAGAAAGAAAAAATTTTATTTGCCTATGCTGCTATATCCAGAAAACTTAATAAACGCTAAGTTACACTAAAATTAGTAAGAGAATTTACTAACATGGATGAAAAAAACATACCAGCATCTTCTCTCTATGCTAGCAAAAAAGCAATTGAGGGGCCGGCCCAGTGGCACAGCAGTTAAGTTCTCAAGCTCCACTTTGGTGGCCCGGAGTTCACCAGTTTGGATCCCGAGTGTGGACCTATGCACTGCTCATCAAGCCATGCTGTGGCAGGTGTCCCACATATAAAGTAGAGGAAGATGGGCATGGATGTTAGCTGAGGGCCAGTCTTCCTCAAAGAAAAAAGCAATTGAAATGGAAATGAAAAAAATATATTAAAAATAACAAATCTATAAAATATTTAGAATAAAAAGGGATACAAGGTATATGTTAAAACAATAAAATCTTACCAGATTTTATTAATATTGAATATATCAAATATTATATACAATTCAGCATTATGTTTATATCATATTTAAAACTGTATTATAATAAAGTGATATTTCTATTAATATTAATAGAAACATACACATGTTTCTAGATATGAAGACCTTAATTTCATAAACATTTTTTTAAATTACCTGGACAGCAATATACTCAAAATATTGAAGACTTTCTTACACAAATAGTCAGCTGTATGGGATCATGCTAATCACTACTTCTGATGTTATTGCGCAGCATTTTACTCTAATTAGCTCTTTATATCTCTGTTCCCCAACATGCTTGACATTTTTAACTCCTCTAGCCAAGAACCATGTCTTAATTATCTTTTGAGCTCCGGCACCTAGCACATTTTTGATATATGATAAGCAAAGAATCAATGATTGCTGTGTGAGTGAATATCCTCTAAAGCGGAGGACGCATATGTTCTGTCGCCTGGTGAGCACAGCTTCCCTCTGTAACAGTGCAAGCGCCCCAGAGGTAGTGTACAAATGCTTAACCCACCCTCGGTGTGACCCAACAAGGCACACCTTGCAGTCTTCTGCTAGGGCTACTTGAATGGGCTGTGATGTTTGATTTTATATGTTGACTTGACTGGGCTAAGGGAAGCCCAGATAGCTGATAAATCATTACTTCTGGGTGTGTCTGTGAGGGTGTTTCTGGAAGAGATTAGCATTTGAATCAGTAGACTGAGTAAAGAAGATCACCCCCTCACCAGTTTGGGTGGGCACCATCCTACCCATTGGGGGCCCCAATAGAACAAGACGGCAGGGGAAGGGCAAATTCTGGCTCTCTCTTCTTGAGCTAGGGCATTCATCTTCTCCTGCCCTCTGACATCAGAACTCCTGGTTCTCTGGCCTTTGGACTCCGGGACTTACACCAGCAGACCCTGTTCTCAAGCCTTTGGACTCAAACTGAGTTATACCACTGGTTTTCCTGGTTCTCTGGGTTGCAGATGGCAGATCATGGCATAGTTGAAGCCCCATAATCATGTGAACAATTCTCATAATAGATCTCCTCATATATATCCATATATATCCCATTGGCTCTGTTCCTCTGGAGAACTCTGACTAATACATCAGTGTCATGAAATGAATGGATGCCATCCTGAAATCGAACTATATATAAAACCAGAATCCAGACTTCAGCCCCTGGGCCTCTAGAGTTCTATTAGGTAACTTTCCACATATTCAAGACTCTGCCAAGAAAAATCTTGTGGTAGTTCTCCTATTTTTATACATATCCTGTCAGGAGATTTGCGTTTATGGTTATACCCCCCAAATTTCAACCCATATAAACAAAACAAGACAGAAGATGCATCCAATATAATTTGCAGTGCTGAACACTTACAGTTAAGATCTGTTTATGCAGAAAAACCTAAAGCATTTTCATTCTGAAAGTTTATATTTTCATTGTTTTTCTGAAATTCCATGTCTAGAGAAAGCGAAGCAATATCTTAGTAACCAGTGGCTTGCATATAGGACGTATAGAATAAATGTGGAATCAAGTTGAATGGCTGTTAATGATTGTTCTGCTGTTAAGATTTTTTCTTATTTCTGACTCTTTAATTTAATGCCTCAGCTTTCTGATCAGATCTAGAAAATAAATGTCATTATGAAAACTAAAAGATGCTTTATGAATTCAATTGATTTTAAACTTATCTTTAAAAGTATCTTCATGTAACGTCATTAGTAATAATAAAACTGAACTCACTCTCAGCTCTTGGTTTAAGCAAAAATGATGTTAAGAAGTGTCGCTCTACTCCCCATGCAATAGGCACTTACATAATTTTATGGAGCACCAAGCACTGGAGATTCAGAATAATTTAAGATACATGCCCTATAATTTATGGCAGTGGGAAGAGACCAGCAAACCAATGATTGCAGGACAGTGTGACAAATGTGAGAGATGAATGCATGGGTGTGCTGTGGAAGGAAAGAGGAGGAGCCAGCGATGGGACTGCGATAGGCACGATCAGGGCAGGCTTCAGAGGGGACATGATGTTGAGCTAATTTTTGAAAGATATATAATCCGTGAGAAGAACATTCCAGGCAGACAGAACAGAAAATGTGAAGGCACAGAAGCACGTTCTAAGAATTTGCTGTTAGCACAGAGTCCCTGGAGGCAAGGGTTCTCGTGGGGGTGGTGGCAGGCTGCAAAGCTGGACAGAGAGGCAGATCCCAGAGCATGAAGTACCCAATGAGATAAGCTAAGGAAAGTTCTGGGGAACTTTTGGGCAATTTTTAGCAGGGGAGGGACCGAACAAATTTACAGTTTTGCAAGAAAATTTCGGTAATATTCAAGGTATGGTTACAAAGTTATAAAATTTCTTTCTTAATGTGATTTATAAATCCACCCTGCAGGCAATTTTAAGAGTTCAAAAATGTATGTTATCAAAATGTCATGAAAATGAATTCATAACTTTCCAAAATGACTACTTCCCAGCCTCCTCAAGACTTCCCATTAGTAAGGGTTTAAGAACTATGCCTTGCCCATCATTCTCCATAGTGTATTGGAAAGGAGAAGCTAATTGAGCCCAGGGTAGGAAAAGAGGAGAGAATTATGAGGGCTACTGCTGAGCTGAGACAGAGCAACTCCAGGCGATAACCTGGCATTCTAAAGCCACGTCCAAGTAGATCCAGACGGAGCATCAAGAGGTAAAGAGGGGATCCAGCTGGGGATGAAGGGGTTGCAAGTCATTCAAAGAGTTCTAACTAGATGGTGAAGTGGTCCAGCAGTTGAAGAGAAGAAACCAGACATACACTGCTAGCTTCTCTCTCACTGGTCTTGGGAACCATCATAAATAGCATCTGCCAGGAAAGGAATGATCTGGAGGGAAGGATGGGCAGCAATCTTTATTTCAAAATCCATCGGCCGTAGAGTCTCTAATAACATTAATGTTCATAATTAGGATCTCAAAAAATTTTTTGAATTATCAGACATATTAAAATGTTGTGACATGGCACAGAACATTCTGCTTGGAGTGAGAAGGCCTAAATATTGTTGTAAAGCAATACTTCATTGATTTTTTGGACATTTGGGATCTGGGCCCCTTCCTAAGACCACCTGAATGTCCTTGTGGAGAATTACTTCCTTTCTGTTATAGGGGCATCCTGGTGGGAGTCCAGGCCCTGTCTCCCTCCAGCGCCCATTGTCAGATCCTTTCTCTGTCCTCCCCAGCACAGTAGGGAGCAGGCATGTATAACCCAAGCTTGGATAATCAATCTCCCCTGGGACTTTGAATTTTGAGCCTGTAACATTCCTGATCTTGAGGGAAGGCATTCAGTCTTTCTTTGTTATATAAGGTGTTTGCTATCAGTTTTCACAGATGACCTTTAACAGGTTGAAGACATTCCTTTTGTTCCTAGTCTGTCCATTATTTTTATCATGAAAGGGAGTTAGATTTTGTCAAGTGCTTTTGCTGCATCTATTGAGATGATCATGTGGTTTTTATCCTTCATTCTATTAATATGGTGTGTTATATTGATCTATTTTC
Organism: Equus quagga; assembly: GCF_021613505.1. Lineage (NCBI taxonomy): Eukaryota > Metazoa > Chordata > Mammalia > Perissodactyla > Equidae > Equus > Equus quagga. The sequence goes on along the minus strand of NC_060288.1, from coordinate 14,411,038 downwards.
AGACGCTGAACTGATTTTTTGAGTCAGTCTTAGCCTATCAATAGTGACACTATCAGCTAGAAATGTCTGAGGCACTCACCTTGGCCTGTACTTCTTACGGCCAGCCCCCGCAGACATTTCCCAGACCGGAGCCAAAGTTGTGGTTGGACTGGCCCTTGTGGTTTTTACTATGATTGCAAGACTCCTCTGCAACAACCAGCAGGGAACTTTGAAAAGCCACAAGTCCTGGAGGCACACCAGGGGCCACACAGTGAGGTCATGGTAGAGAGAGAGAGAGTAGTGCCTGAGGTTTTGCCTTTGCAGGGATGGCGGGTAGAGTGCCTGGAGTTTTGTGGGTTCACTCTTTATTGGTGAATTTTAAACATAAGAGCAGGAATTAAAGAACAGGAAGGGAAAAGCAGGTCCACGCAAATGGTCAGATGTCTAGGTCACCCAGAGCTTTCTAAAAAGGGGAACTTCATGGATGGGGTGGCCTGGCCCTTTATGTAGTTGTGTCACTGGCAATGTGTTTATTCAAGATGGATGTCTTTGAAGTGGATGCCTTGGCCATCAAAAGCTTAATGTCAGGCACTTACATTATAATCAAAAAACCTAATTGTCAGGAGCTTACACTATAACCAACCTTGCATTCCTTGGACCATCCCACTTGGTCATAAACATAAATTTGTGCTAAAGAAATATGGCATGGTTAATGGAATACACAAAAAACTTGACTCATGAGAATGTGAGTATATAGTTAGCACAGTACATACATTTAAATAGTAATCTAATACATATCATGATCATAGTGAATGCTGAGTGCTGGCAGAAATTCAAAAGTGTGCAATTAATAATACAATGATGGGGTAAATTGCTACAAAGCTTTACATCAATGATGGATACTAAAATTATTTATTTGGTGTCATAGGTATTTTATTGTCTAACCCTGTGAAATTTGCTAATTTCTGTGTGTTTAAGCATAGGGAACCTCCATCAGTGAGTTAATTCACCAACACCTTACACTCGGTCAGGATGGATGGTGGAGAACTCTGTGGGTGTCCATGTGTGTATCAAACAGCTAAAGGGAATAAATGTTGAATCATGACGTGCCAAGAGATACCAGCCTGGAAAGATCTCATGGAAGAAGTGAAATTTAAGCAGCAATTTGAAAGGAAAAAAAAATGCTACAGAGGATCATTTATGTAGCAAGTCCAATCTGTGTTCATTTTCCTAGCTGCTGATTTGGCAATGTGGCAGACTGAATCACTTTGGAAGAGCCCATCTGTTGAGTGTAAATACCAGAGAATCACCTTTCTGAGCCTCCCTTGCTGGTGTCCATCTGGGCCATGTGATGAACAGATTGCTAATATAATCTGGCGTGACATGAGACATTCTGAAAACAGCTGTGCTTGTCCCACCCTAGGTGACAACTTGCTTCTTCACTAATGACTTTACCCAAGTTTCTTGGGGAATCTCCATTCCATGGATCCACTTGATTTCACTCCTTGCCCAAATCTGTGTCATTTGCGATTTCAATTTAAAAATGTTGCACATTCCATTTCTAAAAAGCCATTAAAATGTTACTGTCACTGGTAAAAATGAGTCATCCTAACTCCTTTTGCTGTTTCTGCAAAGAGAGTGTCCCAGGGGCTCAACCTGTGATTCAGAGTAAAGATCTTGAAGTTACGGAGCAGGAAAAAAATAGTAAGAACCTTATTGGTGTTTCATTTACAGTGTTATTAGTCTTTATCTTAAAAAGACTAGTGGCAAATGTGAGCATGGATTCGTCACAAGCAGGGACCACAAATGGTAGAGATACAGAAAGACTCAAAGCCACAGCCAAATGTTGAGGGACAGTGTTCTGTTCACATATTAAGTTTCCAACAAGAAAACAGCAGTTGGTGAATTTCCTCTGTCCTGTACTAACCATTGCCTTGTTGGTTCAATCAGGCGGTCACCACGTCCTATAATTCCATCTATTCTACCTGCTTTCCCTCGCATCATCCCCTCCTCCTTATTCCCACTGGCCCTACCCCACCTCCAGTCCTCAGTCCCTTCACACACCTCAGCAGTTTGCGCTCTTCGTCTGTGCTCAGCATCAAAGGATTTGTGAGCCCTTCGTTTCTCTGCAGGAGGCTGCTCTCTGAGATGGCCACGACTAGTCTTATACTCCCTTTCACCCAATTAAAGCTAGAGCTTGGTTTACTCAGCAACTTCCTTTCTCTGCTTCTTTTACCAAATACTGCAGGATCGTGACTAAGAGACAGATAGAGCTGTCTGATTTTATTAGACTTTGGAAGTGTGGCTTCATATTTCATTTACCAGATTTCTTTTTCCTCCCTCCATCCCCTCCTTCCTTCTTCCTTTCCTGTATTTTGTGTGTGTGTGTGTGTGGTGGTGGTTTTTGTTGTTTTGATTTGGTTCTGGTTTACGTTTGTCCCGGAACTAGTCGCAGATCACTAATCATTTATTTATAGAACAATAACAAAAATTACTGCCCAGTAAGATCGAGCAGCGACGTGGAGGAAGAAAGCAGAGGTCTAGAAATGACAAGACCTGAATCCTTTTCCTTGCCCTGCAGCTTATTAACTATATGACATTTATTAAGCTTCTTAGCCTCTCTGGATTTCTTGTATAAAATCAGATGGCGGAAATTGATACTCTTCCAGATCTTTTTAAACTTCAGCATTCTGTAAATCTAAAACCATATTGCTACAAACATCTAAAAATACTTGTGAAAACCTGTAAGGAAGGGGTTCGGAGAAAATGCCAGGTTAAGCCTATGTTCCTGGACCCTCCATCCTCCCAGCTCCTTGCTGGGCCACCCAACAACCAAGATAAGTATGACATGCCAGCAGGTGTGTGTGGCTGGGGCAGTGGATCAGGGCATGCTTTTTTTGCTTTAACATGCAAGCAGAATATCTAGGGTATCTTGTTATTATGTACATTCATTTTGAGTAGATCTGAGGGAGGCATGAGATTCCACATTTCTAACTCCCAAGTAAGGCTGATGCTGCTGGTCTGTGCATAGGTCTCGAGAGGGATGCTTGAGTGCATCTGAGGACTGAATTCTCCAGAGACGACGACAGGTGCAGAGACTCACTGTTGAATATGCAAGGTGGGAAGCAGAAAGCACAGGCTAGGGGAGTACATTTGCCTCTCCAGCAGAGAGAGCCCACACGATGCGGACCGCAGATGCTGAGGCTGCCTGAGGCAGCCCAACTGAGAGACTCTAAAGGATTTTTTTGGCACTCTGCATGTTTGCTGTATGCGATGCTTGGGAGACTGAAGAATCTGAGCTGAGCCACGTTGAAGAACAAATTGTTCCCAGCCTGTACAGTCATAAGAGACTTTCCCTCTCTCCCCTGAGCCCCTCACCCCAACTTGCATCTCTTCCCAACCTAAAAGCAATAAGCCAACCCCTCGTCCACTGTTAAACCAATTTGCCATCTCAATCATCATTTCCTGCCAGTTCACCACTCATCATGGTCCTTCAACAGCCTGACTTTTCTGAGGGCTGAGCAGGCAGGGAACAAGAAAGGGTGGGCAGGCTGGTGAAAAAGAACAGGTGGTTTCTGTTGAGGCAGAATTAGCAGACATGACAGGAGAGAACTTTAATAAAAACATATAAAGGACTCTTAGGTAATGTAATTGTGTTACCGAACAGGTTTGTTTTTGCCCGCTGCTCAGAAAGCCAAACACCGAGATGACGAGATTGTAGCAGAGACAGAGTTTAATCACAAGGCGGCCATGCGAGGAAGCAAGAACATGAGCCTCAAATCTGCTTCCTCGAAAACAGGAACTCAGGGATATTTATGGGATGGGGGGAAGGTGGTCTGAAATGTGGAGATGGGTGATTGGAGGTGAGGAGAGGTGAGGTAATTGATGATTTGCACAAGCGTAGTCACACTTCATGCCTCTTCATAGGACCCATGTTCACAAAATGGCAGCATTAGCATGATCTGAGGGTGGAGTTTTTAGCCTCTTGAAGTCAAAAGGGTGCCTATCAGACATCTCCATGGGCCCAGTTGATGGGTTGGTGGTCTCCACTGGCCTGAAGTGGACAAGGAGTTCTAATTCCTGAAAAACAGCTCACACACCCATTACCATGGTGACCCAAGCTCCAGAAAGATGTTATCTATAGGAGCCTAGTGGGAGTCAGATAGCATATTGCCTAAGCAGCACAGTCAACAATGGGTGAGTTAAACAGCTAAAAGCTATAATCAGTAATTGCAAAAAGGAGAAAAACCTGTAGTTCCTAGCTATTTAATCATCAATGGCTAACTCTTTGCTGGTTTCAATCCCTCCTATTCTTTGATATTCCTCTTTCTTAAGGGTTTTGGGGAGACAATCAATCTAGCTACTTCCTGATGAATTGGGGCGTAGATCTGGGTTAGAGGAATGAAACTGTTTAGCGCTCATTTGGAAATATTCTCTTATCCTTATCCATAAGGATAAGAAATGTAGACAACCCAAATTATAACAGTCCCTGAAAAATAGACCTAATCCCAATGGGGCCTCCATCGGATCTCCAGGGGGGGTAGACATCTGGTCTCAGTTCCTGATAGTCTTTTGTTTTACTAGATATGCATCAGAGACAAGAGCAATGGCCTATACCCTGATCTTTCAGTTGTCATTGATGATGGCCATCAGGACAAACTCTGCCTGGGGGTCATCACATTCCTAAGGAACTCAAAAGAACAAAGTTATCAACTTATAGCAGCTGGGAGGGGCCGTAAAATCTACAGAGCATGTCTGGGTTAGTTAATCAGAGGTCATTCAAAGTTATAACATGGTTTCTTTTTTACAATAAGGCTTCCCTTATGTCAACCTGGTGTCGACTGATATCAATCCCCCCCTTTTGTTGTTCATCCTCAATCTTGAGAGACTACCCTGCTGATGAAGGGCAAAGGTTGTTCCATCTCATTGAACCAGTCTCTTAGTAAGACAGTGATGCAGGTGGGCTCCCAAAGTTCAGCCTTTCTGAGCCCAGGTGGCAGCCAGCTGAAAAGATTTCTAGATGTCAGAGTCGAAGCATCTTTCGAACTTTGAAGTGTCTCTGATGATGTCATCAGGTGTTCAGGAATCTTACACAGCAACAGACATGAATCTCTCTTAAGTTTATATCCAGTTGTCCAGCTTCAGTTTGCAAGGCTTCACGAAAAAGGGCAGGTTCAGTTCTCAGTGATTCCAAACGGAAATGATGGGGAAAAAATTGAAAATGTTATTTTGGACATTTTCAGCCAGCTAGTTCAAGAGACTAGAAGAATTCAGGATCCAGTCCAGTTAATGGATATAAAGTAAAACCCTCAAAGACACTTATTAGAGCTACAACATAAGATCCATGAATGTGTACTATAGTGTTTATTGAAACATAATTTTTCTCTCTAAAATCACCCTCATTTTTACTAAAGATAGCCAAATTAAGACTAATTGGTTTAAAATAAGTTTAGTTTCAATAAACTTGGCCCAATTACTTACATAAGTACAGCAAGAATAGTCATTGATCATATAAGCTCTTTTAAATATGCTTTGCTGGAACTTATTATGAGGAATTTAGGTTGAAGTTTAAAGGCCTCTCTAGGCAAGGAAAGCCAAAGACTTGTCATCAGATTTTGCCTGCAATACCTACAGATTTGGCTGGATTTCTCTCTTTTCGAGGTCCCCCCAAATATTTCGAGGTTCCAGGCATCTGCCATACAAATGACCTTCCTTAATTACCTGTAAGATTGCTAGGAAACAAGGTACCAGGCCAATATTTCCAAGTGGCTTTATTCCACAAAGTCCAATCCTTGTTTCTCAAAAGCCGTCTGGTCATACTCAATCTATGACTGTTTCTCTCAAATATGACATTCCAGTCAAAGCTTTGGTAAGATAACCAGTGTTTCCACTTGTGTCCTGTTATAAAGAGAACAGATTCTTATTGAACTTACGCAAATAACTATATTGCCATGAAAATAACAATACTTACTAAGAGTTTCCAAATTCTGGAGGGATCAGGTAGGGCGAAAAATAAATGTTTCAAATCTGCTTACAAAGGTATAATTTATCAAATTGATATAAGTCATAGTTAGCATGAGAGAAAAAAGAGAAAAAGTTGTTAAATATGGAAAAACAGAACGTCAAAAAAATGAGCAATATCTCAAATGAAAAGTCATATAAATAAAAATCATCCTCATCAGTTCATTCAGTCCTGTGTAATCGATTCTTGATCTTAATCTTCTGTTAGCAGTTTTATGAGATCATTAGTTTCTCTGTTAAAGTTCTGTAATTTCTTACCCACTTCAGTTTTATGATCTGAAAGTTTATCAGAAACCTGTATTCTAGAGTATCAGAGTCCTTTCCATGAATTTCTCTGAAGACAAAACATATTTTGCAAAAGCAACAGAGTAAAACAATAACTGTCTATAAACAACAAGATCCCAAAATGGCAATTGACAAAGAAATGTGGTTAATTTTGTGACATACAATACTTTAAAATAATAACCAGAATTACGGCTGACAACCAGGACTGATCAGAATTTTAGGAATATTATATAATTTTAAAACATTTATATCAATAACATTTACTCACGTAATACCATCCTAGAAAGTTTATTATCACTTATTTGACAATGAATCTCATGAAAGTTAACATACCAAATAAGCCTAATTAGCTTAGTGTCTTCCTCCTTTAGGAAGAGAGGGCAAATCTCTTTGAGAAGTCTCAGGGGTCCTCTGAAAATCCTCAGAGAAATGCTCTTCCTTCTTCCAGGCCAAAAGAAAGCCCCTACTCAGGATTTGAATATTTTGGTTGGGGGGAGCTTGTCAAAAATATCAAAAGGTGTTAAAACACTTGGTCAAATAGGAAACAATGCTCACTCTAGTCAATCAAAGTGACAATAGAAACAGTCAAGGACAAACAGTAAAAATAGTCAGGGGCCGGCCTGGTGGCGCAGCAGTTAAGTGCGCATGTTCCACTTCTTGGCGGCCCTGGGTTCGCCAGTTTGAATCCTGGGTGCGGACATGCCATCACTTGGCATGCCATGCTGTGGTAGGCGTCCCACATACAAAGTGGAGGAAGATGGGCACAGATGTTAGCTCAGGGCCAGGCTTCCTCAGCAAAAAAAAAAAAAGAGGACTGGTAGTAGTTAGCTCAGGGCTAATCTTCCTCAAAAAAAAAAAACAGTCAAAAATCTTAATAGAGAGACCTCAGTCTTTCTGAACATGGGAAACTATTTTAACAGGACAGATTTTCTGTGTTTTAGGTAGACTTACTCAAAGAAAAACCTTTTATAACCTCTTGTATCAAGAGCAGACCAAAAGTTCAAGAAAATTATCCTTTTGAGAGAGAAAACCAAATTTTAATTTTGGTTTATTTACACCAACCATTTTTTTTTTTACATTAAAACTCGTTTACTTAATTGGATTTACTTTAATCTTAGCCAACTTGACCAGGCACAAAACTCCTTTCAGAGTTTCTCTTTCACAAACCTTCTATAACTTTCTTTTTGCATTCAGTATTTGTCCTATGCTTCCTTTTTTTCCTTCTAGTACTTTACAACAAATTTATCTTTCTTAACCCAACAGACAAAAATATTTCCATTCTTTATAACTTCTTTACTGAAAACATAATTTTACTTTCTTTAGATACAAAGATATTTGCCTTATTAATTTTAGTAGCTTTAATTACATATATTAATTAGAATTTTTAGCCCTTACAGACCCTAGTAAAAACTAAGCAATTATGAACTGTCTCATACATTAGCATGCTGTGGCTTGGCAAGTTTATAAATACATTTTATAATTTCTGGAAACGTGCTACTTCGTGGTATAATCTTAATAAAATATAAGACATGTTTATTAATAGAACCAAATACCTTTTAGTTTCTTTGTAACAAGAAGCAAAAAGTAGATAAACCTAGACGTGACTAATGATAATGTTTCAGTATTTTATCTTACTTGAAAAATGACCCAGATATTCAGAGTTTTTTATCATTCAATTCTACCTAACAACTCTTCAAAGTTTCAAGTTACCAGAAAGATTTTGGAAGTTATTTTAAATACACATATCATAAGACATAATTATTTTAAGAAGTTCACCCAACACTTTTGTCTTTTTCACATTTATTTAGTTCCCTCGTTCCCAATAATTATTTAGATTGCCTATAAAACTTCATGAGACATTAGACAAGATTGGCCATCATTTTAACTTATTATTTTTGCTAACCAGTTTTGTAATAGAGATAACATCAGCTTATTTGACCAATAAAAGTAGAATAAAGGCTGCATGTCTGCATCATATCCAGTGCTAACTCTGGAGGACATGTCCATTTTAAGCAAACCAACAAAGTTTAATAAACTTTCAGTTACCAAAGATTAATTTATATCATGTTAACTTCAAAGACATTTGGGTTAGTTTCTAGTATATTTAAATTTTACATAAGTGCTTCCTTTAAGCCAATTAAACAGAGTTCTAATTTTTGGCCATACCATCTGGAGGTAAAAATACCACCACATTTGACACACATACAGACACACATACACAGAGTCTCCACAGCTATCGTTTTAAAAATTACTGCCATGAATCAGGTACAAGGCTCCCTAGTTATGAATCCAAATTTTTGTTCTAAGCCTTTTTTAAGCAGTATTTGTGGAGAAGACACTCAAATGCTAGATTTTTGGTGAGGGTGCTCTTCCGGCCATTTTTTGGCCTTTCTCCCCTTTTTTTCTTCAGTCTTAGGAATTAGTGATGGCTAGATAGTCCCCAGAGGATTTTCAAGCTCTTCAAGGTAAGGGAAATGGGTGGAACTGCCTCTAAAACTGCATTTCCTGTCTTACAAGGGCTTTCCAAGGACAGCTGCTCTTGATTTCTCAGAAATTGGGTTGTAACTCAAATGCTATTGTGGGTTAATCTACCTGTTGAACTAAGTCATAAAGCCACAGAAAAACCACTCAAGTTTTCTCCGAGATGGAGTTTCTGGGGTGTAACCCATCCAAAGTTGAAAGCCTTTCCAATTAATTAAAATGCACCCAAGGGGTGAATCTCCAGGGATGCTTGGGGCATCCCCTAGAGTGGTAAAGCCGGTGTCTGACTGACAGCAGTCAGAGAAGGGTCAATACAGTTAGAAGATTTAGTCAAGTCCTATTCAGCCCAGGCACTTAGTCCCTGCACTAGCACAAGGCAAGCCAGGGAGGCAAGAGGCAAAGGCCTGAAGCTAGCTGGGAGCTGGGGTTCCCAATGCCAGGGTTGAGAGTTAAGTCCCTGGCAGAAAGTTTTTTAAGTTTGGATTTTACAGAAGGTCCAGGTTCTGCTCAGGTCCAGCCTGAACTTAACCCTGACTTAGTTGATGCAGGCTTAGTGAGCCGAAGAGTCAAAAGAAAGATTTCTTGGAAGCTCAAGGTCTGGTAGTAGTGCTCCTTTATTCAGAGAATAGCATGGAGACAGAGCCCATAGGCAGTGAAGATCTGTAAGCATGGGGACAGAACCCATGGGCAGTGAAGAGCTGCAAGCATCGGGACAGGACCCATGGGCAGTGAAGAGCTGCAAGCATCGGGACAGGACCCATGGGCAGTGAAGAGCTGCAAACATGGGTTGAGGGGAGGGCTAAGTTTATAAGGCATAGGTATGTGAGTTATTCCTTTATAAGACAAAGGAAAGATTATGAAAAAAAGTCATTAAAATGGTATCAGTGTGGGTAGGGTCTGGTTATTGGGTGGTCCTATAACTTTAGATAAGAATCAGATCGGATCAGGTAAGGATGTCCTGTGCTTACCGAGGATGATATAGATCAGTATGTAGGGCAGAACGCCTTGGGCTTTTTTCCCTGGGGCAGCCTTGATCCTCATCAGTAGTGACAACAGAAGAGTTGAAGAATGAGACAGACAAAGAAGGCAAAGAGGTGATCAGGCCTAGCCTTCCCAGCATCTTCCCAAGGGTTATCAAGATAAAGGTCACACAAACAACAGTTCCAGGGCAAGACAGATTACAGAATAAATTACGGATCTCCTGTCCCCATAGCTGACTTAGTAGGCACCTAAAATACTCGAAAAGCTCTTCAGAGGAGACCAAACAGTGTTCTAGGCTGTCAGTCAAATGACTGACCAAGGGACCACCCTGGAATCACTCCAGGTGCCCAAAAACCAGAGAAGAGTTCCCGGGGGTGGAATGAGGACTCTTCAAACCAGGCAGAGGAGAGCTCCAGGGGGTGGGGTGGGGCTTGGAGCTTTCATTAGTGTCTGTGAGACCAGGAGTGGAAGCTGAGATTCCAAATTTGATTAAGTTCTTAAGATTAGTCATTGCAAGAGCTCTCTGATGGCTGCCGCATGATGTTACAGAAAAATACCATCTTTTTCTTTTTCATGGACTCATAACCGAAAGTTGCCCAGTTTTGAAGAATGCAGCCTAGGGGGCTGCAGGTGGGAATCAAATTAGCATTACCCATTGTTTCAGAATCTAGACATGGCCGGTCAAAGTATACTTATGTTGCAGCTAGAACCAGATCTCAAAACCAAACCCAACCAAGCCAAGAGGACTTCTGTGAGTGGATGCCCTAATACTTCCTTATTATCGAGCATCCTCAAAACCAAGACCCTCACAACGAAGGCCAGACCAAGGCTTCCTTTGTCGGGAGTCGGGGAGAGTGTCCCCTGCCAAACCAAGGCTTCCTTTTGGAAGTCAGACTTAAAGGAAGAAGAAATAAGAATGTGGTCACTTGTACTGAAGTTACTCACCAAAAAGACGTTTTCCAAACCAAGAAACCGTCTCTCTACTGCGAAGTGAAAATATGCACCAAGGAGTCAACAGCGCCAAGCCAGGAGAGCATCCCGGAACAGTCCCAGGAGAAATGCTCCTGGAGGCTGCTGGGCTCATCCACAGGTCCTCCACACTGGCCAGGGGCTGACGAATCTCGGGCAAAAAGGTCCATCTAGACTTAGCTCTGGCTGGCTCTCCATTTGTTACCGAGCAAGTTCGTTTTTGCCCGCTGCGCAGAAAGACAAACACCGAGACGAGGAGATTGCAGCAGAGAGAGGGTTTAATCACAAGGCAGCCAGGTGAGGAAGCGAGAGCATGAGCCTTAAATCTGCTTTCCTGAAAATAGGGACTCAGGGATATTTATGGGATGGGGGGCAATGTGGTCTGAAATGTGGAGGTAGGTGATTGGAGATGAGGAGAGGTGAGGTAAATTGATGATCTGCACAAGTGCAGTCAGAATTCATGCCTCTTCGTAGGACCCATGTTCACAAAAGGGCAATGTTAGCATGATCTGAGGGGAAAGTTTTTAGCCTCTTGACATCAAAAGGGCGCCTATTGGACATCTCTGCAGGCCCAGTTGATGGGTTGGTGGTCTCAACTGGCCTGAAGTGGACAAGGGGTTCTAATCTCTGAAAAAAACAGCTCACACACCCGTTGCCATGGCGACCAAGGCTCCAGGAAGATGTTATCTATAGGAGCCTAATGGGAGTCAGATAGCATATTGCCTCAGCAGCACAGTTAACAATGGGTGGGTTAAACAGCTAAAAGCTATAATCAGTAATTGCGGAACGGAAAAAAACCTTTAGTTCCTAGCTACTTAATCATCAATGGCTAACTCTTTGACCCTTTTAATTGGAGCAAAGAGTAGACTTTCAGAAATTCAAAATATGATTTACAAATTTAGAAATTCAGTAGAGGACAAGAGAGTACAGAACTCACTGCTGAGAGCTGAACTGAGGCTTGAGGAGAAGAAATGAAAGAAATGGCTGAGAACACTGAACAAAACACAAAGAAACAAAAAATATGAATAAGAGATGGGAACGAACCTAGCCTGGAGTTTTATTATGTGAATAACAGGAGTTTCAAAGGGAGAAAAACCACTGGACAGAGAAAAATTAATGCTTTTATATATATATAAATGTCCCTGAGCTGAAGACAGCCTGCTTTCTAGAAAGTGTTCACCAGTTCCCAGGCAAAATTAATAAAAACAGACACATACCTGGCTGTACATCGTTGAAATTTCTGAACCCCATAAATGGAGGAAACACAACGTTTCTGACAGAGAAAACAGGTCCTCGCATGAAAAGAGAATCTAGGCTAGCAGCAAACTTGTCATTTGCAGACTTCTGAAAGAAAAGGACTGTCATCTAGGAATCTTTGGCAGCAGTGTAATATTCAAGTGTGAGGGCAAAGATTTTAAGATGTTCAAGAATTTAGAAGTTGATGACCCTTGTTCCGTTACCAAGGAAATCACCCAACGCTCCAAAAACAGGAAAAATTAATTCAAATTCAAGACCTAATGACAGGAAAAAAAATTAAGAATTTTGGGGAAAGGTGAGGGCCAGTGAGGTGGGGGAAGAGGTGAAGAAAGGCTTGAACTCTTCTTAGTGGCTGCTTTTTTTAGCAGCATGGACAAAGTAACTCTGAAATTATTTTCAGTGTATTAAAGAATTGAGCAAATGACTAAACATGTTGATATCCTTGGGAGCCAAGTTCTCATTTGGAAAAAGGAACATGCAAATATGACTCCCACTGCCAGATCTGGGACAATTTGAGAACCAAAATAATTAAGTACAGAACTGAATTACAAGCCATGGAAAACACAGGGATTAATGAGCCCATGCCAATAGATTAAATAGATGGATGAGGCACAGACAGGTACATAGACAGATACATACATAGAAGACACATGGATGGATGGATGGATAGATAGATAGATAGAAGCAGATGGCGAAATAGATAAGAAGGGAGATATCTTGTTTACAGAAAATGCCAAAAGCTGACTGGAAAGTGTACAAAGAGTGATAGAGCTGGAACATCACTATTTCGCAATCATCATAAGTAATGATTGGATCAGGCAAGAATCATCAATGGATGATAAATTTAGGGGGGAATTTTGACGAGGAGCGAGACGGTTGCATCACGTTAGGGTCTATCACTATAGACTGCTAATTGGTTGCAAGGGAGAAAAACAAAACCACAAGTATAGCATGGAGAATCAGACAACAGCCCGCGTAGGCGACCAAAATTAACATCAGCAACGGAGGGTAGGTGTACACCGTGTGAGAGAAGAGGAGGTATCCGGAGGAGACAGAACCTCGCTCGATGAGAAGGAGTGGAGAATGCATAACCTCAATCTAATCATGAGGGACTAATCAGAAAAACACAAAATAAACAATTTCCTATTTTTAAAATGTCGGGTGGTGGACCCGTACTCTTAAGAAATGTTAATGTCAGGGGCCGGCCCTGTGGCCAAGTGGTTAAGTTCGTGTGCTCTGCTTCGACGGCCCAGAGTTTCACTGGTTCGAATCCTGGGTGCGGACATTGCGCCACTCATCAAGCCATGCTAAGGCAGCATCCCACATGCCACAACTAGAAGGACCCACAACCAAAAATACACAACTATGTACCAGGGGGCTCTGGGAGAAAAGGGAAAAATAAAATCTTTTTTAAAAAAAAGAAATGTTAATGTCGGGCCAGCCCGATGGCACAGTGGTTAAGTGCACACGTTCCGCTTCGGCAGCCCTGGGTTCACCAGTTTGCATCCCGGGTGCAGACATGGCACCACTTGGCAAGCCATGCTGTGGTAGGTGTCCCACGTATAAAATGGAGGAAGATGAACACAGATGTTAGATCAGGGCCAGTCTTCCTCGGCAAAAAAAAGAGGAGGATTGGCGTCAGACGTTAGCTAGGGCTAATCTTTCTCTAAATAAATAAATAAATAAATAGAAATGTTAATGTCATAAAACACTGGGAAAAGGTGTGAAGAGTTCCAGATTAAAGGAGGCTAATGAAATACAACTAAATCCCATACTTAACCCTAGACTGGATCTCCAACTGGGGAGGCGTGGGGAGTGCTGTATAAGACATTATTAATCAACTGACAGAAGATAAATATGAACTACACATTAAAGAATCATGTCAATACAAATTTATGAAATTCATAACTATATTATGGGTATGTAAGAGAATATCACTCTTTTTAGGAAGTACACACTAAAGTGTTTAGGAATAAAGATATATATAAGGGTACCCTGAAATAGTCAAAAAATAATTACATCTCTGACTGTGTGTGTGTGTGTGGTGTGTACACAGAGAGAAAGCAAATGACAGAGTGAATTGGAGTAAAATGTTAATAATAGGTAAATCTGAGTAAAGGGCATTATGGATGTTCTTTATACTATTTTTATTTTTCTAGTTGTACGATAGTTTTCAAACAAAAGTTTAAAAAAGAATCCATAACCACAAATTCTAATTTTATTAACAGAGGGTTTCGGAATGAGCTAATTTGTAAGTGAGAAGCAGAAGCATTCCAAATGCCTCTATTTGGTGGGAGGGGAGCAGGATGGATGATGCTAAATCTTAAGAAGTGACAAGGTGATCTGAAGATATTGATAGAGACTTTTAACTTTAAATATGAGTTAAAATATAAGAGCTGTATAGTAAAAATGTGTATTGCTTGAGAAGCAGGAGGGCAGGGAGAAGAATTTTAAAAATTAACATCTTGATCTGGAAAATTTGAGAGGGAAAAAGTATGAACAACAATACATATTATGAACAGCAAATATAAAGTGAGATGGCAAGTAGGAAAGCAGACCTACGAGAAGAAATGTGAACTCCACCCAGGCTGAACTCCAGCATCAGAGGATGAGGACTCTCAGACTGGATTCAGAAACAAGATTTGGAGCTGGCCCCATGGCCGAGTGGTTAAGTTTGTGCACTCTGCTTCAGCAGCCTGACGTTCACAGGTTTGGATCCTCAGTGCGGACCCACACACTGCTCCTCAAGCCATGCTGTGGCAGCATCCCACATAGAAGAACTAGAATGACCTACAACTAGGATATACAACTAGGTACTGGGGCTTTGGGGAGAAAAAATAAAAAAGAGGAGATTGGCAACAGATGTTGGGCCAATCTTCCTCACCAAAAACCAAAAACAAAAAAAAAAGCAAAATAAAGAAACAAGATCAAGCTGTATGCTCTCTACAAGAAACATATTTAAAAGTTTTCAAAGAAAATTTGAAAATTAAGGGATAGGTAAAAATAAATATTACCAAATAAAATGAAATTCAAAAGCAGTCATTTGACATCAGCTGTAGGAGAGCCATACAGGTTACAAAAGATGAGGAATCCTTTCATCCCTCCCTACCTCTGTCTCCCCTGAGGAGGGTCTGCACTGTTTCCTTAGCAACCCAGCCAACGGGGAGGATTTGTCTCAGCATAAATAACATGAGTGATGGCTATCACAGGCCATGATTGGAAGCCATCGCTCATTAAACGTCGAACTTGGCCTAATAACACCCTATTGCTGAGAAGGACATTCTGATTTTTCTTTTTTACATAAAGAAACATAAATTATATGATTCTTTGGAGTCCATGCTAGTGATCTCAGATATCTTCATCCACGCTGAAGATCAGATAGGATGGCTTCAAATGGTGTGTTGAATCCACCAACATTATGGCTGCCAAAAGCTTCCGGGTCTTCTTCGTAAGTCACCAAAAGCACATGGAGGACCCCCAGGGACACAGTTCTGCAGAAGGCTTTGTGGACTGGCTTCTTTTCTCATGCCTGAGTTTCTGCTGCCACCTGCAGTCTGAGCCTGGGCACAGCACGTGGCCTTCAATGCTATTTTCCGCTCTTGCCGAAAGGTCCCTTGAATATTGTATATGTTGCATATTGCACAATGAAGACAAACACGAAGCCCCCACGGATACAGTGGGAATCCACACTTGGACCTGCGTCTGTAGGTCCATACATCTGCTAAGGTCAGGCAGGAAAATGACACGATTAATTCATATCAGGAACATCGCTTGCCAGGCCCTGAGACAAGCACAGAGTGTGGAATTCCAGGATCACACAATGTTCCCAGCCTGGAAATTAGGGTTAGTCAAGTCTGCCCCTCCCTCCTGAGTTAGTGAGAGCCTGCGATGCTTGTCCTCACCCCACACTGATGCTCCACGTGGAAATAATAATGGTGATGCTCACAGTAAACACCAGCATTTACTTCCTGCCGTCTCCGTGCCAGGCACCTTGTCTGTGCATTGTCTCATTCGTTCTTCACGATGATACTATGAGATAGTATTTCTCACACAAGGGAACAAACCAAGGTTCAGAGAAATCAAGCAGCTGTCCAAAAATAGAATACAACTGGTAAATGCTAGGTCCCAGGTTTAAACCCAAATCTTGTAGTTCAACCAACAATTCTTTACAGTATCACGTGCTTTATTTCCTCAAAGATGTAGGAAACTCACCCTCACAGCTGAGCCCTGGGACAGCCCCACCCCCCACAAAGGTAAAATATGTCATTTCACCGTGATATTTTGGCATATTTTATTTTCCTGATGGTATACATGCAAAAATCTCTAACTCCCCCCAAATCTAGAGCAACTAAGCACACGAAGCTGGCAAGTTCTTGAGAAGACAAACGAGTGAAACGGCCACATAGATTGACCACGTCAACCTCAGTGAGCTCTCCATCTGGTGGGAGAGACTGCCATGCCTCCTTTTTTCCTGCCTTCCGTCATTCATTCAGGCCAACACGTTCCTGGAGCTTTGTCAGCCACACAACCAAACCACAATACGACACAGGAGCGGCACGAGCAGCGCTGTGAGGCGCGTCCGTGCTCAGTGTGGTCTGTCACCATCGAACACCACTCATCTAGGTCAGCCACTGCTTCCCTTCCTCAGATCCCCTCTTCACCAACACTGCCCGACATCTGCCTCAAACCATAAAGCAGATGTCTGATGACGACGCCAACCTTTCTCTTTATTACTATTTGTTTCAAAGTTTACTTTCTTAATTTTTTCCATTTCAATGATAGACCCTCAAGTGTGTTGATGTGATCACACCGGACATCACTGAGGGGATTTCCAGGCCAGTCTTGCATCTTCTTTGCTTGGGTAACCCTGTTGTCTCCCTGCCCCACGTTCCTCAGCAGAGTCCCCACTTATCAGGGTGACACATATTACAAATACTCCATTTTGTACTCCCTGTTTATGCTCCCTGTTTATATTCATGTAAGGACATATAAATATACACATTTTGGGGGAGAAAAACCAAGAAAAAACGTCTTTATGTGTGTACCTATAACATTTTCAAGGCTATTGTTTGGTTGTTCTCTCTCAGCCGTTCAGGATCTGTAGACTGTCAGCTGGAAGGATCCAGAACTCACTTGCTTCAACTCCTGCCTCATGGCGAGTGACTGAAGCCCCTACATCCACTTGTTCTCCTCTTAAAGGTCTTCCAGGTCAAAGACTTTTAGTAAGGAGCCCGGGCAGGTGAAAAAAGATCTCTGTGTTTTGTCTGCTAGGGCAGATACAAAGATGCTTTCTTATAGCTAAATAGTATCTCCCAGCTTCTATTTAACCCATTTTACAGAGCAAATATTTACTGGATCCTCTGTTCTTAAAATCCTTAGAGTTATTTGAGAAAACAAAATCTACCCAAAGGAAAAAGTGAAGGACAACTCCAGAGGAATTCCAGTGACGGTAAGAGCACAAACTCTGAAGTGTCACCAAGAAATTGCAGCTCCACTCCTGCAGGCTGTGTGGCATTGGGCCAGCCAGTTGGCCCCTTGAGCCTCTGTGTCTATGTCATAGACTTTCTGTTGTAAGATTTGAGATCATATAAGCAAAGCACTTAGCAAAAGCCAAGACTCTGGCATAAATGACAGATTTTAGAAAAACACTGCTGACCCAGTTTTCTACCCCAGAAGAGGTGATTCCTTTGGCTTGACAGAGAGAAGCAGAAAGGAAGCAAACATTAAAATGCAGAGTCATCCAGAGAACGATGCTGTAAGCCCACGTCCCATATCCCATGTCCCTCGTCCCCACGTTGGATGTGGGGCATGGATGACAAAGCTCCAGACAGCCTGAGGATCTGGAAGCAGGAGTAGCCTACATCTTATTTCCTGGGTGGCTCCTGGGAAACAGCAAGACCAGAGATCCCCTCTCCAAAAGTGAGGGGATGCTGCAGGGGACAGTTAGAAATGGCAGCATGGAGCCACTGTGAGGGACCTGAGACGGCCCCCTCAGGTTCTCCAGATTCGGAGCGGGTTGGGAGGGCCTCATGACAGGCGCCGATGTGGGCAGAGGCCACGAGCCCCAGAGGGGCCCCAAGGTGGGCAAAGGTAGAGGTGGTGTTATCTGTAGACCTTTCAGTGGAAACCAGATGAACCGTGGACATCTCCCGGGTGTTCACGGAAGTTCAGAGGCCAGGGAGAACAGGGATTCAGCAGAAGATGCCAGTGTGGACACGCAAAGATGAGGCATCAGATGCCCCCACCCAGTGTCTTGACTCTAAACCCTCTTGGAACTTAGACGCAACCTTGCGGAGGAAAGAGGGAGATGAGAATCCCTGAATTGACAGCTAAAAACGTGGATTGGCTAAGATTACATTCCTATTATCAGTGAACTGCGGTCCCCAAACACAAATCCAGGTATAAAAAATAATTTATAAAGCTAATGTTATATGCTTGTGTTGGAGACCTAAGAAATTTGTTTCACAAATAAAGCACTTAGCCGACTGACTGGTGGTCATAAATGCTCCCTAAATGTTTCGCCACGATCGTTAATAGCACAGCCTTAAATAACAATACAGTGGGGCAGGATGAGAAAGGACCAAATGACAAAGGCTCAGAAGCGTGGCAGTCAAGGAGATGCACAGCCCAGGCCCCCTGTCATAGGAAGTGGGGTGAGTGACAGTGCCTGAGCTCCTCTCTGGGACTGCTCCCCACCAACGCCAGCAGGACTGGGACCCTTCTAACTGCCCTTCGATCGTGAACTCGGCTCCAGCCGGGCCAAAGTGCCCTGTCGCTGTTCCGCTGTCTGTACCCCTCCTCCCCGCCCTCCTCCTCTCCCCACTGGAGACAGGGCAGCATCCCCTCGCCCACGCCTGCTCTCTCCCCTTCATCCTCCACGGCACTACCCCCAGGAAATCTCTTGCACATCAAATCCTATCTTGTTGTCTATTTCTCAGAGGACCCCAATTATTACAAGAGGCCTGATCCCACAGTCATCGTGGGCCAAAAAGGACGGAGATGGCTTTAGTGAAGAAGTCAGACCGGGAAACCAACAGGACGTGGAGGTGGTTGGGCTACGAGCCGGAGAATGGGCCCTGCAGACCCGCGAGAGCTCCGGAGCAGAGCAGGCGTGGGCCTGGGCTCTGGATTGTTCGCTCAAGTGGGGATAAGACTGCAGGGCAGGTTAAAGAGGCCAGGCCTTTGGGAGCAGCCACGGGGAGCCTGTCGAAGGGCTTTTGTCAGGGGATGAAGGACCTGACGGCTGCTTAGGAAGTTCGCTCTTTCAGCTTTATCTTTCATTGTGGAATGCAAGACCGTGTCTTCTGGCAGAGGAATTCTAAGCTTTAGCAAATATGTGAGCAAAGGACTCTCTGCACCGTGGAATCTAAGGCTGATCCTAGACACACGAGAGACTTGGTGTAATTGCTGCACAGTACGCAACTTAAAAAATAATCTATATTGTAAAGAGGATGTAAGGTTTAATTGGGTAGATTAATCAAATTATGCTACCACTCTGAGCCTTAGATTGAGGACTGAATGAAGTAAAACAAAACTGGAAACGAGGACACGAGACCAGGTGGACCCTAAAACCCACTGCAGCTCTACCAGCCTGTGCTTTGAAGAGTTATTGAACCACGTGTGGTGGCATCATTTCAAACTTTCATTTCAATAGCCAGGAGATGCTCGGCTAGTTTTATTTGCCAATGCTTGACATGGTATAACCGAAAAAGATTTCCAAACAAATTTTTCTTTCTTGTGACATGAGACTTTCAATTTCATCAGTTATAAATAATTGCTGTTGACAGTTTATACTGACAAGTGTTTGAGTGGTTGTCAGGAAGATGTTCATTTTAATGATTTTTTTTTCTTACTTGTATATCATGACTCAATTGTAAATAGCTCAGAGTATAAATATTAAGTGAGCGGTAACTCTTAGCTCCCTGATATACGGCCCCGGAATCAGCAGCTTCACCTTTGAGGCTAACATGTACTGGAAGTCACAGGATGCTGAGGGCATGAAGGACAGCAATGGAGACAGGACTGGATTGCCATCTCAGTAAGTCATCAAGATACCTGAGGAACTGCCATGAGTTTCTTCAGAGATGATAATAAAGCGGCTTCCAATGGGTAGACTGAGATGCCAGATCACAAAACAGAAGGAGTAAGTGAAAGACTACATATTGAACCACGAAACTCACCCCATTCAGCCCCTTCCGCTGCCCATCTCCACACATCTAGGAAATGGAAGACGTGGATCCTTCTCTGGGGGTATTAACATTGAGAGGTTGCCCCAGAAAGCAGTCAGATTCCTTCCCAATCTTGCTACAGTAAAGCCCGCCAGACACCAGCCCCATAGGACACACAACTTACAATCAGCTCAGAAACATGCCTCACTCATGAATGACAAGACACAACTTGCTACATATTTGAGGAGAAGATCCCAAGTAAAAGTAAAGTAAAAGAGACCAAAATGAACAAATAGAAACCAGAAATTCAGGGGAAACAGAGATAATGCAGGGGGCAGAAGAACATTTCATAGAAAGGATGAATATGCTCGAGAAATAAGCAAATGTCGTTATCTATGAAACAAGAACGGTCGAGGTCTTTTAAAAGAACAAAGAAAGGAAGAGTTTTGGAAATTAAAAATCGGACAGCCAATATTTCTTAAAAATCAGTAAAAGTGTTGAAAATAATATTGAAAAAAAAATTCCCAAATGGTTTTTTTAAAAAGACAACAGGAGGCAAAAAAGTAAGTAAATTAGGAGAAGATTGCAGGAGATACAACAGCAAAATAAGCAGAGCTCCAAAAGGAAAGAATGGAGAAAAGAGTGCAAAACAATTATCAAAGACAGAGGAAAACTCCCCCAAACTCAAGACACAGTTCTCCAGATTCTGGACCCGTTGAGTGCCAATGACAATGAAGAAGGACTCACAACATGACATGTCCCCATACACTTCAGAACTAGAGACAAAAAGAAAAATCTAGACATTTCTAGAAGAACCAGAACACAGACAATAAAAAACAGGCATCCAAATGGTATCAGCCTTCTGAACAGCAGTTCTGGTGGCAAGAAGACAATGGAACAATGCCTTTAAAATTCTGAACAAAAGCGATTTTTTTCAACCCAGAAATCAAGACGCAGCCCAAAACTATGCATCAGGTGTGAGGCCAGAGTAAAGACATATTCTCTGTTGCCTCAGGCAAGCGTCATAACCTCTGTGTTCTCACCCATCAAAACAATGGAGAAGTAGCATCCGCTTTGCCCTTCTCACGGGGTCCTTGTTAAGGTGAAATCAAACATAACTTCCATCCACAGAGCACTAATTCCCTGGTAAATCATACACTCCGGGGCAGCGTCTAGTCATCTTTCAAGCCTCTGCATTACCCAACCCAGTGACTTACACATAGTAGATGTCAAGGAATAGTTTTGTTTCTGTTTTTGTTTTTGTTTTTGGTGAGGAAGACTGGCCTTGAGCTAACATCTGCTGCCAATCTTCCTCTTTTTGCTTGAGGAAGATTGTCACTGAGCTAACATCTGCGCTGGTTTTCCTCTATTCTGTATGTGGGATGCCACCACAGCATGGCTTGATGGATCGAGCATACATCTGCACCCGGGATCCGAACCTGTGAACCTCAGGCTGCAGAAGTGGAGCATGCAAACTTAACCACTGACATCAGGCTGGCCCCAAGGAGTAGTTTTTGAATGAATAAATAAGATTTGTAGAAGACTTTCTAAATACTGAAATGTGGGGCATTTTATATATAATAATGAAAATTTAGAAACCATGTATATAACACATTAGAGAAAAATAAAGTATGGCATAGCCACGAAATAGAATTTTGTGTGTTCCTTAGACTGAGTGGTGGTGGTTGTTGCTTTCACCTGGGAGAGTGTTCATGATATAATGTTGCAGTGTTTTAAGAGTTATAGTGACATCCTATGCACACTCACACCCATACACCTGCTATATTTCCCAGTTTAATTAACCAAAATGAGAGACATTATAACAGAAATGAGACTTGGGGAAGTTTGTCCCAGCGCCCGACTCCCCTACAGTGCTAAAGGGGTCGTTAGAATTCAGAAAACAGCTAAGTCCTAGCAATGTCACTACCCTCTATACTCAGGTTGGCGTCATCAATCCAGAAAAATATACACTGATAATCTATGTACTTCTGTTTGAAGAAATTCTTACGAACATCCATCTTTCCTTGTTCTTGAACCTCAGTCACCACCCACAAGACCACATCCTCTTCCAGGTGCAAGGCAGAGGCTGTCCCCAGGGGGCCCTGAGTGATACCTCTGCTGGTTGCTCTCCACTGTCCCAGAAAACCCGTCTGCCATCCACTCCTGCTCTGATTTCATCTGTTGTTTCTTGGGTGGTTCTCAGCTGTGTTAGTTTGAGACCTACGATCCCAAATCCATATGTCTATCATCTCAAATATTCAAAAATATGGACAAATAGACTAGAAGAAAATATAATAAAATATTCGTAGCAGCTGCCTTTGAGTGGTGGGATAACATGTACATTTTTATCGTTGTTTCTGCTCCCTTTCTTTTGTGTTGATTTCACCCAAGTGCTTTTCCAGCACCTGTGGAAGGCTCTGCGGTCAGCAGGCAGGAGGCAGAGCAGACACAGCCCTGAGCACCAAGGCTGGCTCACTCTGCCAGCCACCGTCAGGAACCTTGGCCTTTGTTAATACATTTATTGTCGAAAAAGAAAACTAGTTTTTAAATGCCCTATGCACAGATGTCAAGTATTTCACCAAATATCATGAACATAATTGTTTCTATAAAATTTGGGTCATTGACTTAGGACTCTAAGCCCCTATGATAATTGTAACATTGTTATTAAGTTCCAGTAAAATCCAATGTGCCCCACATCTTCTCAGCTTATGGTGAGGCGTCGTGACAAGAACTGGCGTTTCAGAACAACCCCGTCTACCACCAAGCACTGCCCTTTTCAGTCCGTGTTTGATACCAAAAGGAATTTAGTGATTGAAGAAACAAGGATGCGGTCTTCCAAATGCAGGGGAAAGAAGCGATGTGAAGGAGAATCAAAATTCAACAAACTACTTAAAAGCAAACTTTAATATGTATTCCAATTTTCTACTTTGGGGGGAATCTGAAGACCACATGTATGATTTGGGGAACAAAAACATCCAACTATCACTTTTTTGTGCATGAGTCTGAAATCTCCCACCCCGATTTCTCCTTTAAATTCCAATCACACACTTCCAGCACCCTATAGAATTCTCTAGAACCAATCAGCATCAGTCAAATAACTGTTGGGGAGGAAGACATATCCTCTTCCCACTGGGTCCTTCTGGCTGCGCTATGAATTAAATTGACATGAGACAGAATAACAGGAGAAAATCAAACAAAGCTTTACCACCTGTATACATGGGAGATGCTCAGGAAAACTGAGCAACTCGCCAAAATGGCGGGGGTTCTCATCTTAAATACCATCTTCAGCTGAAGACAAAGGAGGATGTTGGGGGGGGTGGTTTGGGACTTCAAAGGGGAGGAGGACAATTTACATGGAGATGGAAATGTAAACAGACCAACTACAGACAATGGGACCTGGGAGACGCATTTTACATTACTAATGTAAAATTACTAATTACAGTCATCTTACGGTATTAGCTCCTTCCTGGAACAGACCCTTCTATTTTAAATTCTTTTAGGCAGTTGGAGGGGAGGTCAAAGTTTCTTTCAGAGTTCTTTTAAAAATAATCAAGCCAAAGAGACACATTTTGAGGTGGCCAATTCTGATCCCCCACATAGCCACATAGAACACTAGCTTGTCCAGCGAGTTAGGGGCATCTTCTGTAGCTAATTCCTCTGATTGGGCAGTTGGAGAGATTCTGCCCCTCCAAATCAGCTGATCCTGCATGTGTTACTGAGGTAATTCTAGGAGGATGGGCAACTGGTTATGGATACGTGAGAAATGTTTCAACAGAAAACTACGTCTGTCACGTTAGAGTGAGAAAGCTGTGAGCTCCATCAAGCATATGTTCGTTTGTTGGAGTAAATCAACAGAAGCATCATGAGAAAAATTCCCGTAGTATTGACAAAATGGTCTTCCAGTCCCCACCAATCTACAATAAAATTATTAATGATATTCTTGGGATAGGAACCATGGATGCTTTTTCAACCCTTTGTAAGATGTGAATAAAAAGAATAAAAGTAGCTATTAGAAAGTTTTACCATTTTTTTTAATGATTCATAACATGCAAAGAATAATAAAGTTCTTACGCAAATATCTTCTATTCCACTCTCTCTGCCTATCCAAGCTCCTCCTATAGAGAAATTCTGGAGCCACCCTGATCATTCAAAGAGTGACCCTCAAACTTTTTTACTTATAGAATAGAATTTGGTATAAACTACATTCTCCTTGCACATAGTTAAGTTGATATCTATTTTTTTTCATCACATTTAAGTAGCTGCAAAAGACGTCATTTCTGACGTATTTGTAAATGTTGACATTTAGAAATAAAACTACTATTGGTCTTTTCATCTGTTCAATGGAATCCAAATACCATAGAGATTTAATAGCCACCATCATCCATTTTAAAGATACATGCCTGAGCTCTTTTTTTACAGTAATAGATTTTACATTCTTTCTTTTCCTCCTTAAACCCATTTCATTTCTGCCAGAATTTTATCCTTTGGCAACATATCTTTTTAAGCTCCAAAGTCTTTTTTCAACCATGCTTCACATTTCTTGGCCACAAAAATATATGTCTCTAAACAGAAATTTCAATTTTTTTGTCTCTTATGATCATAGAACTCGTGTTAAAAAAATTTTTAGGATTGATTACCTTTACAACTAGTAGTACATAATTTTAATCAAAGTAGCATAAATATCTTTCAAATTGTGATAAATATTAAGTGAAATTGCATTGGAAGAGCATCATTTAGTTAAATGAATGTAGCTGTTTCATAGCCAAGTTCATATATTCATAGATTAAAATGAGTTCTAAGAGACAAGTTTCAACATCCAGTCTCTTCCTATTTTTCCTTATTAAAGATTTAAGTGACAGGAAACATTATTCACATAAATAAATGAAAATGAAAGGTACATTGTTACTGCAATATTATTCAAGTCTTCGAATTCCTTTGGAACGATGTGTGAGAACTACGCAGCCATCTTTCATGAGTTATTTCCAATCTTCTATCAGCTGACGCATCAATTAGCTTCTCTTTCATTTTGCACCTGATTTGCAAGAACCTTTGTTACCTAGACTTTGAAGTCCCACTGGACATCAATATATAAACCTGTTCTTTTCTTGGTCACCCCAGAGGTTTTCATGCTCCAGGACAATGAACAGCCTTGGTGGGGAGGGGGCGGTGGGAGGAAGAAAGGGTAGGTGGGGAAAAGCAGCCCCCTTGTGCCTCCACACGTCCACTGCAGAAGGATTTTAGAAAAAAGTACAAACAGAAGCTACAGATCCGTAAACGAATGCCCTGAAACCATCTTGCAAGAGACTCTTGTAAAGCTTCTGTATAACCTCAGGGCTGTACGTCCCCCAGTTTAACAACCGCTGAAGCGAAACTCCAGGACTACAGGTCCTTCCTAAGAGCACGGCCTGCGGAGAGAAGCGCTATTTAGTCAAGATGCCAAGGGACTGGAAACAATCCGCCTCTCCAGGTCAATGTTTCTCTAAAGGAGGTTCCTGGACCACCTGCATCAAATAAGATCTGGGTGTTTATTTAATACGTTTAATATGCAGATTCCTAGACTCTGCTCCAGACCAACCGAACTGGAATCGTTAGCGAGAGGGACCTAGGAAGCTGTTAATTTCACAAGCAACCTATGTGTTTCTTAAGCACCCTCAAGTTTGAGAAATACTCTCTCGGCCATCTAGTTTCTATTTTTTGCATCTAGCTGGAGCATCAGAAGGATACATACTTAGCTACATCTTTTGGTCACAGCTGCCTGTACTGAATTTCACCTTACGTTCTAAGATTTTATAAAAGTCGTTATAAGAAACAGATAAATGCATGGCACTATTGTATCGGTTCATTAAAATGTCATGTTGCATATTGATATTTATATCACTCAGTCTCCCCTCTTGTAAGACCTGCTAAGGAAGTTGTTTTAGAAGGCAATGCTTAGAAATAGAGTTTTTCCCTTGCTGGTCTGATATGAAACCCTGTTAGACATTGCAACAAAAATTGTGCTGATCCTATTTTCCCTTTTGCCCTAACTTCCAGAAGCTCACAAGCTAATTTATTAACAGTGACTATGGTGAACCTTAAAATTAAAAGAGGGATATTCTCGTTTTTATTGATCCTGACTTTTTACTTCATTTTTTAAAATTTCATGATCTATGTTTTTGTGATATGCTATATTCAAATCTAAATCTTTGATGAGACTCCACAAATAACTTAGGCCAGAAGGTTGGGTCACACCCTTTTCATATTTTATTCCATTTATCATTTTTCCCATTTATTAAAATAATATAGGTTAATTAAATAAAATTTTAGAAAGTTTGAAAAAGTATAAAGAAGAATCAATCTTCTTTTCCTCTTTTTCTATACATATGAAATTTCTTTACAAAATTGGAATCATATTATACATTGTGAATCCAATTTTTTATTACTTAACATGATTATATCTATCAAAAGCATTCAACCATGTCATTAAATATTCTTAATAACATAATTCTGTTTATCACTTCTTTTGGTTATATCCAAAATTTGTATATCTCCTCTGGACGTTTCTAGTTATTTTCTGCTATACCAATACTGTGATAAGCATATTATACACACATTTTAGGCTCCTCTGAGATTGTTTTTGGATAAACTCCTAGAAGTAAAATTACTAGATCAAGGGCTGGGAACATTTAAGGCTTTCATGAGTTTTTACCAAGTCACTTTCTAGAAATTATCTCCGAATCTTTTTTAATTCTCCAGTTCCCCAAATTGCACAGCAATAAAACCCATCAATTTTCCTTCTGCAAATCCCTTTTTTCCATTTCTGCTGCCCTAGTTCAAGTCCTGTGGTCTCTCACCGGGGCTGTCAGGGAACTTCCCAGCCACGAGTCCGGCTGCCTCCTCCCTCACCTCCTCCTCTGCTCTGTCTTCTCCTCCTCCCTCACCTCCTCCTCTGCTCTGTCTCCTCCTCCTCCTTCTTCTTTTTAATTGGGATGATTTTTCTTCTCAGTATTTTTATTTTCCCTCTGCTCACATTACCTTTTTTTCCTCTTTTATGAGCATAGTTCTTCATTCCATGAGACAGAACTTTCCAGAGCTGACTAGTGTAGCGAGCAGCAACATTCTTTATCTCTTGTTAAAAATGTCCGTGATCAGGGGCCAGCCCCATGGCCTAGAGGTTAAGTTCAGTGAGCTCTGCTTCAGGGCCCTGGGTCTGGTTCTGAGGTGTGGACCGACACCACTCGTTGGCAGCAGTGCTGCGGCAGTGACCCACATACGAAATAGAGGAAGATTGGCACAGATGTTAGCTCAGGGTGAATCTTCCTTGGGAAAAAAAAAAAAAAGCTGCATTCTTATGATTATTAGGTGAGGCGCTTGAATGGTCCTAGGTCTTTGGCAGAAAATAAGCCACATTTGGGACATGTGCCCAACAAAACTCAGACATGTAAGTTCTTTGATCATGGATCTGCCTCTCTCATTTCTTTGCTTAAAAATGTTGAAAGGTTAATATTTCACTACCAAATAAATGAAGTCCACATTTCCTGCCATGGTAATCAAGACCCTCAAGATCTGTCCCAAGCCTCGTGTCTAGTGCCGTCACTCATTACCTCCGCCTCCTGAACATGCTATACTCTAGCCAAAATGCACCACTAATCCTGCTGAAAATTCTCCCAGTCTACGACTTCATTTCATGCATCTTTCCCTTTCTTTTCCCTCTGTCCAAATTCTGCATAAACTTCAAGATCAACTTCGATGCTCCTCCGAGAAGCCCTCCCCTATCCTTCTGCTAGGAATCAATTGTTCTTCTCATCAGCACCCACAGAATCCCGCTGTGCCTAAGGCCTCCGGATGTATTGCCCTGCCTCTGCCACAACCCTGGCGAGCCCTCAAGCACAGTGACTGGGCGGATGCCGCCATCTTCTTTGTACTCACACGTCCCAGCCAAGTGACTAGCACATACCTGTGCTCAATAGATATCTGTTGTGTGAATGACTTAATACTGAACACGAGATACAAAAATGAAGAAGATGGGAAGCATGGTTGAGGACCATCCTCCGCCAATATAGGGTTAGCACTCAATTACATGCACTAAAGAGATGTGTGATGTGGATTAGCATAACCGGAAGGCACCCTCCAAATCATTTCTAGCTGACAACATATGTTTCCTATTATCTTAAAACTGCATAGTGAGACAGCGTCTGTGGTGGAGAGGGCAGGATTACGGGGTGGAGGATGGGGTTATGCCTTACATTTTTCGGAACTATGGGACATCAAGATGGAGTGCGTGAAGACCCCGTAAGCCTCTTAGGGAACAGGGACAAGACCTTTGGCGTGTTGCCAGGATGTTGGACACTCTGATTGACATGTGTGAGCCAAGCCTGGAGATACTCCCCACCACTCTGGAGTCGAGGTGATGGTCTCAGCGGAGGACCAAAAACCTGCTAATTTGTTTGTAACCTGCTAATTTGATTGTAAACTAAAAGAGTCAAATTACCCATTAGAAGCCTGATTAGCAGCTGAAAATGCTAGTGAGTAAAGAATGCTCCTCATCTCAGGGAGAAGAGCCCGGAAGCCTGAGTCCAAAACGGCAGCAGGGAATACAGCAATTGCTAGTTGTAACCACCAGGTGGCGCAGCAGAACTCAAAACGCAGCCGTACAGGGCAAACCCACACCTTGGCAGTTTCCCCAAAGACGGTTGGGAATGCCAGAAATTTGACTGGAGGAGGGCTCAGAGGCAGACGCCATTGAGAACTTAACTGCACCTTTCTCCCAATTTTACACTAAGAGGTACTTGCAGAAAATGTATTATCTAATAAAAATGGCTCTTGAGAGCCAATTGCTAAATTTTCAGGAATCAAAATAACCTTTTTTAATTACTGTTAGATTATATAAATTTACTGTTAACTAAATTATATTTTTAAATAAATACTTAAAACTCATTATTATCTAATTCTTTTATTACATGTTACTATATTCTGTGCTTTTAGGTCGTATACATCTATCGTATCTATATGACACACTATGTAACGGGGTGCTGCTGCAAGTTCAATGGCATTAACGTGGTAATTTGCAGGCGGCCACTTGGAAATTG
This sequence comes from Equus quagga, assembly GCF_021613505.1. Classification (NCBI taxonomy): domain Eukaryota; kingdom Metazoa; phylum Chordata; class Mammalia; order Perissodactyla; family Equidae; genus Equus; species Equus quagga. Next base: position 14,381,829 of record NC_060288.1, on the reverse strand, counting down.
ACCATGGAAACCGGCAGTGCTACAAATCAGCTTTTTAGAGGGTTGGCTGTTAAATATTTACCAGATACAAATGGGTGAGGAAACAGGGAGACCACCCATAAATTACGCTAGGAGGCAGAGGGAAAGGAGTTTGGCATTACAATTTGCCTCTAAAAATAATTCAGACACAGCCAAATGCATAGCTAAAAACTTGTACTCTGTAGTCAGGATTGAGCCTTTGACTCTATACTCGACCATTTATTAGCTGTGGACCTTGGCGATCGACTCTCGGTTCCTGTCTATTTATCCCAAAAGGATATAACAGTACCTACTTCATAAGGTTATTGTAAGGATTAAATGAGTTAATGTATATAAGTCACCTTGAATAACTGATAATAATAATCATTGACTATTATTATTGCTAAAAGGCGATGGAATTATTAATACCCATGACAGAAGTAATGATGATGCAAACAGCAGAGAGATGCTTCAATTCTAAGATCCGGAAGTCATTTACCCATCTTGTTATATTTTTACAGTTAATTTCACATCATGAGTTAAATTTGTTTTCTGGAAAGAGACTAAACAATGTCAAATTTCAATACAGAATAATGGTTACTACCATAAATTCCATTTTTAATATTTGGGAAGTAAGTTTAAAATTCCCAGGATTTTGTTTTAAAGGCTTTTATTCTGATTTCTTAGATCTTTTGTAAACAGAAAATCGGTTGGGTTTTCCCAAAGAGCGTGTCGTTTAACACAAGAGTCTATCTTGCATTGTCTGAGTCAAAGAGAGAGGTCGATCAGAAATTGGGTTAATAGAAACTCCACATCACATTCCTTTAATGAGGGGTTAAGAATTTTTCTCCATATTTGAATGGTGGCAGCCTTTGAGAAGAAATCCAGGAAATGATCTCTCATGGTGACAGAAGGGGTTGAGAAGAATCCAGAGTAACAAGACATGTGATTCTTGCTCTGAAACCACAAATCAAAGACTCAGCTTTGTGATGTGAAGAGCTTAACCAGTTGGGTCTCGATTTTGAGGGAATCAAAATCTAGGGTGTCCACTGTCACAAGGTTGTGAAAGTCCTTTCTGGAAGTTTTGGAGAATGTTGGGGTACAGCCTACCCTCTGAGACCTTGATGTGTTAACACTTTCCTGCCTGAAGTGAGAGGAAAACTCAGTGATCCATTAAAGTTACTTGCAGCTGGCAGGAACTGGAAAACTGTGAAATAAATTGGTCAGAGACTGTCAAACCCATTGCATAATCCAAACTTTAAAACCCGGGCTGCAGAGATTTCTACCCACACCAGCCATTCACACCTTTTAGATCCAATTTTCAATTAGCTAAGCAGACTAGTATTTATCAGCTCTGTATTATTTATGCCCAACACCCTGAGAAGTGCTGTTGTAAAATTTATTTTAAAATCTATAACTAGAGGGAAAGGAATATTTTTCCAAGGCACCTGAAGATTAAGAGGGCATGTTCTATAAATCTGTAGTAAATAATAGTTTGCTTTAAAAAAAACTAATGACACTTTAACAATACAGACACACTGGAAGTTCATGACCCTGGAACTCTTATGCTGCCAGAAAGTGACAGGGTATTTCTGCACTGAAGAGCAGGCACATTGCCATTTTTAGAATTCCTTCTGTCATATGGTATACTCATCGCCTCAGGGGACAAACATGTGACACTCTAAGTCATTGGAGACCACAGCTGTCTTACTGTCATGATTCCATTCAGAACTATTTTGGCACTGCCACAGCTGCTGGGAGAGCCCAGATGGGTGTAACCACGCATGAGGAGGGTAGTGACATGAACAAGACAACTGACACTCACGAGGTGCATCATGACAGATCAAGGGCCACCGCTCCACTAGTGCTTCTTAAAGAATTAAACGCATATTATCAAAACAAATACATGCTCGTGGCTAGACAGCTGTAAAATATAAAAGCATAAAGATTAATTATTGATGTAATAGTTTCGTTAATATGTAATTCCACTATTGAGATGTAAACACTATTAACAATTTTGCGAAATTTCCTTTAGATGTGTTTCTGTGTGTGTGTACGTGTAAGGACGTGGGGGAACTTTCTTTTCTCACTCTCTCTACCATTTATTTTGAAATAGTTTCAGATTTACAAAAGTTGCAAAAATAGCATAAGGAATTCTAATATGCTCTTCACCCAGATTCCCCAAATATACATTTTATCACATCTGCTCCCTCTCTTGCTCTCCCTCGTATGTGTATATATTTTTTCCTGAGTCATCTGACGGTAAACTGCAAACTGATCCCCCTGGCCTCTCCATACTTCTGCGTCTTCTCTAAAAACAAGACCAGTCTTACACATACCCACGAGAGACCTAACAAAATCAGAAAATTAACAAGGATACTATTGTATTACTTAATCTACAGAAGTTATTTAATTTCACCAACTGTCTCCCCACTCCTCATTTAGCAAAAGAAGTAAAACATCAGGTCCCGGATCTGATCCCACGTCGCTTCCGGCGTTTAGGCGCTTTGAGATCCTTGCATCTGGGCATTTCATAAGGCTTTCTTGTCTGACTTTTTGAAGAGCACAGGCCAGTTATCTTGTAGGAGAGTTGTGAGTCTGTTAATGTTTCTTCAAGGCTGGATGCGTGTTACGCATCTCGGGCAGGAATGCCACGGAAGGGAGGCAGGCAGGGTTTTCTCAGGGCATCGTATCAGGGGCACAGGCCCTGTTTTAGACACATTACTGGTGACGTCAACTTTGATCAGTCCGTTAAGGTGTTGTCTGCCAACGTGCCCCACATAAATGATACAATCTTACTCTTTGTAACTAAAAACTATCTTGTGGGGAGATAACTTGAATATCATGTAAATGTCCTATTAGTCTTCCAATTTTTACCATCCTTGATGATTCTTGCCTGAATTGATGATTATTATGATGGTTACCAAATAGTGATTTTCTGATTCTATCGTTCCTCACTTATTAGTTGGCATTCTACTGTAAGGAAGTGCTTCCCTCCTCCCCATTTATTTATTTATTCGCTTATTTATTTCACTATAGATACTCACGGATTCTCATTTTAGTCTGAGTTATAATCTGTTGCTATCTTTGTTTATTTTGATGCTCAAATTGTCCCAGATGTGGTCAGTGGGAGCCCCTACAATCTGATTCCAATGTCTTTTTGGCATGTCCCCCAGCATCCTTTGAGCATGCCGTTACTTATTTGCATAGTAAGATGATCCAGCCCTGGAATCAGCCAGTTCTCCAAGGAACTCCAGTTCTTCTTAGTGGAAAATGATGCTTGAAAACCAGATCTGGGTGTTGATATATTCATTACTACCGGGATGTCATTGCTTTAGATGCTGTCAGCAAACAGAGCCAGGAAAATACGTTTGTGTCCTGAGATTCATATTGATTTCTATATCTATATATTTAAAAACCATGTGTTTAGGGGCCAGCCCTGTGTCTGAGTGGTTAAAGTTCACGCACTCAGCTTTGGCGGCCTGGGTTGGGGTTTGGATCCCAAGTTCAGACCTCCTCCACTCATCGGCCATGCTGTGGAGGCATCCCACATACAAAATGGAGGAAGATTGGCACAGATGTCAGCTCAGGGCTAATCTTTGGTATGTACAAACATAAGATTATTCTAATGTGCATTTCATTAATAATGCAGTTCAATATTTTCATATGTGTACTTGCTACTTGTATTTTTTTGTGAATTTTCCAAGTTGTTTGACCATTTTGTTAATTTTAATTAGTTTTTAAGGTTTTCTTATCGTATACTATCTCTTCATTTGTTGAGGTTGCAAACATGCTTTAAATTTGGCTTTTACTTTCTTATTTTGTCTGTGGTATTTTCAGATGGACAGAACTTTTATAAGATGCATATAATCAAATGTGATGATTTCCTTCATGGCTTTTGTCAAAAATCCACCCTTATTCTGATATTAAGTAAATATTCACTTTATTTTCCTGGTGTTTTTGTTTAATTCCAGTTTTTACACTTAATCTCCTTATTCCCCTCTGGAATTTATTTAGATGTACACTAAGAAAAAAAAAATTAACAATTTTTTCCCCACAGTTAGAAAAACACATTTTCCATGACCATTTTGGTGGTATTTCTAAAGAGTTAATAGCCGTTAAAAAAACATAGATTTCTATTTATATTGTCCTGATTTTCCTATCTGTAAACTGGGTATGATAATTTCCACCTCATCACTGCATCGCGCAGAAAACCTTAGGTCATATCCTGCTGGACCAGTCGGTTCTTACATGCTAGATAAGCATTTCGAAAAAGAGGACTATGGACCTCTCATGCCCTGAATTAAGGCACCAAGAAGGGCCTAAATTAATTACATCTGTAACTCATCTGGAGCCCAAATGAAGCACTTTCGGGGAAACAGTCTCACTAACAGTATTCTCAGTGTTATTCCTAAGCATCTTTTTTTTTTTTTTTTTTCTAATCCCTGGATGGAGCATTCATCAGACACAGGGGAGGATAAACCAGATCAGCTGTAAGACAAGGACAGCAAACGAAGGAAGGAAGTGGGTGGTAAAATTCACCAGATTAGAAGAGAAATCTACAAATAACTTCAGCTGCATGAATTTGACTCCACATTTTTCCTTCTATGTGCTATTCCCATATTTATTTCTTAAACACACACATTTGTTCAAGAAAAAAAAATGATGTTGTGATGAACCGACTGTTGCCTTTACAGAAGTATTAAATTTTACAGATTCAACTCCTAACATCTAATCAGTAAAACTTCAGGTTTATAGAAAATATAAATTAGAGAATAAGTATGCTACCGCAAAATTATCTACTTTATGGATCCTTTTAAGGACTCAGCTACCCTGCTACATTTAAACTCTGACCCAGTTGACAAAATACAATGTTTGTAGGGACAGAAAATGAAGCTCATGCCATTTCTGTTTGGCTTTTAGTCTATTTATAACTGAACTTCTACCCAGGGAACACTGTAATCATCTCTTTGACCTTCATCCAGAAAGTATTTTATAAATGGTCTTACTAGTTTAATAATATAGGAACCCTTTGTAACATTTTATGATTACAAGCTTGGATAAACCATGGGGTGCATTATACACTTATAAAACAGTCACCAAACAGGGTCACCGCATCCAACTCTGCCCAACACGGTCAGCTTTATTAGCATTTCCGGCCTTGTGGCTCTGGGTCCTGTTCTCCCTCTGATGCCTGCATACACGAGCAGCTGGAAGCGTCTCTGCAGGGCCTCACTGTGCTGACATTATTACTGAAGCCTCCTTGTTGAAGGGCTCGTATTTTGGCGGTCTGTCTCACCAGTGGCGAGGTTACGCTCCTCGTATGTCTAGTGGTGTGCCTTAGACCATTCAGGCTGTGATAACAAAATACCATAGACTGGGGGGCTTATAAACAACAGAAATTTATTTCCCATAGTTGTGGAGGCTTCAAGGTCCAAGATCAGAGTGCTGGTAGATTCCATGTCTGGTGAGGGCCCGCTCCCTAGTTCACAGAGGGCCATCTTCTCAATGTGTCTTCACGTGGCAGAAGGGGCAAGGGAGCTCTCTGGGGTTTTTTCATAAGAGCACTAATCCCATTCATGAGGGCTTCACCCTCGTGCCCTCATAACCACCCTATGGCTTCACCTACTAATAGATTTCAATTTATGAATTTCGGGAGAACACAAACACTCAGCCTAGAGCATGGGTTCAAAACAGTTTTCAGGCTTTGGGAAACTTTGAGGCCAATTCTTAGCCTTCTATATAGTGGGGCTCTGTCCTTTTTGGAGGGAGTAGAACTCCTGATTTCTTTGGATCGTAGAGAGACGTTTGGGAGGAGGTAGGAGAGAAATAAAATTGGTGGAATTCTGTCCCAGAGAGTAGCAGGGAAAGAGTTAGTGGCTGTTGCCAGATCCTGAAAGAGGAGGTCTGGTGGCCTAGAGGTCTACCTAGCAAGGCTTCAATGATTCTATGGACTGACTGCAAATCCTGTGTTGAGGGCCTTTCCTCCCACCACCCCTCATCCCCACTCTCATGGCTTTCTGCAGGAATATACCATCTGATGGAGATGCTCAACTCACTGCTCCCATAACATCCTCTGTACCTCCCTCAAACGTTTACACGGCAGTGGTCCTCCAAGGGCAAGCCCCGGGCCAGCGGCACCAGCCCTGCCTGGGATACCCGGACTGACTGAATCAGAAAGTCTGTGGGTGGGGGTCCAGCAAGCTATGGTTTAAGAAGCCCCCCAGGTGCCTCTGATGCATGCTGAATTTTAAAACCAGAGCTGTACTGTGATTGTTAACTCATCCGCATTCTCAGCAGGACAGAAAGTTTCTTTAGGCCAGAGACAAATGTGTTTATCAACTCCTTTAAAGTATAGACGATCAGAAATCTCTGTTGAATGAAGGAATAAAGCAAATGAACTCCTGCACACTCCTAACTAGTTCATAAATGCTCAGCAAATACTTTCGACGTCATCAGACTTGAGGTAGATCCCTAATGAAGCAGAGCCAGCGAATCACTGAGAAAAAACCCTCCCCCGCCCCTGGAAATAAAAGGATCTCTCTCTGTGAAAACAAACATTTCTCCAGAATCCATTTAGTACCCATTTACGTAAACGTTTTTTGTTTTTTGCTGATGAAAAATGAAATGCAGTTTCATTGCAAAACAATTGGAAAATGCAAAGGATGTATAAAACAGAAAAGAAAAATTTATCTCTTACTCCATCACCTTCTGAATCTCTTCTATGACTTTTATACATGCGCCTCTATTATGATGTTAAAAATAAAAATAACTTTTTTCCCTATAAACATAACACATACTCACTCAGAAAGATTGGAAAATACAGAACAGCATCACAGGAAAATAACACCAATAATTTCACCATTCGGAGATGTTAATACCCCGGAGGATGTCCCTCCAGATTCTGTGTGTGTCTTTGTATGTATTTTAAAATGTCCTATTTAAGTTCTACAACCTCCTCATCTGTGAGTCCATCCCCAGATCCAGCGTTGCATGTGTGATTTCTTCCTGTGTTGTGTAACTTACAAAGCACGCTTGCAGTTATCCCACAAGACGAACTTCCAGGAAAAGCTCCTGCACGGAACATGGCCCAAAGTCCCAAGGCTTGAAGACTATTCCCTGATTTTCCTTACCACCAACTTGACTTATTTCAGGATGAGATAATTTAGGAGACAAAAATGCTGGAATCTTCCTAAAGTTGGGGCTTTCAAAGAGTGAAAAGTCTGGTCCAAAAAAGTGTGAAATCTCCCGGTCTTCCTCTAGGATGGAGCTTTGCTGGGGCCACTCGGCTTTCTTCTATCCCTTGGGTGATGCTTCGGATTCCAGAGCCCAGCAGTTGTCCATGAACGCCCATCTTGCTGGGTTTCTTCATATTGTCTTCAAAATAATCATTCGGAAATAGATAGAATATCGCCCCCATCCACCCATCTCAGAATTTTCCATTAAGCCTGTCTATATGGGCTGTGACATTTGCAATCATCACTAACAAAAGTGAATTCTGTGGCTTTGATTTCCTCATTTTCAGAGTGTCTTCAGGGAGAAAGGAATGGTGGTGATGGACAGGGAGACGGGAAATCTCAGAAAAGGGAGGGGTGATCATCTAAGGAACACTCATCAGGTTTTTGTAATGATTTTGTAATTTCAAGGTAAAGCTTACTGCGGGTAATTTGGAAAGCAGAGTAAAATGTAAAGGAGGAAGGAAAAAATGATCCATTTTCCCAAATCTAAAGCAATCTCTGTTGGCATTATGTCTTCGGCTTTTTGTCTGCATTTATCTAGATGCGTGTTGAAAAAATATCGTATATAAAATTTGCAACCTCATTTTTTCACTTAAAATTGTAGCAGAAACTTTTATACGTTATAAAACATTCTTCAGAAGCATCATTTTATGACATTTCCCATCATATACTTTACTGAATCATTTTCCCCTTGTTGCTTTAAATAGAAACATCTTTGTACATATACCTTTGACCATATCTCTATGATGTTTGGATACAGTTCTGACAGTGGGATTAAATTTGGACACATTGACACCTTTTGATGCTAATCCTAATGTCTTTCCAGAGTGGTCCAGCTCCCACTGTCATGGCCTCAGCATGTGAGCATAAAAGAGGCAAACTTGAAAAGCACATTGTTTGGGAACGTGCTTAGCTCTGGGTGGCACAAGATGCCAAAAATAAGGGCATTTACTGACATTATGCCTCTTAGCATCTTCCTTTTACAATCCTAATAATACAACACAAGTCCATTTTGGATTCCATCTGGAGAATCTGGACTCAGAAATGCTTCACATTATAGTCTAGTCAGTCCACATTTCAAAGACATGGGTACCAAGAACAGTGTTCTAGAGGCACCCCGGGGTGTCAACATTTCTGGTCAAGCCAGATTCACTGTATTCCTTTAGCTGTGTGAAATGTCCTCCTCGTTTTTACGAGGAATCACCAGTGCACAGAAAATGTATCACTCATCCTACCTCTCCACGTAAGAGCTTGAGCATTTAGTTCTTTTCACTTGAGTTTAAAAATAACACTGTGATAAAATCCGTGAAGGCTGGTGATCACATGAATCGGTCATTAACTGTCTCTTAGATTCTGTAGCTAAGGAAACAGCAGTTCTGGAGGTCATTCCCCTAACACCATGTATGAGTAAGAGGAAAAATGTCACAGCTCCAGCCAAATCCCATTACCTTAGGCTGTGGTGTGACTGATGCAGGGTTAGTCACAAAGATAACAAGGTCAGAACACGTGTGTGGATCAGTGCAAGTAGAAAAATGACCCTAATGTTGGAGGGTCCGCTCCAATAATTTTGTAGCTGTGCGACAACAGTGCGATGAACTGGTGTAGATTCAGCTCAAACTGTGGAAGGGACCTTCAGCAATCATTGTATACAGATGAGCAGTCTAAGGCCTAGCAAAGTCCAGTGACATGCCCAAGATCCCATGGCTAGTTAGTGGCTATCTGGGTCTTCAACCAGGTCTTCTGATTGCAACCAAGTATTCTAGTACTGCATTAGCTTCATCTCTGGCTCGTGTCCCTGGAGTCTTGGCAAGGTTAATGGGGCTTGGCAGAACTTGTTGAGAGAGAAGCCTGAACACAAGAGAAGATATCCCTTATCATGCTTTATGTTGCTGCCACCTGCATATAGGTAGTGGAATTCTCTGATGCAGCCCAGACACTGTCATCCACTTGTCTTCATCTGTGTCTCTCAGGAGGAAATAAAATTCACTTAAGAATTCATTTCCCCAGCCCCTTATTTATAATAAGCCCCTTATGCATGAAGGAATAGCTCCAAATCCAGATTCTTTTCTGATGAGATACAAACCAATCTGCAGTGAAACATGTAACCTGGGAGCTGTAATTTCCTGACCCCAACATCATTAAACCTCAGCAATGCCATCACATTAGCTTGTTTTCATGTCATTGTATAAACACAGTTTTGCCGGTTCAGAGCACTTGGAAGTATTTCATTATGCCTTCCTCCTAGCTGGGCAATACTGACCACATGCCAAGGCTCAAAAAATAACTCGCTTGTCTGTGTGCTAGTGATGATTCAGATTTGTAGGAAGGCAGCTGGACCAAAGTCTTTGGGTATGCGTCATCATTTTAACTTTAGTCCAGGAGATGGGGTGACAATGAGCGGCTTGTGACCATGTGCTTGGATGTGGAAGCTGGGAATAAGGGAAGAGGGACATGGTCCTCCTCACTCTCTCCCTTCCTAGCTCCCCCTAGGTTGGACTGAGTTCTGTTTAACCAATATGCATTGAAGGGATCCCATCTGGAAGGTTTGGTGATAGGCCCAACGGAAAGGAGGAATTGGGCCCATTTCCCAATCCCAAGGAGTTTAAGTTCCTGAAGATGAACAGGCACAGAAATAACTTTAACTCTGAGGCAAAATGGCAGAAGTGCCATGTTGGCCGCAGAAGTGCTAAGTGGTACAAGAAAGAGGAAAATTAATTTTGCCTGGGAGATTCTGGAAGGCTACGAGGAAGGGGTGGCGTTTGAGCTGGGCCTGGAAGGAGGGTAGTGTTTAGCAAGTGAAGAGAATTTTAGGAAGAGGAACCATTCTGAACAGTGTGAGCCAAGGGCACACGGCCAGGGGTGTGCAAGCACAGGGCACGGGGATGGGGGCAGTAATACAGCATGAGTAGTGAACGTTACGGTCTCTGACCACAAGATAATCAGCTCTCGGCAGAGACCTGGTCTGCCTTATCTAGTGCTGAAATCTCCAGTGCCCCAGACAGCACTCAGCACAGAATGAGTCCTGAGTAATTGAGAGAAGGCCTTCTGAGGAAGGCCTGTTGCTTCAGCTGGGTATTTTTGGTGCAATGCAGGGATCCATTCATGTTACGTCTAGCAAGGGGTGGGCCTCTGGGGAGGTGGGTCATTTAAAAAATATATTCGGACTGGAACAATTATCTCCAGACCTACCCACAGAACAATGATCTCCAGACCCACTCGCAGAACCCACTCTCCAGACCCACTCATGCCACTCCCAGTTATCTCCAGACTCACATGTTTCTGCATTGTTCAGCTCTCCTCTCTTTCACCCAGCTTCCGTTGCTTCATCCAGGTCTCTGCTCCACTTACCTTTGCTCTGGAAGTGGCCATGATGGCCACTCTGACTGCTCTCTCCTCATCACAACATTCCCCTTGCTCCTACTGTTGGTTGACTCGGTCTTTCTCATTTCTAGTCCTAGGAGCAGGAAACTTGTTGGCCTGGACAATTTTTGCAACCAGGCCACCACATGCCCACACCTACTTCAACCAGCGATGTTGGACTGGTGGAGGGGCAGCAGGAGCTATGGGCAAAGGTGTTTCCCTTAGAGTCAGGTGTGGTTGCACTGATCGTCCCAAGTCACCTGTGGAGGGAATAGAGTTAACCTACATTTACACCAATTGACCAAGGAATTTGAACTGAACTCAGTAGGCACAAGGTTGTGGAAGGTTTCTACTATGTCATAGGTTGCTGGCTTTATGTCCTTCATGTCATCAGACTCCACCATGCCACTAGCCAGCAGCCTGACAACTCATTGCCCCAAAATATTTACCTTTAATTCAGTTTTGTGTCTTCACTTGAAAGACTCATCACTCCATTCTCGTTTTGGCTCACTCACTCTCTTCGTACTCTGAGGCTTTCTCACTGAAGCCTGTACCCTCAGTTTTCGCAATGGCAGATCACCCTCTACAATATGAGTGGGGCTCATCTAATCAATTGAAGGCCTGAATAGAACAAAAGGATCACCCTCCTTCAAGTAAGAGAGAATTCTCCTGCCCGATGGCCTTCAAACTGGGACACAGGATTTCCAGATTTTGGACTCGCCAGCCTCCATAATCATGTGAGCCAGTTTCTTATAATACAGATCTTCCTCCATTTACAATGGGGTTATGCCCCATAAACCCATTGTAAGTTGAAAATATGGTTAAGTTGAAAATGTGTTCAATACGGAATAGCATAGCTTAGCCTACCTTAAAAGTGCTCAGAGCACTTACATTAGCCTACACTTGGGCAAAATCATGTAACACAAAGCCTATTTATAATAAAGTGTTGAATATCTCATGTAATATATTGAACACTGTACTGAAAATGAAAAACAGAATGGTTGTGTGGGTACAGAATGGTTCTAAGTGCAATAGTTGTTTACCCTCACAACTGTGGGGCTGACTGGGAGCCGTGGTTTTCTGCCACAGGCCAACATCACGAGAGACTATTATACCGTCTATCACTAGCCCAGGGAAGGATCAAAACTCAAAGTATGAAGTGTGGTTTCTACTAAATGTGAGTCACTTTTGCACCATGGTAAGCTCAAGAAATTGTAAGTGGAACCATCGTAAGTCGGGGCCCATCTGTAAATCTCTAATATATGCCATTGGCTCTGTTTCTCTGGAGAACCCTGACTAATACACTCCCCTAAAAGAAACTGGACCCATAGCAGTCGTCCTCTATCCCTCCTCCCTCCAGCCCTAAGCAACCACTATAAATTTGCCTGTTATGGATATTTCATATAAATGGAATCATACAATATGTGGTCTTCTGTGACTGCTTCTTTTTACCCAGCATTACGTTTTTAAGGTTCCTCCAAGTGATCGCATATAACGGTACTTCATTTCTTTTTATTGCCAGATTATATTCCATTGTATGGATATACCACAATTTAGTTATCCACTCATCAGGAGATGCACATTTGTGTTGTTTCCACTTCTTGGCTATTATGAATCGGGCTGCCATGAACATTTGTAGATAAATTTTTGGATGCACATGTGCTTTTATTTCTCTTGGGTGTAAACTTGGAGTGGACGAGTAGAATTGCCCAGTCGCAAGTAACTCTGTGTTTGCCATTTTGAAGAACTGCCAAACTGTTCTCCAAAGTATCTGTGCCATTTTACCAACAATGTATGAGAGTTCCAATTTCTCCAAATCCTTGTCAACACTTGTTATTGTCTATATATTTTTATAATAGCCATCACAGCGGGTGCAAAGTGGTATCTCGCTGACGTTTTGACTTACATTTCCCTCATAGCTAATGATGTTGAGTATCTTTCCATGTGCTTATTGGCCATTGATGTATGTTCTTTGAAGAAACGTCTATTCAAATCTGCTGCCCATTTTTTATTGGGTTCTTTATCTTTTTCTTTTCTTTACATATACTGGATATAAGTCCCTTATCACATATATGACTTGGAAATATTTTCTCCCATTTAGTGGGTTGTCTTTTCACTTTATTGATGACACTTTTTGCAGACTAGTGCTCTCCTACTTTTTGGAAGAATTAGTTCTTCTTTAATGTTCGGTATACTTCACAAGTGAAGCTACCTGGTCCTAGTCTTTGTGGGAAGTTTTTAAATTTACCAGTTCAGTCCCTTTTCTTGGTATACATCTATTCAGATTTTTATTTCTTCTTGAGTCAGTTTTGGTAACTTGTGTCTAAAGGAATTGGTCCATTTTCTCTAGGCTATTTAAGTTATTGGCATACAATTGTTCATAGTGTTCTCTTACAATCTTTTTTATTTCTGTGAGGTCAGTAGTGATGTCTTCTCTTTCATTCATGGTTTTAATAATTCTTTTTTTTTTTTTTTTGATAAGTTCTGCTAAAGGTTTTTGAATTTTGTTGGCCTTTTCAGAGACGTCAACTTTTGGTTTGGTTGATTTTATGTTTTTTCTGCTCTTTGTTTCGTCTGTTTCTGCTCTTTATCATTTCCTTCATTCTGCTTGTTTTGGGTTAAGTTTGCTTCTCTTTTTCTAGCTTGATAAGGTGATTAGTTTACTGATTTGAGACCCTTCTTCTTTTTAATATCAGCATTTACAGCTCTAAATTCTCTACGTGCACTGCCTTAGCTACATCCCATATGTTTTGGTGTGTTGTGTTTTCATCCTCATTTATCTCAAAGTATTTTCTAATTTTCCTTGTGTTTTCTTTTTTGACCCATTGGTTATTTAGTTCTTTGTTGTTCATCCTTATATCCTGGTTCATGTCCCCGATTTCCTTTCCTTCCTGATGAATTGACCCTTTTTTGTAATGAAATGTCCCTCTAGCCTTAGTAACATGTTTTGTTTTAGCATCTATTTTGTCTGATATTAGCCACTACAGCTCTCTTATGGTTGTTTTTGCCTGGAATATCTTTGTCCAACCTATTACTTTCCACCTATTTGTATCTTTAAATTAAAATCTGCCTCCTGTAGAAAGCATAATTTTGCTGTTGTTATTAATTAAACTTTTTATTTTGAGATAATTGTAGATTCACATGTAATTGTTAGGAATAAAACATAGAGGGGCTGGCCTGGTGGTGCAGAGGTTAAGTCCACACGTTCCACTTTGGCAGCCCGGGGTTCACCAGTTTGGATCCCAGGTGTAGACATGGCGCCGCTTGGTAAGCCATGCTGTGGTAGGCGTCCCACATGTAAAAAAGTGGAGGAAGGTGGGCATAGATGTTAACTCAGGGCCAGTCTTCCTCAGCAAAAAGAGGAAGATTGGCAGCAGATGTTAGCTCAGGGCTAATCTTCCTCAAAAAGAAAGAAAGAAAGAAAGAAAGAAACATAGAGATGCTGTGTAACTTTTACCTAGTTTCCTCCAAAGGTAGCATTTCGCAATGCTATACTACAATATCACAACCAGAATATTGAGACCTTGGTACAATCAAGAGATTGAAGATTTCCATCACCAGGAGGATACCTAATGTTGCCACACTCACTTCCCTTCTGTTCCCATCCCACCTAACTCCCTGGCAGCCATTAACTGTTCTTCATTTCTATACTTTATTGATTTCAATAATGTTATATAAATGGCAGCATACAGCATGTAACCTTTTGGAATTGGCTTTTTTTCACTCAGCATCGTTATCTGGAGATATTCAGATTGTTGCATGTATTTCTAGCTCATTCCTTTTTATTGCTGAGTGGTAGTGCATGGTGTGGATGCACTTCAGTTTATTTAATCATCCACCAATGGAAGGACATCTGAATTGTTTCCAGTCTTTTACAATTATGAATAAAGTTGCTATAAACATTTGCATACAGGTTTTTAAAAACCTAAGTTTTCATGCTCTGGGATAAATGCCCCAGAATGCAATTGTGGCTAACATGGTAGTTTCATCTTTAAGTTTCGAAGAAACTGGCAAACTGTTTTCCAGAGTGGCTGTACGTTCCCATCAACAATGTACAAGTGATCCAGTTTGTTCATATCTTTTATTTTTATTTTTTAATTTTTACTTATTCATTTGTTTATTTTGAGGAAGATTAGCCCTGAGCTAAGATCTTCTGCCAATCCTCCTCTTTTTGCTGAGGAAGACTGGCCCTGAGCTAACATCCGTGCCCATCTTCCTCTACTTTATATGTGGGACGCCTACCACAGCATGGCTTGCCAAGCGGTGCCGTGTCTGCACCGGGCATCGGAACTGGCGAACCCCAGGCCACTGAAGTGGAACGTGCAAACTTCACTGCTGCGCCACTGGGCCGGCCCCATTCGTAACTTTTAGAAAGCATAATTTTCAGCCAATCAGACAATTTCTGTCTTCTGATTGAGTTGTTTAGTCCATGTACATTTAATGTTAAATTCTGGTATGGTTGGATTTACATCTGCCACATTGATTTTCTTCTCTATATGTTGCATGCCTTTTTTCTTCCTCTATTTCTCCTGTACTGCCTACTTTTGCAATAAGTGGATATTTTCTAGTGTAACATTTTAATTCCTTTAACAATTTCTTAAATATATTTTTGAATTATTTTCTTAAGGGGTGCTCTAAGTCTTACAATATACATCTTAACTTACCAGAATCTGCTTCAGACTTAGACTAGCTTAGTTGCAATGAAATAGAGAAACTTTACTCCTATGTAACTCCATTCCCTCCACCCTTTTTTTGTGCTATTATTGTTATACATATCACATCTACATATGTTACAAAAACAATGCATCGTTATAACTACAGCTTTATATGTCTTTTAAAGAAGCTGAGCAAAGAAAGAAGTGGAAGTATATTCTATAACATTTATTATAATAACTTTCTTATTTACCCTTTTGGCTCATTTCATTTCTTCTGTTGGATTTCAGCTACCATCTGGTGTCATTTCACTACTCCAATGTAGCTTGGATCCACTGCCTCCTTTGTGCTTTGGTTGTCAAGTACGTTACATTTCTATATGTTATAGGACCAACAAAACAATTATATACATATTGCTTTGTGCCATTGTTTTAAATCAGTCAAGAGAAGAAAGGAGAAGACATATGCAATTATACAGTTTTTATCATTACCTACATAATCTCCTTTACTGGGGCTCTTTGAGGCTCAGATCTTTTTCTGCTATTTTTATCTTTTAGCCTAGCCACCTAGGGCTAGCCCCTGGGTCCGCATACCTCACTCATTGGTCAAAGTTGTGCTTAACTCCCTTTGTCAGTTCGATCTTTACCCTTTCCTGTTGGATGTGTGTTTAGCTTGTAGGTCGTTATTGCACTTCAGGGAATTCACATCTTTGGGTTCCACATCCAGCCAAGGACTAGCAGCTTGGAGTTCGCTCTCTGACCACTCCTGAGAGGACCCAGCCCTGGACATGCACAGTCTTCCAGGAATGAGTGTGATTTTAGTTACAAGCCTGGCCTGGCTTCCCAGGAGCAGCCCCTGGGTTGGAGTAGCCTATTGGGTTGGAGTAGCTTAACTCAGAAGTTGTGTTTAGGCCCTTGTGCCAGTGAGGCTCTGCCTTGCGATGATGGGTCTGTGTGTGGCTTGGAGATGCTTTGATTACTTTGTCTGGCTTCCATTACTCCTGAGTGGATGCAGCCTAGAGCACCCCCAGAATTGACTGTGATCCCAAGAGGGCTCCTCTTGGCTCTTTCCCTGGTTCTGTAAAACTTCTGGCTGCTCTGCTGTTTTACTTGCATCCTGAGCTACCATCCTCCTTTATTACTCTCCATCAAGATCTCCACTGTCTTCGAGAACAGCCTTAGGCATGCAGTTCTCCGGGCTCTGTTCCAAATATAGTCAGTCTCCTCAGGCAGAGCTGGGGTGATCTTTTCCCTTATGGCTTGCCTTTCCTCTGGGCAAACCCCCATGCCTGTGCACTGGAACTGAGGGTGGGGACCCTCGTTTTCTGAGAATGACATCCCTGCTCTACAAGTAGGCACTGAGAGAGGAAGAAGAGGTAGCCCCTGGTCTTCTTGGCTTTCCTCTCTTGTGGTGGCATCTCCACTCTATTGTGGCAGGGGCGATTGAGCCCCCAGTATTCTTGGCCTGTCCTGCCTGCCGTGAAGCTTCAGCCTGCAACTGGAAGGATGCCCTACTCCTCTCAGCCACTCCTGCCTGGAATAGAGCTTCTGTTAGCAGCCTGTCTCTCTCATGGTGCAACTGTAGCCCCAGACAGGAGTTGAGGAGAGAGAGAATCTCCATCTTCCTGGCCATGTCTGCCCAGAAAAGAGGACCTAGGATGGCATTTCTGGAACATGGAGCTATGAAGAAAGAGCGGGTGGGGACGTCATGGCTCAAATGTCATAGACTCTGGCTGATCTTATATTTAATAGTATATTTTCTTGAATGAATATTTCTCCATTTGCTGTAGGTCCTTAGGACAATTTCCAGAAATTTCAAATGATTGACTGTGTTTTTGGGTTTTTTAAAAACCATTTTCCCAGTTTAGTTCCCCTGGGGAGAATTCCCACCGAGCTCCTTAGTCTGTCACTCCGTAAGTTCTGCTCATCTGCCATCTTGGCATGCTTTTTGGAGTAGGAGAGAAAATGAGTGAATGCATTGCTAGTGTGCCGGGCATTACATCTACCCTTGACATTCACTGGGCATGTGGCCTGTACCCAACTTAATTTCATGCCATGATTTCTCAAGTACTGAGTGACTATAAAATAAATCCAAGCAATTCGTTCTCTTCTACTCGTGCCGAATCGGTTAGTGGGTTTTCATTTTTATTTTTGATGAGTGAAAACATGAGTTCACTTTTTCAGTCTGGCTTCAGGAAAATATTCAGGAAAAAAAGTGTGCCAGCTAGAAGGGTCTTCTAAAAAGACATTAAAGATTTCACAAGTCAAATCAACTTTCCCATTCACATTTCAGAGTTGAATTTATACGAAAAGTCTTTGGCTGCATGAAAGCAACGTTTAAGAAGCAGTAGAACTTATTTTAAATTTCAAATTTAAGAAATACTAATTTTCTAATAATATAACAATTCTTCTTTAATCTTTCACTGTTTTTCTGGCAGAAATTTTAAAACTGGGGGAAGTATCTTTTAAAGCTTTTGGGCTCTTTAAGACTCACGGGAAAACTGCCTGGTCTCTCTGTGGGTTGCATTAGACTGTGTCCCTCCCTCCTTTACAGTGCACAGTCACATGCCATTTTCATAATTTCTGCCATATACTCACCATTTTTGTCCTCTTTGTACCACCTGCACTTACTTAATATTTTTCTTCCTAATGTATTTTTAGATATTTCTTTCTAAATGCATTCATTTATCACTAATGTAGATAACCAACTAGTAAATATGATGAAAATGAAAATTGTTAAAAATTCTAGCTAGATAATGTTACAGACTCAGAGCTTGAGGCCTGCTTTCTTGGTAAAAAAAAAGAGAACTATGCAAGGAAAGAGAATAAGATTAGCCATGTTTGATTGGTGCTTACTAGTGCTAGGCACGGTCAGAAGCACTTGACACGTGGTATCTCATTTCATATTCGAAACAACTGTAGGAGGTAGATTGTTTCCTCCATTGTACACGTGAGGAAACTGAGGCACAAGGAGGCTAGATGGCAGAGGCAGGATTCAAACCGAGGCAGTCTGGGGGGGGGGCTCTTACCATCATGCCATCCTGCCTGCCAGTAACATAACGTGCCTCCAAAGAGAAGGGGCTCTCATCATTTGATGCTATGCCTGCCTCGCCCCGGGTTGCACTGGCGGAGCACGTCCCATGCTTCGGCAACACTGGTGTCAGAGGATGTCCACAGATGACTCCTGGGACAGCTTCCTTCCACACTCAGATACACGTGTGGAAATGCACATTCTCCTTCCATCTTGGACATTCACAACTGATATCGACACCTAAAAGGTTCGAACTGACTTATCTCCAAACCTTTCACAGAGGAACATGGTGAGCATCTCAGGAGACACGAATGTTTCAGGGGGCAGTTTGGGAAATCCTGAGTTAGTCTCAGTATTTAGAATGAAATTCATGTCATACAAAAATATTTCTTGCATATAAAGATGAAGAAAGTACTTCTTACTGAAGCTTAAATATTCAAATAGGGTTTCTGTTATCAGGTGAATTTTCTCCTGCCATCAGACTCAGATAACTTCAAAGGGTCACCTGTTTTATAAAACTTCTTCCGGTAACTCCCATCCCTTCCCTACATGGTGTCATAGCACCAGGTCCTACTAGGTGTCGTTACCAGTACCACTGGGTGACATAAGCAGTCACGTAAGCACGTAAGTAAGCATGTAAACAGTCACAGGGCAAGGAAACCCTGGGCGTTTGAATTTAGCACTCAAGCAGCCACCACTTGTCAGGCATTGTGTATTCAAAGCAAAACTTGGAATCTACTTCAAAAAGCTCACAATTAAGCAGGAGAAATAGCCTTGGGAGGGAATGATCTATGTGATAAATTATGCACTTCTAATTGTCCCCACTGACACCCGCTTATCTGTGACCTGCTCAGCAAGTTTGAAGAACTTGATTCTTGGTAAAGGAAAACCAGGCCCAAAGCAATGATGTCTGTTCCTTCTGCTCTCTTCCACAGGAGGGAGAGCAGTGGCCCTCTGCTTCCCCGGGCACAGGCGGAAGAGCAAGCCTGTCCACATGGGGCACACCTCGTTCGGCTATTCTTTTGAAAACTCTAGCAGAGCTGGCCGAAGTACGTTTGGGTTCAGGGCACCCAATGGCTTCACCCACCTTCTCAGGAGTCTTACAATGAGGCAGGCCTGGTTGAGGGGGCCTCTTCCTCTCTGCGCCCCCAAAGCCCCAGTGCCTCAGGGCCCGCTCTTCTGCTCTAGGTCCTTTCCTAAAGGCTTGTTGCTCTTAGACAAAGCAGCTACATTCTTTTCCTTCTCAACTGTCGCCTCTGACCCAGCACCTGAGGTCAGCTCTTTCAGCCCGAGAATACGGACCCCGGGGAATATTTACAAGGTGGTGGCCAGGACTTCTGCCAAGAGCCCTGGAAAGAAAGTTCAGAGCAACGGAACTTGCAAACCTCTCTTCAATTCACAGGCTTTGATTTAGGGGTATAGGAGAGCACTGGCAAAAGGATCTGATTTAAGAGAGAGAGCCGATATTCAAGGGTTGAACCCACAGCCTGAAAACAGAGGCAGAGTTTTAAACAGGCACTCTTCAGTTTTCATCTTGGGGACTCAATCCCCAACCACAGCTGCCACCATCCACCTCCCATAGCTCAACAGTGACTTAAGAACTAAAAATAAGTAGTTATTCTTTAACTGATAAAACTAAAAAAAAAAAAAACCCAGAAATAACTAAACTCTGGAAATACAATTGCTTAACCATTCCTTTGTATTTTTATTGAACTTTTTTGATTTTTTTTTTTAAATTTCTGCCCAGTTACGACAATTAAATGGGAAACCACAATTACAATTCACAAACTGTGGCATGAAAAAGAACACACACCCCATCAGGAATTACACCCAACCCTTTCCTTTTTATTCATTCAAAAGAGTCCAAAGCACAAGTGTCAAATATGAGCACTGTCATTTTTTTTCTTGGAAGGAGGAAAAACATTTATTCTGGCAGCACTTTCACAATTCCAGGAAGTGGTTCTGATACCACAAGTTGCAGGAATAGAAACCATAACAAACTTGGAGGGCGTCTGTTTGCGAGGCAGGGGACCACTTGGTTGGAAAAGACCCCGTTGTGCTTAGTGAACTGCCTGTCAGCCTCCGCTGGCTGAGTCTTCCCAGGTGTCGAGAGAGAAGAGTGAGTTTCCTGCATAGACGGCGAAAATTCTCGTAGAGCAGAGTGTTTTCCGGATCTCCAACCCTCCCCCCGACCCTGAAGCAAGTTCTCAAGCTTTTCTGGAGCTTCTTTCAGTCACATGATCCTCTATCGTCATGACCTTTTTGCTAAAACACATGTGACACCAAGATTTCTTCTTACACTGCTTCTCTAGGGTTCAGATGACAGCACAAGACGTCACTTGTCAAAAAAGAGCAGATATTAAGAACATGGGCATTTATGTTCATAGTAACAGCAAATACTTTGCAGGGTATGTCACCCAAAGGACCATTTTTTTTTTTTTTTTCATTTCATATGGTCCTCTGGGGAGTTAGCCCGAAGTCACACACTTCAGAGTCTTTTTTCAAAAGACGGGTCAAAGTCGGTTAATTTGACAGTTTAGGAACTGTCTCATGCCAATTAAAAAATTTTTATGCCCAACAATTCAATGGTCCATAAAGCAATTAAATGTTATCATTCGGTTTACACTTACACACACACACACGCACGCACACGAGAACTGTGACAAAAGGACTAACCAGATTAATCTTGAGAATGGGCTCAAAAAGAAAATGAAATCTCAAATCTGAGGCGTCATATTCAAGTAGTAAAAAACACAGAAATGGTCTGATCTCATTCGATTTTGTGATCATAAGAAATCATACTGGTTTAACTAGAAAAACCGATTTGTGAGTTTTTACAATGCGGCTGCTTGCTTGTTTGTTATTTCTCTTAAAAATAAGCTGAGACTTTGTATACTGTGGCATTCTAAGAGTCAATACTTTATAAAAGAAGTAACAGAATACTACTAGCTGACTCCCTTTTCTTGTCTTACTAACCTGGCGAGAAACAGTTTTACACATTTTCAATCAACACATGAAGGAGGCAGACGTAAAGGGTCTTTTACATTCTTCAGAGAATGCATTACCGTTGCAGCAGACGCTGTTTGGCCCCAATTAAAAGTTGAAGAGACAGCAATTTGTTTGGTTTGCTTTTTAAATTTTACTTTGTGGAGATTTTTAAACACGGCTTTTACTAGCTCTGGGCAGTCAACAGTCCAATCAGAGGCTCTGTATTTATAAATAACCAATGTGGGATTATGCTCTCCAATTAGGCAGCTCACTATCTTAAGGTCTGACAGCCAGATGTGGAGGGCTTTCAAAGTGCTCTGCGAAATTTCACAGACTGTTCTAGAAAAAAAAGGACTTAGGAGCAGAGCTCTTGGCATGCTTTAGCACTGACTCCTGATTAGCTTAAGCTATTGAAAGACTTGCTGACCCATTTACCCCGCTTACTAGAGAATCCTAAGACCAGGCCTCCATCAGCACATCACCTGTGACAACCCACGGTCAACACCAAACCTGCAGGAAAGGACACTGCCCGGCACTAGTGACATGTGGGGTAAAGAAAAGGAATAATCCCATTATCCTGCCCAATGGTGTGCCCTTATAAATAAAGGGACCTTTATTTAAAAGCAGGGGAGGGAAATGCACGTTTGCCTGAAATGCATGTTTAAGGTTCTTGCAGATTATTGACAACCTCTGTGAACCAACGTTTACTCCACGGGCAGACAGATATCTTTTTTTTTTAATCTGAGAAGGATTAAAGAACAAAGAATGAACAAAAAGGTCTTATGCTAAAATAAGAAATCAGCCCCATCTTGGCACAGTTCTCATGCAGAATATTGCACCCAGTGTTAACTAACGCTAGAAGCTTCAAACTGTATAAATTTAAATGTATTTGCATATTATAAAAATAAAGATAAAACATATACATATTTTACACTAGTTATGGAACAGCAATGAATGGTCAGTCGATCCCTCTTTCACATTTAACATAACTGAAATCTGAGTGCTCTAAATACTGCCACCTGCACTGGAACTATGGCTTATATGTGCACGGAAAACAAAATCCCTGAGAAGCCATTCGACTTTTTTTTTTTCTTTTCTTCAAGTAGCGCTCTCCTTGGAGGATCACAGTTCTGAGGTTCAGGTTGTAAAACATTTGCTCCATATCCTCCCACCCTTCCCTCAGCTCTTCCCCCCCACCCCTCGTCCGCAGCCCAGGTGTGCTCCTCCTTTGTGAGCATCCTCAACACTTAGGCACCCAAGTTCACGAACACTCTTGGGAGTGTGGAGGGTTGGCCAGGTCCGAAAGATGGTCCAGGTGGGTTCTGATGCTCTCTTTTCTCCACGGAAATTCCACAGCCATACAAGTCACTGGTTTCTGTGCTTTTCGCCAACGTTCTTCCTACATGGGTAGATGAGAAGAAAGCACAGAAATGACCAAAGGTAATAGAGAATGATATTCTCAATGAGAAGAACAGGAAGCGATAATATAAATCTATTTTTTTGCATAGATTTTCATTGCTATTTCTAGAAATCCTTATAAAAATGTAAATGTCAGGCAATTAATGTTCCTACAAAGGAAAGTGTCTTTTTACTAGAAAGCTAGGCAAACATTTCTGTTTGTGAGTTAAATTCAGCTCAGACAGAAACAGGGGATTGCACTAATTAGCTATAACCACTCATTCCATAGTAATTTCACAGCTTAACTAGATTTCTAATTAAGAACCCCAAACTCTAAACACAGCACCACTTCCTTTCAGGAAACACACCTGGACACACACAGACACACGCTAAGTAACCCTCTAGGAGGAGGAATATTGTACAGATGAGAAAGTGAGAATGGATGTCTATCTGGACTAAAAGGCATGATTTTACTTAAAGTCTTATAAGCAAGGCTGTCAAACTGAAAACTGGAGTCAGACGAACAAAAAATGAAGATAGAGGAAAAAAAATGTCAAATGTCTCCACCCCTTATTTCAGCTTTCCAATAATGACATGCAACATGCTGTTTTTAGAAGTGTTTTAGCAACAGTTCAAAAACATACAAAGACAAAAAAGAGTGGTGATGTTCCCCCCCCACCTCTGCCACCTCTCATCTTCTCATCTCTCTTAATGCTGCCTCATTTTACAGAAACTGATAATTTAGTATCTACCTAAGACATCTCTCCAGCCCAGGTAAGCATTGGTTGAGCATAACTTTAATAACAACAGCACCAAAAAAATGCACCTTCCATTGATTAAGCACTGACTACCCACCAGGCATTGCACCATTCACCATACTGCATTATTTTATTAATCTTCAACTCATAACACTCCTACCAGGAAAGCTGCATCTTACTCTGCATTTTACCAAGAAAGAAACTAAGGTTCCAAAAGGTTAAATAACTTCCCCGAGGGGACACACCAGAGAGTGGCAGAGCCAGCCTTTTACAAGGGTTATTTGACTCCACAGCGCGCTTGACAGCTAAGAGCGGGGCTGAACTATTTGAATCTTGAAGACGTTTCACATTTCTCTGGCACTCAGCCAGGGGGACTTTTCGAAGGCCCATTAATATAGGAAACTTCCCGGTAGAGAAAGTTTTGAAAACTGCCTCAAATTCCAGTACTAACATAATAAATCTAATTGTAAAGAGGAGGGCCGTGTGAAAACGCACATCTCCGAAAGCAGTTAATTCTGGGGGTGCGAGTTTTGGGTTCGCGTGGGAGATGTGCTATGTAAATGTTTTTCTCACTGAATTTACAAACCTTCGGAAATGCAGACAGTGGTGTCTGGCTGGCTGCTCCCCTCAGCCACATGTAAGACTGAGAAACACAAGAATACCTAATCAAGGGCACCTGGAGGGAATATTCCACTCTTTAAGGGAGAAAAAGGAAAACTGGTTTGAACATTTTTCCACACTGATACCACTTTTCACATTTGGGCTCCCAGGGAAAGAAAAGGTCCGCCACATTGCCAGCCTTCGCCACCTCTCACTGCTTGTCCATCTCAATAAATGCATCCTCATCTGTCAAGATCCATCTCAAATGCCACTTCCTGGAGCTTTTCCCGATTCTTCCTGATGGAGTTCCTTCTTCTCTGTGCCTACAGAACTTCGTTGATCCACCGATCGTAGCAGGTATCACATTTTAATTATAATCAGACACTCACAAGGTTGTCTGGTCAGGTCTTTGATCCCCATTCTCTCCAAGGTGACTGTTAGATTCTTGAGGACAGGGTCTATCTTAGTCATTTATGCATTCTCAGCACCTGGCACAATGCCTAGTAAAAGGCAAATACTCAGCAAAGATCTGCTGAATGGATGACGAATAAGATGTGATGAAAAAGTCACAGGTCAAAAATAGCCAAGCTGCTAAGAGCTCACTGCTCTAATGGAGGTGTCTAAGAAGTACAAAGGAGATGTGAAGGAAAGAGTGACTGATTACAGTTAGAAAGGCTGAGGGTGGCTTCTTGGAGGAGCTGACACATGCCCTTGGCCTTAGGGATGACAGGCCTTTATCAAGTAGGAGAGAAGGAGTGGCAGCTAGCCATGGCCTGAGAGCCAGACAGGGGCATGGTGTGGCTGACCTCTCCCACAGGAAGGGAGTGTCACGCATGTCAGCAGGGTGACTGGGGTCTGCTTATGAGTCACGGCCAGGATTTTGAACTTGAACCTATAATCACCAGGAAGCCATTCAAGGTTCTTAAATAGGGAGAGAAGTGACAGGGCTGACACTGAAAGATAATATTTGTTTGAAGGACAAAAAGACGAGAGAGTAGGAGGCCAGCTGAGACTCAATCATGGGAATCTTGGCTGAGACAAGTGGACAGGTGGACCTAGAGGAAAGCACAGGCCAAAGAGAAAGTTGTATGGCCAAATTCACTGACGTCAAGACGCACTGATAAGACGGGGTGACAGGTCTCAGGGGAGACTGCACATGGGGAACAGGGAGAGGGAAGCAGGAAGCTGAGACTCCTAGCTTGACAGATGGGTGCAAAGCTATGCCATGACCTGAGACAGGAAGCAGAGACTGAGGAAGAGCTTTGGGGGGCGGGACGGGGGGCTATGAAACCGCCAACAGGACATTGTAAACAGAGGTCTAGAATGAAGGGAGAGGTCAGCTTGGGGGCTCAGACCCAGAATCCTCTCAGGTTCCTGAACCTGCTCTCCCTGGGATGCACCAAAATTCTTCAAGGGATTTAGAAGCTCAGGTTGAAAATGAAGCCAGACCATGTTGTATTAACCATGCCTTTTATCTTCTGGGTTCTGATGCTTTGATATCTAGAGCCTTGCTGACCCTGGAGACTGCCCCTCCCAGCGCCAGCCAGTTCCCAGAGACAGTAAACAACTCAAATGTGAGTGTGCTTCTCAGATACAAACCAACTAACCCAGAGCCCACACCCAACCACCTCTTTTATTGGGCTGTCACTCTCTGGGCCACCATCCATCTGTCCTATCACTCCAGGGCCAGGTACCAGACAACCAGGGATACGCCCTATGCCCCACAGCCCGCTGAAATGATTCCAAAGGGGCGGTCCTTGGCCTGCTCACTCTGCCTTGCCTGTACCTTCCCGCAGACGCCACACTACAGGCTCTTGCCCACAGTGCTTCCCTTTCTCTCTCTGCCTCAGGACTGATCCCAGTGCTTCGCTATGTAGCCCCTCATGGCACAGCATGCCCCCTCCTCTGGGGAACTGTGAGTAATAAACCATCTTTTCAATGGTAATTGTTTCCTGATCTGTTGGTCTTCCTGGACCTCCAATTTTCCATTATTACGCTGTATTGTAAAACGAGCGTGCAAGCAAGAACGTGCTGTGAAAACAACACTGAACTCAGGAGCCTGATGTGGATTTCAGGCCCAGCTGTGGCACTCAGTAGCTGTCATGGTGGGAGCATACCTTGGTCTGGGACTCAGCACTCCCTGCCCTACGTGACTTACAGGGTTGTTAGGAGGAGCAAATGAGTCAGGGGGTTTCGTTCTGAGAAGTTTATCCAGGCATTGCAGGCATCTGTGACTAGAATATGGAAGAAATGATACCACTCACCGCCTCTTTATCCCAGGAAGATGAGGTTAGGGCATCAACATGACTGAGTAACTGCAGGTGGCCCTATAAACAGATCTTTGTGAATTCTACCTTGACTCCTTCATGGCAGTGGAGGGGAAGGTAAGCCAACGTTCTTACCTACCCATCCAGCACGCACATTTACCTTCCTTGGGTTGTTGTTACCTGCTGTCAAGTCGGCTCCCACTCCTGGTGACCCTAAGAATGAGTGATGTCCACAAGGTCCTGTCCTCAACAGACCTACTCAGCTCCTGTAAACTCAGGCCTGTGGCTTCCTTTATGGAGTCCATCTATCTCATATTTGGTCTTCCTCTTTTCCTGCTGCCTTCCACTTTTCCCAGCATTACTGTCTTTTTGAAAGACTCTTGCCTTCTCATGATGGGCCCAAAGTAGGACAGCCTCATTTTTATCATTTTTGCCTCCAGCAATAGTTCAGGCTTAATTTGCTCTAGGACCCACTTGTTCAACTTTCTGGCAGTCCAGGGTGTCCGTAAAGCTCTCCTCCAACATCTTATTTCAAATGAATTAATTTTTTTCCTGTAAGTCTTCTCCACTGTCCACTGTTCGCACCCGTCCATAGTAATTGGGAATAGGAGGGTGTGGACAATCTTGACCTTGGTCTCTAATGACACTTCCTGGCACTTGATGATGTTTACCAACTCTTTCATTGCTGCCCTTCCAAGTCCCTGTCTTCTCTTGATTTCTTGGCTGCAGTCTCCATTTAAATTGATGACCGAATCAAGGGAAACGAACTCTTTAACAATTGCAATGTCTTCACTGTTTACGTTAAAGTTGTGTAGTTCTTCTGTAGTCACGATTTTTGTCTTCGTGATGTTCAAATGCAGTCCTGCTGTGGCACAGTCTTCTTTCATTTTTGTCAGAAGTCATTTCAAGTCACTGCTGCTCTCTGCCAGCAAGATGGTGTCATCTGCATAGCTTAGACGGTTGTTATTTCCTCCACCAATTTTTCACTCCTCCTTCATGTGAGTCTAGCCCAGTTTTCGTAGGATATGTTCTGCGTGCCTTGGGTAGGCACCTCAATTAATAAGCTAAACACTGCTAGGTAAGTCAGGGGGTAGATTTTACTCTAATATCTATATTTGCATTTGGGATTTTTAAATTATTACTTTTATATGCCATCTACAGTGTACATCACTAATATTCCTAGCAGAAATGACAGTGACTAAATTTACTGAGCACTGTTCACTCAGTGTATGGAATGATGCTAAATGCTTCCCCTGCAATTGTCTAAAAGCTCACAGAGATAAGTGCTTCTGTAATCTGCATCTGACAGATGTCTACAGTCACAGCGCTAACAAATCGTCAAGATTCAACCCAGGAAGCCCAGAGCCCATGGAAATGCCTTGAGAAAATAAATACAAACAGTGCTTTCAAAAAGCTATTTTGCTGTGTTAATCAACTTGAGCTTTTCCTGATGTTATAATCTTGCATAATATTAGAGTGAATTTTTTTAAATGACTTCTTTTTTTCCCACAAGGATCTGAATTACTGATAGATGCAATACTATATAGTAAATTAGGCAAAAGAATCAAGTGGTTTCTATATTTCTAACTCCCAAACGCATCTTGATTCTGGGTAAGTAAAAGATTTGCAAT
The DNA here is from genome assembly GCF_021613505.1 of Equus quagga. Taxonomy (NCBI): domain Eukaryota; kingdom Metazoa; phylum Chordata; class Mammalia; order Perissodactyla; family Equidae; genus Equus; species Equus quagga. The sequence goes on along the minus strand of NC_060288.1, from coordinate 14,353,909 downwards.
CTTACTATGTCCTGCTCTCTAGAATCTCTTCATCCCAAACCCCAGCCGCCCTTTTTCCCTAAAGTCTCCAAGTCCTTAGGAAGCCCTCATATGTTTAAGAAACCCTCTCTGCTTCCCAGAGACTTACCCTTAAGAATTGGTGCTCCTAAAGTCACAGATTGGGTACAGTAAAAATGATGGCATAAGGGAAAGAAGCACTATCTTTTCCACTTAATTTTCCAAGAAAGTATGGAGATACCTAAGCAGAGAGGGAATAAATTCCAGTATCAATGTGGTTGATGGGAGACGAAGGCATCAGAGCAACACTCTTCCTCCCAGCCCGGAAAAGCTGCAAGGCAACGAGCTGCCTCACTCTTTGCAAAGAACAAAACAAATCAACGCAAATCAATGTGACACACCCCACAGGCAGCCTCCACACTCAGCCTCCTTCTCTTCTGAAATACCACACCATCCCCACCCTCCATGTTTTAAAATTCTGCGGTCAGTGAAAAATTCTCCATTGTGATAAAGCCAAATTCATCTCGCTCCGTTGATTTTTTAAAAAATTGCATCAAGTCCATACTAACTAACCTGAGTGCAGATAAACACATTTTGCCTGTTTATTTGGTGATTTAAGAGCCACAGTCGTCATCCTAGGCTTTTATAAAAGGCTATTTCAATTGGTCTTAAATATTCTTATGTCATAACAATGTAACTGCCAAAATTCCTATGCAAAGTAATCAATATACTTTTGAGAAAACTTAGAAACAGTAAGTAACTGGAATTTTACTGGGATCTTGCTTGAATGAAAATGCTACAGTATAAATGCAATAATCCCAGTTTAAAAGGTAGTTTTGAAATGCAGTGTCTCAGCCTTGCCTTTTATTAGAGGTAGTATTTTCTGGAAAAGGGGAAAGCTTAGCCCAACAATTTTCAAACCTGCCCATTTTTTCTAATCCTGTAACACATGACCTGCCAAAATCAGAATTAACTTCCTTTTTCAGTTCCACCACTCCACATATGATGGAAGGCAGACAGACATGGCACCACTCAAGAGAGATGGCAACTGTCAGGAAATAAAAATGATATCTTTCCATTTCCTGTCTGTTCAGGGGTCAGTCCATTAAGAAACCACATGGAAGAATGTGGGTTGCATTCCAGTATGCCTCAGGGTAAAACATTTTCATAAGCTAACCTGTTGAATTCTGTCTTTTAAATGAAAATCAGTAGATAAATTGGGTTATCTAGCAGTTAATCAAAGTATATACTTTAACTGGGGGAGGTGGGCTGGTCTAAATCTCTTTGGAAATGAGAAAGAAAAACATTCTACAAGATACCTAAAAATGAAATGCAAACAGCAGCCTGTCATTGCCCAGAGAAGTTCACACTTCCCTTCTGAATTGGAATATTAAGTGTCTCAACCTGCAGAGCAACAAGACAGAGACAGAAATCCACAAACAAAATTTTAAAAAATAAATCTAAGAAATTATCCTTCTACTTTCTCCTTACTTTTAACACTGAAAACAAATACATATATATATATTTTTTTGAGGAAGATTAGCCCTGAGCTAGCATCTGCCGCCAATCCTTCTCTTTTTGCTGAGGAAGCCTGGCCCTGAGCTAACATCTGTGCCTATCTTCCTCCATTTTATATGTGGGAAGCCTGCCACAGCACTGCTTGATAAGTGGTGCGTAGGTCCGCACCGAAGATCCGAACCAGCCAAAGCAGAGCGTGTGAACTTAACTGCTACGCCACCCGGCTGGCCCCTGAAAGTACATTTTTGCCCTTTATCACTCCTCATGTCCAAGCCTCAGCATCCCTTTAATGTCTAGGGGTCGGTTAGGCTGTCATTCAGAAGTTCTGAAGGATAAATATGAGAGGTGATGGATGTGTTAATTAATTAGCTGTGGGACTCTTTTAACAATGTATACATACATCAAATCACCACGACGTACATTTTAAATATCTTACAATTTTATTTGTTAATTATATCTCAATAAAGCTGAAAAAAAAGGTCAGTGGGTGCCAAGGGTAAAGGGGGTAGGAGGGATAAATAGGAGGAGCACAGAGGATTTTTAGGGAAGGGAAAATACTGTGTATGATACTGTAATGGTGGATACATGTCATTATACGTTTGTCCAAACCCACAGAATGTACAACACCAAGAGTGGACCCTGAGGTAAACTATAGACCTTGGGTGATTATGATGAGTCAGTGTAGATTTATCAACTGTAATGAATGCACCATTCTGGTGAGGGATGTTGATAGTGGGAGAGGCTGTGCGTGTGTGGGGGCAGGAGATATATGAGATCTCTCTGTACCTTCTGCTTTGTTGTCAACCTAAAACTGCTCTAAAAAATAAAGTTTATGTTTTAAAAAACGCCTACCTTGGGGCTGGCCCGGTGGCATAGCAGTTAAGTTCACGCGCTATGATTTGGTGGCCCAGGGTTCACTGGTTTGGATCCCGGGTGCGGACATGGCACTGCTTATCAAGCCATGCTGTGGCAGCATCCCACATATAAAGTAGAGGAAGATGGGCACGGATGTTAGCTCAGGGCCAGTCTTCCTCAGCAAAAAGAGGATTGTCTGCAGATATTAGCTCAGGGTTAATCTTCATATAAAAAAAAAAAAAGTCATCTACCTATACTAAAAAGAAAGTTCTGAGGAAGACGGATCCCCTCCGAGCAGCTCCACTTCCTCTCTACTGTCCAGTAAACAGGGGGCTGGCAGTACGGGGTGCAAGTCATGCCCCTTTACACTGAACTGGGCCTGGGACAACATGTGTCTATAAGAATTTCTTTAAAATTCACAAACCTGTTTAATAGCAACACACCAGGCAGCCAAACCATTCCTGAAAGGGACACTACAAATCTTCATTTACTAGATGCAAGTCATGGCAAACGGGCGTGAAGTTTCTCTTTGGACTGATGAACATGTTCTAAACCAGATTGTGGTGATGGTTGCACAACTCTGTAAACGTATCAATAACCAGTGAATGGCAGCTTTATGGGATGAACGTATACCTCAATAAAGCTTTTAAAAATGTATCAGATCAATCCGTATCCTTAAGGAGGTCAGAATTTTTCAGAGCAACCCAGCAAATTGTTACCACATAAATTTTCATCTCATCTCAAAAGCAGATTTCCTTGATAATCAGCCCAGGATAGCCCAAGTGCGGAAATGACTCCTATTTCTACCTGATAATTGGCAAAGGGGACAAGAAGCCACTCAGCTCCTGAGTTTCTGCCTGGGGGGTGAGGTGCAGGAGGAGAGCATTTTATCCAGTGCATCTAACCTCCTCCCAATGGGAACCACCAACCACCAAGACAAGTTATGAGAGTAAATCACATTTTTTTAAAAAAATCGCTACCTACTCTTCATTCTCTGTCTTTTTCCACAGGGGAATAAAACACCTAGGAAAGGTGTAAAATGAGAAATGGAAAAGCTTAGAATTCATAAGGAAGATCCAATCCAATGAGCAGTCATTGATGGTGTTTCTTTAGAAAGCTCATTGGAGCACCGTTATTTTATACATGGTCAAAGGCAGGCAGTTACGTGACAAGTCTCTGCTTTGACCTATAAAGGAGAAGACTAAACTAGTCACAGAAGAGCCTGGAATGTCTTTTTAAAAACCACCGTAAGATCTAGATCAGTGACCTGGAAGTGGGATGATTATGGCTGGTTGCTTGGGATGGCTCTGTTGATGCCTGTTGCCCCAGTATAATTATTAACAGCCCTCCTGTCCCTCTCAATCCTTTCTTGATTTGAACAATACATTACATGTTCAGCCATGAGGGTGAATTGAGGGTGGAATGGACTGTGCGGATTCACACAGCATAGATCAGTTTTGCCTTGCTGCTGCCAATTGGTTATTGACCAGAGAGAGGCCCTATGGTGAAAAATAAGGCCCACTGGCTGGGGAGCCCACCCTTGGAACCATGGAGGAAACTGAGATAAGGAAGTCCAGCCTACACACATTAGATTCACCTGGGTGGCTCTTTTTTGTTGTTTTTTAAAGACTTGTGCCTGGCCCGTCCCTTTGGCAATTCTGGTATACCTGGCCTGATTATGAAAACCGGGTTCTTACCATCCACCTGTGTTTTATGGGATGATAGAGAAGAAAAGATCACTCTGCGGTGACATGCTTAAGGTAACTTAGCCAGTGAAATAGCCCCAGTCTCCCAATTTCTAGTGCCTTCTGGGACCCCAAGTGTAAATGTCATGTTCAGATCCAAACTGCGTTGACCTAATGACCACCTCCTGTGACAGCTTTCCTCTTTGATGCCCCAAATCTCCCACTTCTTCATGGATATGAGCTGTGTGTGCTTGGCAGCGGAGGGTTGCATTAAACCAGATGGCGCCAACAGGGGTTTTGAATCCAAGTGGATTTTATACAAATGGCCTCAAGAGAGATATTTCTTCCTTTGCCTCCATACTACAAATTGGTAATTTCCAAGAAAAGTCTTGCCAGAAATATGAAACATTCCTATCTAGAGAATATTCCTCTATTTAGAGTTGAGACACATACTCTACATTTGCCATCCATTTTATGAGAGTTTTTTTTTTTTTTTTTTTTTTTTTTTTACCCATTTGAAAATAAAACGATTTACATAGCTAGGTCAAAAGCAGTTAACCCTAAAGGTATTCCCTCCAGCATCTAGATGTCTGAGTCTATGTGGCTCTGATTATCCAAGACTTTCAAGCTGCTTGTTCATTTAGGTCTAACAAACTGTGAGAGAGAGGGGCTGACAGCACTGTTTCAGGTTGGCATCAATTTCCTTCTGTGGCGACACAACAAGAAGCCCACGGGAAAACACCGATAAAGCTGGCTCCGGGCCACTGGTTTCTTGTGCAAATGGATACAATAATTCCTACCTCTCCCTTGCCTATTAAATGCCTCGTGGTTATGGCAAAACAATAGGTTAATGTCTCTCCTGGCTCAGGAAAATCTATGCCAATGCAAGGTGTATTGAACAAGGGTTCCGTCCGTTCCATATCCTGCTGTTTCTTTAATATCCCTTATCTTTGCCCTACGTGTATCTGAAAGAAAAGGACCAATGTACACGGATTCAAAGAACACTAACATTTCTGTTGTTTGATACAGGATAGGGATGCTCTGGTTAATATGAAGTCACTGTGATCCTAAGAAGCACTTGAAGATTTCACACTGTCTTAGGGTCCTACTGTGATGAAGTCTACCACGGACACTGGCTAAAATAGCATTCTGAATATAACAGCGTCAGATGAGAGTTTCCACTGGGTCTGCGCTGATATTTCCCAGCCAAGAGAGATTAGAGACGTTCTGTCTAATGAGTACCCGGTTTGGAGAAAAGGGTCAGCCCCTTCTACTGCAGTTGCTAACGGATGAGATGCCACTGCAGCCCCTCGCTCTGCAGAGAGCACACCAAAGGAGGCAAAGCTGACCCCTCAGGGCCATGAGCTCCCAGCACACATAGCTCTCTGGAAGGCAGCCTAACAGCAAGTCCCTCAAATGCAAACTTTCCAACCAGCCTATAAAAAGCTTACATACGGAAAAAAAAAAAAATTCTATGTGGCCAACTAGGAAGAAAAATGAAAGTTTCCTGCAGGAATACCTTGCCATCTAACTCATGTTGCTGATACCTCCCAGATAACAAGATCTGTTCCAAGGAGACCTGCGGCCGCCACTTTTCAAGATTTGAGCTAACAAAGTATCCATCTCAGTTTAAGAGTGGACTGTTTGGTTCTTAATACCACAAAAAAATAAACAGGATGAGTTTTACCTATAATACTAAGCTAATATTCTATCCAAAAGTTAGTTCGCATGTGTACCTTTGTCTTAAGTCCATTCTGGGGAAGGTGGGTGCAAACTGCACAGCTGCTGATTATCAAGGACTGATAGAGAATCTGGGCCCCGTGGCAAAAAATCATCAATTACAGATTCTCCATAGGATTTTCCTTTTTAACGGGCCCTCACTGCTCTTTGAAGTGAGCGCCTACTTAATTCTGCAATGACAGAATTAAGACTACCCATCAAAAAACTGCTCTTTGTGGTTGCATACACCTGGCAAATACAGTAAAAACCAATGAATTAGACACTTTGAGTGAACTGTGTGGTATGTGAATGATACCTCCAGAAAGCTGTTAAAAAGTCTTCTGACTTTTATCAGCAAAAGCAAGAAAAAAAGAAAATGACAAATAAAAAAAAGTTTCTAGTTGGCTGCATAAGCCATGGTGTCGATGTCACCGAGATCACCAGGTCTACCCTGGGGTGCTTTTCAAGGTTTGTTGAGAGGTACCTTAACTTGGCTTTTGGTTATCACACCCACCGAGGCAGGATCAGGAGGGGGGGTCTAAGGGCAGTTCAGAACTCACTTGGAACAGGGGCTGATCACAGTTGGTGTGGGTGGGTAGACCAAGGCAACATTCACTCGCTCGCTGCCGTTCTTGGGGCAAATGATCTCTGCCACTCCTTCTGGTCTGGGCTGACTCAGCAACTCCCCTGCAGGAGGAGAGAGAAAAATGCATTAATGAGATCTGCCTTAAGAATGGGACCACTTCACGGAGAAATACAGCGTTCAGGGATGGGGGAGGCGGGGAGAAGGGCAGGTATGAGGAAGCGAAGGGTCTACAGACAATGGAGTCAGGGAACAAATGTGCCAGGAGAACAGCAGAATTGGCTCAGGGCCCCTAGCCCTGCCTAATTTCCCATCTGCATCACCATGGAGAGCGTCCTCACGGTTATGGCAGGAAGGCCATCGTTCCAGACAAAGACAGCATCTGCCACTATTTTCCTCACCTTCCTTTTCACAGACTGACTCCAGAGACATTTATCTAGACGGCGCGGCAAATTGAGCCAGTATCCCCAGAGACTGGCGGAGCAAGGGCTGCCGAGGGGGTGTTCCTAATGAGGATTCGGGGCAGATGGGATTCGGGCGGACGGCAGCGGCCTTTCAACAAAGCCCTGGGTAAACGATCTGGAAATGCAGCCGATTGGAGGGGTTATCAAGGTGAACAGCCCAGCTTCATACCAGCAAGAGGACTTCCTGGGCAGGTAGGTGTGTGGATTTGAAAGAACCAACACAATGCTCTCTTATGAGTAATGGGGTCTAGTAAAAACAGCTAATTAACTTAATGGATTACCACGATACCCAAAGGAAATCTGTGTACTCTGCACGCCCTGGATAGAATTTCTTTCCAACCAGATCTTATATCTCTAAGAGCAATGATGACTTCTGTACCTCGGTTTCCGCCCCATCATTGACTTAGCCAGCGCCACCCTGCCCTCTCTCTGTTCTCATGGCCAGCACAAGTTCCTTATGTCAGAACACATCTTTCCTAGAGGAGCCATCTAAAAATAGTATTTTTAAACAATGTACTAAGCATTGAAACATTCCTACTTTTAGGAAAGACATTTATTTCCTGGTTTAAACATTTTCCTATAGCTTTGCACAATCTGATCTAAATGTAATGAGTTCCTTAACGAAACCACTGTAATCACCGAATTACCACGAAAGTTAATTTAGCATCATTAGCTTGTATCGTGAACACATGGGTATCAGAACTACATGCCAACACCAGCTAGGAAAAGACCTCAAAATATAGAAACGCAAGTTAAAAATGTAAACATTAAATGCTATCAAAGTAATAAAACAAGCAAAGGAATAGCATGTTAGAGCTGGACTTCATGAACCTTTTAAATCATCCAGTCCAAAACCACCTTATAAGTCAGAAGCTCTCTGAGTTTAGCAGATTTGCTCCAAGTCCCACAGAGAGCTGGCATCTTTAAACCAACCAAGCCACCATGTACCACAGGGCTGGAACTGCAACAAGAGAGTGTTCTGAACCCCGTAGGCCTGTTAACACCCCTGATCCTGGACAGCAACCCCCTGCTTCCTCATCTGATATTTTCAGTTTCTACTTTCTGTCCTAAGATTACCCCCCAGGCTTGAACGTCTACTGGGCTTCTCTGGTTTCCTCTGAGAACTTTCTCCTGCTTGGAATTTCACACAGGCCTCGGCTCCCCCTTGGCTTTCGGCCAGGACAATTGCAGAGTCAACACCCATCCCAGGCACCCATCCCTGGCATCAGCCTGGCACAGCTGGCTTCCTTGATGGGTATGTTATAGGTTTTGGTGAGCAGACCAGTTTGCCAGAGAATTTGAAATAATCTGCAGTAGAGTATTAAGCACTGATTATCAATTTCTATGAAACCAACAGCTTTACGGTCCCCCTCCCAGTATCCTACAGGACCATGTGACTGGTTTTGTTTAGGTCCTGTCTCTAGCAACACTGCCAGCCATGGAAACAGAGCACAAAGGCTGAAGGCACGGAGAACTTTCACGCATACGAAAACTTTGCTTGATGCTATAGTATTGAGCGACAAGCACAACAGTTCACAATCTCCGGGACACCACGCACTCCAGCAAGCTACTGCGTGGTGCCAGTATTCCCAGGATTTAAGAAACGTGCCCAGGTGCTGGACTAAGAAAAACAGCTTTTTCCTCAAAAAGACTTTCTTATTACAAATCCGAAGAGTGGTTCAAAACGTGCTATCTACCAAAATAGAAACTAGTGACTTCAAACTTATTTAGCACAAACTTGATCTTCAAACTTAAGTAGTCACTCGTTAAGCATCTAATCAGGGACACTTTGGAGCGTGTGAGGAGCTGTAGGAGATGCAGTGGATACAGGAGTCTAAGGCAAGGCCTCTGACGTGGGGCATCTGCGCATCCGAGAGAAAGGCTAGTGCACACGCGGAACCACAGTCCTGTGACGGCGCCCAGGAAACTCATGAGATGCTAGGGAAGTAATGAGAAGGACAGGCTAACGCTGATTTGCAGGATTGGCAAAGACCTCCATGAGTAGGGAGCACTGACTCAAAAGACCCAGTCACGTTCATTATCAGAATGGAGAACAGTGCATGTGCGCTACCCTATCATCGCACTGTCCTATGTGTCAGACTGAAAAACAAACACAGATTAACCCTAGAAGAAAAAATGACCACAGTAGCAGCTAACATTTATTGAGTAGTCAGTATGTGCATATACTAGAAACATGTTATCTCACTTAGTCCTCACGCCAACCCCACTATGAAGTAGGTACAGTTACAATCCCCATTATATAACAGAGGAAAGTGAGGCTCAGAAGGGTTATGTAATTCATCAACGGTCACGAGGAGGAAGTGGCAGAGCCAGAATCTGGACTCAGGGCTATCTGACTCTGCTCTTAACCGCCGTGTAACAGTGTCCTGTGGCAGGGACCGTGTGATGATTAAATTAGACAATGTATGAAAAGTGCTAAACGTCCTATCTGGCATCTAGTAAGTTCTTGACACTATTACTGTAGTGATAAGACTTTTTTTTAAAGTTTACTTTTCCAGATATATGAAGAATTGATATGAATATATGATCAGTACCTGGCCTCTCTATGGTAAAGCAGCACACAAGGATAGACCATGAATCATCTACATGCAAACACCACCTCTCCAGAAATCTGAAAACTTCAAATGAAAACAATTGAGATTTATCACACATCTGTCATCACTAGCAAAAGCAAATAAAAAGATAAATCGCAAAGTTGGTGGGAGCTGTAAAAAAAAAAAAAGAAAAAATTACATTTACAGAAAATATGTCAGTAATAGAGTAAGAAGAAATATACACGTAACCGGGTGTATTTCCATTTTTAGGAACTTGCTTCAAGGAAGTTGGCCTTTCTTTCTGACAAAAACTATATAATGATTGCTCATAGCAACACCATTTATAGAACAGTGGAAACTTGGTACCCTCTGAAATGTCCAACAATGGGGAAATGATTAAAAACTACAGCACATTCATAAGACGGCATTCTCTGTAGTCTTAAATATTATGCAACTGCCATTTCTACATAGAAATGTAAACTTGAAAGCACATTCTAACTAGAAACATAAACTGATAAAGAACACAAGTGACTTTAGAGTGAAACCGATCATTCGAGATTAAATAGTCCTGAGGTTATTTGTTTATTTTTATATTTGAGTCAATAATAATAATAAAAAAAGACTAAAGTATGTTTCACACCAAAGGGAGATGCCAGCTTTAAATGCTGGTGCTTTTCCCTTTTGCTGGAGAATTTTCATTCCATGAGCAGTTTACACTGCAACCAGTCTTTCTGAAGATGCAGAAATCGGCGTGATGAGCAGAACGCTGCATTTACTGAAGCCGTATTAGCCCACAGCACCGGCTCCTCGTGCCCATTAAACTTATGAAAATCTGCTCCTCATTACTCTGGCTCGGGATTTCTGGCATTAAAATGCTGGCAAATTCTTATCTACTCTTTTTCCCCCGTGGAAGGACAGATCACCAAGTTTATTACGATTTTTTCAAAACCACAGAAGATAAGTGAAATGAGCTCATCTTCTTCGACTGGCCACCAGAATTCTCAAATACTGGGCACATTATATAAAATATTAAAAATTTATCAGCCTGATGACCCAAACCACAATATTAAAAGCCCCAAATATTTCCTTTCAGTGCAAATAAAACCCACTTCCTGAGCTGGGATAAAGATCTAAGGTATGAATATCTCTCAAAACAGCAAAAGTGGTTTAGAAATTAAAACAATTTTAAAATAAACAATTATATACGTTCTATTAAGTAAGGAATTACCTAGATGTCTTTAAGACCTCTCTTAGCTCTAATATTCTAAAATTCATACCCCCTCCCCATTCGCCAAAGTCCACTGGTGTCTTTTCATTAAGAGTGGCTCTGGATGTAGCTGCAATGAGACGCACAAATGCATGCTTCCCACATCTTCTCAGAGCAAAGAAAACATCATCTGAAACCAATGAGCGAGAAGGTTCCCCACTTTGCAAGCCCCCTCAAGCTATCAGAGGCATCAAAGATTGGAGAACTCCATGGTCACTCTCACATGGAAGACGAAAAAGCCAGAGAGAGATAAAATGAGATCCTGTCTTAAATAAAACTCAGACAGTATATACACAGTGGAAGTAAACACTGAACGTTAAAATGTTCAATTTAAGATCACGCCACTGCGTGTACTTGGAGTGTGAAAAAAGGCAGCAGAAGAGTTCTCTCAACTCTGTTGGTTCCAACATAACCCACCATTTGCAGATTGCATGGCTTCTTCCCGTTTCAGGGGAGGGACCCCACGCCTGCACAGCATCCCACCACTGTGCCGCCCTCAGGACCATGGCTGGCGGCTCCTGCCCAGCCGCTGCTCAGAGGAAATAAAGTGAATAGACTAGATTGTACTTTTTGGTAGTCCTGATGATAAAACAAAAAAAAATCCATTTTGTGATGTGACGTTGGTCTCGGCCCTTTGATTATGAATTATAACTGTTTTCAGAAGAGAAAAGGCATGCAGGAAGTCATGCACCAAGTCTGGGCGAAGAGCAGAAACAGAGCTGGGTCTTCTGTCTCCAACCCAGGACTGTGCCCGTCTCTGGCGTCATCTTTCTCACAGAAGTGAAAATTAAGCATAACTATGGAAATATGTCCTTCCCAACCTATGAAAGTTGTCTTAAAGTGCCATTTTATAATAGCCAGTGGGAATAAACATAAAATTTTAAAATTAAATTTAAAAACCAAAGGATGTAGGTCATAAAATGTCTTTTAAAGGTATTTCCTATCATATTTAAACTAAAGGTGAAGTTTAAACGTAAATTTGAAATGAAAATGATTAAGGGTAATGCAGTTTTGGGAACTGATTTTGGAAATGTTACCATAACGTTTAAGTAAACAGAAGACGTCAATAACTGGGGGCCAGGAATTACTTTGCTGGTACAAGACATCCTGGTATAAATTAGATGAGAAATGAAAGAGGAAACTCCTAGGTCCTGGGCCTGGCCCTGCCACTGAGTTCACTCAGTCATTCAACGGATGCAACCCAATCCCCAGCTGCAGACTCAGGGAGGACGCAGGGAATAAAGCATTTAACCATCCCTGAGTTCATGGAGCTTATAGTTTAGAAGGAAGACTAATAAGCAACAACTACATAACTAATAAAAACTTGTTAGCCAGATAATTAAAACAGGCTGATGTGATGGAGAGCGACTGGGTGGCTGCTTACACGGGGTTGTCCAGGACACCTCGCTGAGGAGGTGACATTTAAGCCAAAATCTGAAGGATAAGAAGTGAGCCATAGGAAGAACATTCCAGGCAGAGGGAACCACTAATGCAAAGTCCTGAAGAGTCTGGCTGCCCAGAGAAGAGCCCAGCATGTCTGGATCATGGGGTTAAGGGGAAACGGGGCGAGAGGAGGAAGCGAGGCAGTGAGGGCCAGATGGCGAGGACTTGGCAGGCCAGGGAGAACATGTGGTTTTCATTGTAAGTGGCAAGGAGCCACATGCAACGCTTTAAACAGAGTAATGACATCGGATCTGGCTGCTGCGTCGGGTGGCAAGACGAAGACCATCAGGAGGCTCATGCAGGAAACCCCGCAAGAGACAGTGGAGGACTGGTCTGGGGCGGTGCTGGTGGAGACGCAGAGACTGGGGTATGTTTTGCAGACAGGCGACAGGACTTGCCAATGCACTGGATGTGGAGGTAAGAGGCAGAGAAGAACCAAGGATCATTCCAAACCTTTGGTTTGAGAAACTGGTGGATGTGGTACTACTTGCAAGACTAAGAGAGAAGGAAGTTTATGCAAAGGGGAGAAATTCACAGTTCCGTTCTGGCCAAGCTGGATTTGACTGTTAAACATGGTGATAGATATTAAGTGAGCAATGACATATACAATTCTGGCTTTGCTGGAAAGATTAAGGCTGGAGGGAGAGATTTGGGAGTAATCAGTAAACATAAAAGCGGATGATGTCACCCAGGAAAGTGAGTAGATAAAGAAGAGACAGGAACAGAGACAAAGCCCCAGGGTGCTCCAAATTCAGAGGGCGAAGAGAAGAGGAAAGGCCAGCCAGGAGGTGCGAGAAGGGAGAAGAACAAGAACTGGGCTTCACAAAGCCAGACAAACTCCCTCAAGAAAAGGGAGGGGTAGGGGCTGGCCAGGTGGCGGCAGCAGTTAAGTGCGCACGTTCCGCTTCAGCAGCCCAGGGTTCGCCGGTTCAGATCCCGGGTGCGGACACGGCACCACTTGGCAAGCCATGCTGTGGCAGGTGTCCCACATAGAAAGTAGAGGAAGATGGGCAGGGATGTTAGCTCAGGGCCAGCCTTCCTCAGCAAAAAGAGGAGAATTGGCAGCAGGTGTTAGCTCAGGGCTAATCTTCCTCAAAAGAAAAAAAAGAAAAGGGAGGGATAGCTGTGCCAAATTCTGTTGAGTGGACGACCAAAATAACACCAAAATAACAAGAGAAGGGGCCACCGGGTTTGGAGGTCACGGGAGGCGTCGATAAAAGCAGCCTTAGCAGAAGGGTGGGGATGGATGTGTGACTGAAGAGGCCTGAATAAAGGGTGGGAGGTGAAGAAGTGGAGAGCAAAGCCAGAGACGACTTTTCAAAAAGTTGTGTTGGGGCCAGCCTGGTGGTGCAGCGGTTAAGTTCACATGTTCCACTTTGGCAGCCCGGGGTTCGACCGTTCAGATCCTGGGTGCTGACCTGTGTACTGCTTGTCAAGCCATGCTGTGGTAGGCGTCCCACATATAAAGTAGAGAAGATGGGCATGGATTTTAGCTCAGGGCCAGTCTTCCTCAGCAAAAAGAGGAGGATTGGTGGCAGATGTCACCTTAGGGCTAATCTTCCTCAAAAAAAAAAAAAGGAGAAGTTGTGTCTTGTCACTTGTACTCTACCTATGAGCTGGTTATACCACATCTGAGAAAAACAATGAGGGAAGTGGACTTGATCATCTGAGTTTTCTCCAGCTCTAAGGCTCCATGTCTCAACCACCAAAATGAATGAGTGGGTAGAAGGAGGAGTGAGCAAGAGAATGAATGGGAGAATGAATGAAAGAGCACAAGGCTCAGAAGACAAAGGACAGAAATGCGTCCTGGACAAATCCCCTGAAGGGCAATGCAATGAACTGTTTTGTTTGTTTGTTTGTTTTGGTGAGGAAGATTGGCCCTGAGCTAACATCTGTTGTGAATCTTCCTCTTTTTGCTTGAGGAGGATTGTCGCTGAGCTAATATCTGTGCCAATCTTCCTCTATTTTTGTGGGATGCCGCCACAGTGTCACTGGATGAGCAGGGCTAGGTCCATGCCCAGGATCCGAACCTGCAAACCCTGGGCCACAGAAGGAGAGTGCAGGAACCTAACCACTGCACCACTGGGCCGGCCCCATGAACTGCTATTTTGAAAAGATAATCGGGAGTGTCCAAGTCCCCTCCACATTGGGTTAAATGATAAGAAAGCCATTTGCGTGGCAGACATCGCCATTAAAAGAAAATAACAATGGTGAAATAACATTTGCTTTCTATTTAAAATAGATTTTTATCAAAAATATAAAAACAGTCTAAAACACTTGAATCGCACAAATCAGTTTAATGGATATGAAACTGCTAGTCATAGAGAAACAATAACAGTCGGGCTCTGGAGTCAGACAGCTTTAGTTCCAGTCCTGGCTAAGATTTACAGATCAGTCAGGGTCTAGGCAGGAGACAGAGCCATAGACTAAGGTTGAATATAAATAATAATTAACTTTTTACAGGGAATTTACCACTAAGAGGAAAGAGAAGTCTAAAGAACACCCTAAGGCTGAAGGACATTATCTACGGAAGAACCCCTTGGACGTGGGGGGAGCCTCCCCAAGGCTGAGATCAGACCTCGTTGGATAGGGTATGTTGCAGCCCCCTGGATGGTGGAGAGGCTTGCTAGGCTGCCCCGGGCCACACCAGTCCGTGGTCAGCTGGCCAAAGCTACCAGGGAACTGTCCTCTGGGGGCCAACAAAATTCCCCGGGAAGCAGTTGGAGGCATGGGGAGCATGCTGTTGAACTTACTAGGAAGCTGGATGGGGTACCCGCGGATGCAGTAGGAAGCTCCCTGCTGGGCCTATGGAGGTCAGCTGCGGTGCCCACAGGTCTCATCCAGCGCTTGGCCACATATACTCCTAGGGAGTTCTGGGATTCAGAGAGCGGTCCCCGAACTTCAGGGATGCTGCTATCGTCCTGTAAGCAGAGTTGGCTTTGGGCTCAACTAGTTTCTCTCCGAAACGAGTCAAACGGATGGGGCCACTTAATAATTGGCCACATCCTAAGGTGTGAACTCCAAAGGCGGCTGAGAAACTTACACCATCAGAAATCGCACACCTTTTCCAGAATTGTGTCTTCATTCTCACCAGAGAGCCCTGCAGTTGTTCAAGATGTAGGAATCCACTGGGTTCTAGGCAGTTTAAAAAGGTAAAGACATCTTCGTCTCCAGCCATTTGTTGAATTCCCAAGTCCAGTTTTGATTCCGAATGCTGGGACTTCTTTTTTAAAAGAACACTGAGAAATGTCCTTCTGTGCCTTGAAGCTTTGGGGACTGTGTGTAAAGTCTTATCAGTGAGAGAGGACAATCTACAAGCCAAACAGAAGCAGGCCAACTGGCGTACTTAGAGATGTCCTTGAACGAGGGGCGCAGCTCAGGACCTACTGTCAGAGAGTTTTCCTGGCCTGGTCATCAGGCTGCACTCAACAGATCACATGTCAACACTTCAACTTCTTCCCAACATCCTCCATGGTGGGGACAGTTACAGGCAGAAGAAAAAAAAAGGTCGCACTGTGGATCCTTCTGTGACTCACACAACGATCCTAACCTGTGAGGTGCTCCGACTCTCCTGACGATTAATGCAACGGATGCCAGGCCGGCCCCACACCGGACACATGCGACTGACACCTTAGATTTTTTCTTTTATGGCAGGTGCTCCATCTGGAGCAAACAAGCTGGGCTTTTCCTCGTTTAGCCCAATTCTTGACAGAAGATGATTGTCCTAATGGTAATGTTTGCTTATAATTAAATAAAGCTTCTGTTTGTTGGTTCGAGGGACAGAAGGGGGTGACTGAGTATCTTAGGTACGCTATGGCAAGAAGAGCTCATTTGGCCCAGGGGACCCCTCCCTGATGGCTAATCACTCAGGTCTCTTCCACATCAAAAATGTCATGACCTCAGCTTCCCTCCAAAGCACTGGGCAAAAGTTCAACCAAAGGAAGAAAAAAAAACGCTAACAATTCCTTTTCAAATCTCCACTTGAGTTTTGTCACTTTCCTCGAATTACAAGCTAATACTTCCCTTTAAACGTCTTTTCTTTTTTGTTTTTTTATTCACACACATCCAATCCTCTGTGCCATTCTTTCCGACCCCTTCCCTCATGCTTGGCTACTGAAATTCCCTTGCCTACAGCCTCCTGTCTCCAGCACCTGCTGTGACCCACAGCCCCATCCCCTCCCCTCGGGGCTGCTGTTCTTCAGAGACTCTTCCACCTGCTGAAAAGCCTCAGGGCCTCGGAATCTCCAGAGTCCAGAGGCATTTCCTTCCCGAGTGTTCATCACAGCACTGGGACGAGATGCCAGGTAGAAACTTCAGGAAGATTCCACTTTGAAGTGTAAGGCCCCAATAGACACAAAATAAATATTCCTGGGGGCCGGAATAAACATCCCGGGACAGCAGGTGAACCTGGCTCATGTGATATTTATTAAAAGGGAGGCGAAATTACTCCAGGGAGGTTGCAGGAAGCTGAGGCGCCTACTGGGAAGGGCTTTGCTTTGGGTTCTAAAAGAGCAAACAATAGCAAAATAAAAGATTGTTCTACATCAAAGTTCTTTACACTTGCTGTCCTCAGCATCTTCATCAGTCCCAGATGAGCCCAGGTAATATTCATGTTGCGATAACACAAGAACAAGCGATCCAGTCTTTAGATTCTGTATGAGATTTCTCTAGAATGTCTAAAAGTGAACGACCCTTTATCCTAGAAACATAGAACCACGAGGACCACTTGAAGCTTAAATATGGTGGTTTTATGAGAAGAAAGCATTCATATTGATGGCAAGCACACTTTAAAAACTCACTACCCAGGAGAAGTGGGGTGGATGGGTCCAAAAATGTGTAGACAAATTCATGCAAGTAAACCAATGATGGGACACACTGAGAAGGCAACGCTTCCAAGGTTGAGGTGACAGAGGACAGCCCCAAGACCTTCTACAACACTGTTCTCTTAGCAACGACAAAAGAAGTGAACGAATCAATCATTCACATTCAGCCCTCCATCTCTCTGCAGTTAATTGATCGGCTGCTCGCTCAGCCTAAGCTGCTCCATAATGGCCTTCTGTATAAGCACGTCCTTCAGAAAATGCACGTGAGGACTTACACCACCCTCTCCTCACTGACACCGTCTGACCCAAGTCACAGGGCCAGCCCGCCCAGTCTCTTCCCGCCATTCACTCCTTCCAGCTCGCCTCTCCTCAGACACGTGCGCCTGCCACTTGGCTCCATTTTCACGGCTAAGGGTTTATATAAATACAAATCGACCCAAGAAAGGAAAAATATTTCCCTTTTTCCTGCTCTGGATCCAGTTCCAGCAGACTTGGCAGAGGATTAGACATGCTTCACAGATCAAAGTGTGCTGGGGGAGGAGGCCAGGGGAGCAGAGCCACGGGCCTTCCCTCCCTCCCAGAGCAAGTCAGGATTATAAAAAGCCCACACGGCCGGCCGCCAGCCGGACTGAAGTGCTTTCAAAAGGTTCCTCTTTATTTGGATAGCCTGTCACCTACTTCTTACTGGAAACGGTTCCAGGTTCAGAGAAGTTGAGGCAGACAGCATAAAAGCATTCCGACTAGAACTGTCTCCCTCCCACATTCGTTTTCCTTTCAACTGAAAATGGGAGGGACTTTTATGACCTGAACAGAAATTTGAAACACTGGCCCAGCAGCCTTGTCAAAATCTACCTGGTTGTGAAGTACAGAGGGAGCCCTTTGAAGTCCTTAAGAATGATCAGAAACCAGATATTTGCTTCTCCTCTCCTAACAAGGAAGATGACAAGGATTTCTGCAAATTCGTTCTTCTCTGAGCAAGGGAGAAAGGCAGAGGAGTGAATGTGGGTTGGGACGGGGTGGGGGGAACCGAGGAGCCCCTGCAGGGGCCTGGGAGACAGAGAAATCCCACAGACTTAGAGTCAGACCCACGGAGCCTTCCGGCTGGAAGGAACCTTGAGCCAGTTCCACTTCCTTATTTTGCACACGAATAATATCTCCCACATGCATAAACAAACACTACAGGGGAACTCTTTCCAGCTCGGATCCTCTCCCAACATGAGCTTTCCTTTATCTACTTCCCCTCCCCAAGTTCCATTTCCAGAAGGTCCAGCCTGGACTTGAGGCCACTCTAAACAAACAAAAAGCACCTATGATGACCTGAAAAACCTTAAATTGCACGAACCATCGAAACCAAGCACTCCATAGCCATGCCAACGTCTTAAAAAGTTGTAACTGAGGACAAGAAGGAATTCTCTATATTTCATTGCCCCTCCTCCTGCAGGCAGATGCAGCTGGCTTCCAAAATGGAGCCCCAATGCAGACAAAGAAAAGACCGTAATCAGAACAGCATTAAAGCCAGTATAGGATCGCCAAAGAGGACTGGCATTGTCAGAGGAGAGGGCAGCGCCATGGAGAAGCCACTTCTAGGGGCAGCTCGGTCTACAGGGAAAGCCCCACTCAACTGGGCCACTTGCCTTGCCATGGCCTCAGTTTACCTCCAGTCCTGAGCTCTTGCTTGAATATCAGACCAAGATCCAACTACCATTACTACTTGGATACTGATTGTCCAAAATCAAACTCTTGATTCCCACTAGTCCCACCTCCTGAAAGTTACTCCTTTCCCAGGCTCCCCTGTATGCATAAATTTCCACTCTGTTCTTCTAGTTACTTTGGACAAAAAACAGAGTGATTTTTCCCTTGCTTTTTCTCGCACGCTGCACACTGAATGCATCAGCACCTTCTTTTCCTCTACTTTCAAACCCATCCAGCATCTGACCGCTTCACCAGCTCCCCAGTCCAGCCACCATGAACCTGGACGTCCGCGGTGGTACCTAGCTGGTCTCCTTGCCCTTCCAGTCTGTCTCCCCCGGAAGCCAGATGGATTGTTTTAGAATGCAGATCAGATCATGTTACTCCTCTGCTCAGCAACCTCCATGGCCTCCTTTGTCACTCAGAACAAAACCCTAAGTCCTCACAAGGGTCTAGGGGCCCTATGTGATCTGTTCCCATCGACCTCCTACCCCTCAGCACTCCCTCATTCTGCTCGAGCCTCACTGGCCTCCTTGCAGAGCACACTCCTACTCCAGGACCCTGTCCTAACCACTCAGCCTCCCAGCCCCACCACCGTCCCCCATACACATTTCACTCAGGTCTCTGCTCAGCCATCACCGCCTCAAACAAAACTTCCCTGACCACCTTGTACAACACGGCATCCTCACCTCCCGGTCATTCCACATCCCCCTGCCCGCTCTACTGCTCTTCATACTTATGTCTGTCTGACATATATGGGTTCATGGTGTGTCGCCTCTACTAGAACGTCAGCTCCACAAACATGGGGATTTCCCCTATTCACTGTTGGATCCCAAGCATCCAGCACAATGCCTGGCACACAGCACGCCCTAGATATATGGTGAATAACTGAATCAATGAACTGATGAATCCGTAAATTAAGGGCATATACGAGGCAGCCGTTTAAGTTTCCTCAAGTCTGGGGTTCCAAATCTTACACTGGTGTGGAGCAGGCAGGCCATTAGGGCCGAAGTCTACACTCTCTTCTTCCAAAGGGGACACATGTCCAGCTAGGGTAGGTTTCCAAACTTCCCTGCACAGCGCTGCCTCCTCCACACCCCAGGCCAGGCACAAAAGCCAGAAGTGCTCCAGGAAGCCACCTGCTTTTCTGTCTTACTTGATTTTTGCATCTTTTACAAACTAGAGAGAAAGTACACCAAAGTCAAGATCCATTTGGGGAGGTTCTAAAGCCAACATCTTGAAATGTTTTCGAAACTTTGAGGATTACGTGACTCCAAGACTCCTTAGGGAAACCCCTAAGTGTAGCTAAAAATGCTATTTTCTGAACTGTAGCTGAAAACGGCTTATTTTGAGAGTGGTGGAGGTGGGGGAAGTGGAGGTACCATAAATTCTTCAGTGCTGGGTGTGGGGTAGGAGGAGAGCACAGCTGAAACAAGAGCTTAGCCCCTGTCCTTCTTTTCCCGTCTCAGATAGTCGGCTCCCACTCACGAGCTGATCAGCACCCCGCTCGGCTGCCCAGGGAGCCCTCTGCAGTTCTCTCTCCTTTCCAGTCCTCAGTCCTGCAAACTCTCGTCACCCTGGTCTCCTTAATTCAGAGCGTCTGCTGGGCTCTGCCTCAGTTTCCCCTCTCTGCACCACAGCCTGGACTCTCACGGCACTAAGCTGGGGCAATTATGGGGCTCACCTCATTCATTTCCTATAGCCCAGGATCATTGTTGCCTGATGCACAGGGTCTTGAAAAAATCATTATTTTGTATATTTTCCTTGTCTTTTTTTTTTCAGGTGCAAGAGGAAATACAGTGTCTGGTACTCTATTTTAGCTGAAAGTGGAAGTATGGATAAAAATTTTGAAGTACCTTTGATACTGTGAATAAAATAGTTTCTTTCTAAACGGTAAGCCCTTCATCAAAGTTAAAAATTTATGCTTTTCCAAAGACACTGAATGAAAAGACAAGACACAAACTGGGAGGAAATATTTGCAAGGCATATATCTGATAAAGGACTTGTATCCAGAATATATAAAGAACTCCCAAAATTCAATAAGAAGAAAATAAACAACCCAATTTAAAAAATGGGCAAAAGTCTGGACAGACATTTCAGCAAAGAAGGTAAATAAGCACACGAAAAGATGCTCAATGTCATCAGGCATTAGGGAAATGCAAACAAAATCAAAATGAGACATCACTTCACACCTGTTAGGCTGTCTAAATGAAAAAGGTTGACCACACCAAGTGTTAGTGAGGATGTGGAGGAACTGGAACTCTCATACACCACTGGTGGCATTTCCTGAGAAGTTGAAACATACATCTACCATGTGATCCAGCTATTTAGTCCTAGAAATTTACCCCCCCAAAAAGAAAGCGTAAATCCATGCAAAGACTTATGAATGTTCACAGCAGCTTTGTGTGACGTAGCCAAAAACTAGAAGCAACCCACATGTCCACTAAAAGGTGAGCAGGTAACAAATTGTGGTATATCCATACAATGGAATACTACTCAGCAATAAAAGAGGAATGAACCATGGGTATATACAACATAGATGAATCTGAAAATAACCATGCTGAGTAAATGAAGTCAGACCAAAAAAGAGTACATACTGTATGATTCCATTGTATGATTCCAATGAAAATGCAGAATAATTTATAGTGACAGAAAGCAGATCAGTGGCTGCCTGGGGTGGGAGGTGGGGGACAGGAAGGGACAGGTATGAATAAGAAGAAACTCCTGAGGGAGATGGATTTGTTCATTATCTTGACTGTGGTGATGGTTTTATGGGTATTACATAAGTTACAACTTATTAAATTGTACACTTTTAAATTGCACATTTTACTGTATGCCAATTATACCTCAACTGTATCTCAATTATATATCAATTAAAAACAAAACCCTATAGTTAATCAAAAACCTGAACTAAGAAACACCCATTGGTGTTACAACATCACCACCCTCCCCAAGAAAATGAAATGCTTGACAGATCTCGGGAAGAACAAATTTCATTTACCACATCCCATGAGTTTCAAGCTAAAAAATCAGGGAATCTCATTGAGCAAATCCATAGAAAGCGGAAATGCCGTAGAAGCATCTATCTTTTTGCTGAGATTCCTTTTCCAGCTTATATTTATGATTATTTCATTTGTGCCTCACTGTGATATCTGTAAAAGGAAAAGTATATTCTATTAGAAATGAAACTCAAGCTGAAGCTATACTCAATCATGTAGAAAGTTCTCATAGTAATAGTGGTGGATACTATCTAATACCTAATAATAATTGGTAGGTGACACTACCTACCAATGGCTATTAAATTAGTAGGTCAAAGTAGTCAAAGACAACTGATGGTTATAAACTTTCTTTTTTTTTTTCTTTTTTAAACTTTTTGCTTTTGTTTCAAATTTTTTTTCCTTTTTTTTTTTCCCTCCCCAAAGCCCCCTAGTACATAGTTGTATATTCTTCGTTGTGGGTCCTTCTAGTTATGGCATGTGGGATGCTGCCTCAGCATGGCTTGATGAG
The DNA here is from genome assembly GCF_021613505.1 of Equus quagga. Taxonomy (NCBI): domain Eukaryota; kingdom Metazoa; phylum Chordata; class Mammalia; order Perissodactyla; family Equidae; genus Equus; species Equus quagga. Next base: position 14,331,804 of record NC_060288.1, on the reverse strand, counting down.
CAGTGCCGTGTCCGCACCCAGGATTCGAACCAACGAAACACTGGGCCGCCTGCAGCAGAGCGCATGAACTTAACCACTGGGCCACGGGGCCAGCCCCGGTTATAAACTTTCAAGGAGTAGCAATGATATGGAAACACACCAAGGACTGCTGCTGAAGGACCAGACACGCAAGAACTGACACGTATGGTAACACACGTCAAGAGAAACACACTCCCACCGACTTCTCATCAACTAGAGATGTGTACCCTGGCTTCATTCCCCTCTTCCTCTTCCACCACAGAGAATTACTCTCTGCCTATCTCAAGGTTAAGAATATTATAACTTAGAAGTGAGACATAAGTTTTAGTTCACCCAACATTATCCCACCAGACCTCCAGGAGAAGACAAGGCTAAAGGTAAGAAGAGATGAGGACACACTCCTTTCAGTCTTGAAGCACAGAGTTATTTGGTGGCCAAATCACAGAATTAGCTCCAAAGAATGCCATTTTCTCTCCACCTAGACTGGAAACAACACCAATTTTGATAAAATGAACAGAAAAGGGAATAGCTACCATCATAATCTCTATCAGTTATGAGGAAATTTACCCTGGTTTTTATGGGAGGAAAAATCTCCTTATTTCTTGAGCTGAGAAATTACACCAAATTATATCCAAGCTTTTTAACTGAAGCCCATTTGCATCAGAGGTCATTAGTCAAATAAGGCCATTTGAAACAAAAATTAGAGGCAGCTGACAACCTATAAACATTTGACTCAAAAATAATAAATGGCCCCATCAGTCTTAGCAACGATGCTCTTAACAATTCCGCCTAAGCAAGGCCTCTATAGCCCTGTATCCTTGGTCCCAGCCCCCAGCCCTGCTGCAGCCACACTCCTGAACCCTGTTCCCAGCTCACAGATGTGGGCACTCTTGCCTCTCCTATCTTCTTCCCCGCAGTGGCTCCAGCCTTCATCCAGCCATACACCCTTATCTATGCATTCCACTATGGGCTGAGAGCACCCAGACATGATGGCCACCAGTACTCTTTTCAGAACACTGTAGGTTATGTGGGCTTTGTGGTTTGGCCTGGAAGCCAAATCAGCATTCAGAGCATCATTGCTTCAGGCCTGTGTCTTCTTTAGAATTAGTAGAAAAAAAAAAAATTTGGAACACAGCCCTTTGTGGGTTAAGGACAATCCATATAATCCAACAGCAAACCTTCTCTTTACATCCCACAAACATATTATAAGAGACTTTGGAGGCACAAGCAATGTCACACTCATAGGCCAATGCTAGGTGACATCAGTCTCCTGTAACTCATTGCTCAATGCATCCCCAGATTTGCCACAATGCAAGAGCTACAGAGACTTCTAATTTTCTGAAAGAGAGAGAAGGATCAAACTTTCTGACCAAGTCTGAAAGCTGGCCCTGCCACTTATCCACTATGTGACCTTAGGGAAGTTACATAGCCTCTCTGAGCCTCTTTTTTTTCTCATCTGTGAACTGTGGATAATAAATGCCAAATATATACCTCTGAGGAGTGCTGCAAGAATTAAATGTTGGGGCCAGCCCCATGGCCAAGTGGTTAAGTTCGTGTGCTTCACTCTGGCAGCCCAGGGTTTCGCGAGTTTGGATCCTGGGTGCAGACACAGCACCGCTCATCAGGCCACGCAGAGGGGGTGTCCCAAACAGCGCAACCAGAGGCACTCACAACTAAAATATACAACTATGTACTGGGGGGCTTTAGGAAAGAGAGAAAAAAAAAAGGAAGATTGGCAACAGTTGTTAGCTCAGGTGCCAATCTTTAAAAAAAGAATTAAATGATGATATTTGCAATTGATCTATGCCTACAGCTGGCCCACAAGAGCAGCCCAATGAATGTTTATTTCTTACTCACATGCTTATTAATCTGAAACCTAAGGTTTCAACAAAAATAACTTCTGGAAAGAGAAGTGCCTATGAGAAGAGCGATCAAAAAGGCATGGACTTTGCTATGGCCTCCTCAACAAGCCGCATCGCCACTGCTGTGCTCTATTCCACCTCCCCGCCAGCACCTGCTCTGTAAAGGAGAGCTGGCTCTTGCATCCATTTCTGAAGGAGGAGTAAATTTGTTCCTGCACTTTGGAGAGAAATTTGGCAACGCCACTCCAAGATATTTATTCTATGGAAAAACCTACAAATGTCAAAGGCAAGTATTTACTTCACTATTGTTTCTAAGGTCAAAGACCGAAAACAACTCCAATCCCCATTGCTAGAAGCCAGCTTACACAATGGAATATCATACGGCCAACAGAAAAAGAACCAGGCAGCTCTATGTGGATCAACATGTCCAGTAGATATTTTTAACTTAAAAGAAAAAAGACACAAAGCAGTGTTTATATTATGCTATGGTTTTTTTCCAGGGGAACTCTCTCCTCCCCTATTTATACATTCAAACGTATATTTGTAAAACATAGAGCAATGCTGCCAGGACACCCAGGAATCCCCTCCAGGAGACGAAATGGATGGCGGACAGGAGAGAAGATCTTCTCTTACCCATAGAGCCTTTTGTACCATTTACATACACAACGTATTAAACACAAAACTTAAAATAACCTACCCCAGTGTCAATTTAATTTTTCTTCCTTTTCTCTCCCTAGAAAAATCTCTTGCGTTTTTAATCTTACTTTAATTTTTTAAATTCTAAAAATAACACGTGCTGGTTTTAAATAAGTTACTATGAATATAAAATGCATGAAGAAGAAGGTATAGTCATTTTCCCCCCTCCCCCAAGTCCTCCTGGGTTGGACTGCTGTGTGCGCTTTCCGACCTGTCCCCTTGCTCAGATGCACTGACAAAGCATACATACACACCAGGGGGGTTTTGGGGCTGATTTCTTTTCTACCAGGCAGGACCATCCCATAAGCATAAGTGCAATGTTCTTTTCTTTCATCTGACAGCATATTATCTCACAGTTACGTTAGAGGGAGAGATGTATTTGTTCCCACTTTCTTTTTTATTTTTTAAATGTATGTTTTTGTTTTTGTTTTGGTGAGGAAGATTGGCCCTGACCTAATATCTGTTTCCAATCTTCCTCTTTTTTTTTTTCTCTCTTTTCTTCTCCCCAAAGCCCCAGTATACAGTTGTATCTCCTAGTTATTAGTCCTTCTAGTTCTTCTATGTGGGATGCCGCCACAGCCTGGCTTGATGAGCAGTGTGTAGGTTCGCCCCCAGGATCCAAACTGGGGAACCCTGAGCCACCAAGTCAGAGCAAGTGAACTTAACCACTTGGTCACAGGGCCAGCCCCTATTCTCAGTTTCTTTATTCATCTAATCTCAATGTCTTTCTCTTCCCTGCCCCTGCCCCGCCCACCGTCATGCAATTTTACATAAATGGACTCAGAGCACATATTCACTTTTTAAATGGGATCCTTCTGTTTGTTTGGTTTTGCTGCCTGCCCCCCACCCCACTTCCTAAACAATCTCAGTCCCCCCGGAGGGTGGGTCCAGTGCCCACATCCCTACCCTGCGTTCCTCCCTGAGCCGTCCTGCTGGGGCTGCTGCTCTCAGGGCATCTCCGAGTCAAGTGCCCTGGGGCCAACTGCAGGCAGCTGGCCAGTCAGTGAATCAATCGTGGGCCCTGGCCAAGTGTGAAGTGTGATTCCAGACTCAAGCCGAGGTGCCATTTGCATCATGGGATTAAATGATCTAAAAGGAGAAGCCACTCGAAGCTTTTCACAAACCCAAATCACGTACCTGATTAAGAAAAAATAGCATAAGTGCCAGGAAAAAGCTGTTCAGCAAGTAAAGGTCTCTAGCTGGGGCATCCTTCCCCACCCCTCTTCCTTTAAAAGCCAACATACAGGAGGAGAGCACTGAGTCCCAAGGGCATGTGGGTCTCAGTTACACAGACATCCCCGCTGGCTGCCCACAGGGTCCCAGGCCACTCCCCGCCTGGCCTTGGGTGTGACAGGGAGCAGCTGCCAGATGGAGCTGGAATGAACTGCGGTGGATTAGCGGCTTGTACAAAGCTTACGGATGCCTCCGAGGCCCGTGGCAGGAGGTCACAGAACGGGGAGGAGGGAGTGGAAATGGAAGGGCACTTGCCACTGAGCCTTCCTCCAGCCTGCACTGCTTGGTTCCCAGACTTCATCACGGCCGATTGCACGGAAGGCGAGGAAGATTTACAACCTCTGTTCACAAGGAGGCGAGGGCAGAAACGATCACCTCCCTCCCAGAGACGCCTACAATTCTATGTCCACGCAAAGTCTTTACGGACGCCGGGGGTTATGGAAACACGAGTCAGTCACCACTGATTAGTCCAAATTTGATTTATGCCAGAGCTCCACATTTTCTCTCAAAGGGATGGAGGGGCCTTTAGAAATCCCAAAAACCGGCTAGCCGTGTTTAAACCTTACCTTGGTGCTTCCACAAGGACTTGACCTAGATCAAAGAAATCCTCCTCAGGCCCCAAGCGGAGCTGTTAGTAGATACCTCGCGCGAGGTTTTCATAAAATCCTACTGAGATCAAGCCCAGACTGACAGCCCAGGTGCCTTAATATGCTCTCATCTTTTTCCAAACACGTGCAGAAGAGAGATGGGTCTACTCAGCAGTAGAGCATTTTGGCATATTAGGAATGCAGTGATCACCTTCAGAAAAGCTCAGAATGAGAAGGAAGATGGTGAGGATGGCCTTCGGAGGCTGGCTCCTAGCTGGACCAACTCCTTGCCGTGGGTCCCTGGGCAAATGGCTTTAAGGGCGCTAAGCCTGAGTTCCCGCATCCCTATGAGGATACTGCCTACCCCACAGGGTTGTTGTGAGCCCTGAATGAGACGACACACACAAGTTTGGCTAACCCAGACCTCCTGAGGCCCCCAGGACCCTGGCCTCAGGACTAGATCAGGGCCGGTCACCTGGCCACGGGCACCCAATTCCAAAGTGTGGCTGCAACACGCATGCAGCCTGGTGAGAAAACTGCAGTAGGCGGATCAGAGGGCTCCCTGGGGAAGTGGAAATTGGGATGAGGGACAGAATTAGTCTGTGGGGGTGACCGAAGCAGAGAGAGGCTGGGGCGGTCATGTGGATCACGCACGAGCTGCAGAGCAAGCTGGTCTGAGGGGACAGAGAAAAATGGAGCAAGTCCTTAGGGAGAGACAGAGATGGCACTGAGAGGTGACCACACCTGAAGCGGAGGAAGACAAGACGTAAGGGGGACCAAAATGGCACTGAAGTGGGGACATGGGACCAGGAGGCAGGGGATGGGGGACCAAGTCAGGGGAACGGAGATGGAAGGCAGGTGGACTGACAAATAGAATGACAGACAGGACAGGAGGTACCAACAGACTTGGCGGGGAGGTGGGGGGGGAGGGAGGAGAGGTGACATCAGACAGGGGACCTGGAACAGGGGACACAGAGAGAGACCGGGACCGAGCGACAGAGAGACACAGACTGTCCCAAGTTCCAATCCACATGCAGAAGGCCTGGCCTTGTTTCCTTTCCTCAGATTCTGGGGATCGCTCTACTCTTGCCACAATCCTGCTTTTCCCCCTTAATTTAGCTCAGGAGCTTTAACTAGGACATAATAACTAATAAACCACTTTTATTGAGAGTATCCATTTTTTTTCATTAAGTCAAAGTTATTATTTGCAACTTATTATGCAGCTCTAATAAGTTATTATAAAAGTACCTTTTAAAACTTTGGCTTTAAAATTAACGGTATATTTCTCTGTATCTAGAAAAATGTTCCACAAGGGCTCCAGTGAGCATTCCTGCCAGAAGGACAAGGGCAAGGAGCTAGACAGAGGCCTGGGTTCAGACCCTGGCGCTGCACTGACCCTGTGTAAGTGCCCCCCAAACCCTGACTCCTCTGGGCCCCAAGCCCTCAGCTGCAAAAGGAAGAAGCCGACCTGGTTTATCTCCAGGGTCTGTTCAGCTTAAAACAGACTGTTCCGGCTTAAAATACTGTGGAAATGTATTTTCTACTGAATTCTCTAGGCTTCTCAAGTTAAACTGCTCGCAAATTTAGCATGAAGTGGAACAATCTCTTAAATAGGCCAACAAACGTGTCCTGGGCTCTCCCCAGCCACCCTCCCACTGCTTCCCCTATTCCCCATCCTCGTGTCGTGATACAAGGTACCGAACCCCACTGGCACCAAGGAGAGTTACCTGCGAGCTGAGTCCCACACTTAGCCCAGAGAACAGTCGAGGCGGAAAAAAGACAAGATACGGCCAATGAAGCCCTCCACTTAGAGACACGTGTCTCCCTGTGCTTCGAAGAACTCAGCCGCATGGAGCACAACGTGCCTGTTACTCTGTTCTCTATCATGGCAAATTTCCCTAAAGTGAAAAAACAATGGTAGGGGCCGGCCTGGTGGGGCAGCAGTTAAGTGCACACGTCCCACTTCACAGCCCGGGGTTTGCAGGTTCGGATCCCAGGTGGGGACATGGCACTGCTTGGCAAGCCAGGCTATGGTAGGCATCCTACATATAAAGTAGAGGAAGATGGGCACGGATGTTAGCTCAGGGCCAGTCTTCCTCAGCAAAAAAAGAAAAACAAAAAAAAGAGGAGCATTGGCGGCAGATGTTAGCTCAGGGCTAATCTTCCTCAAAAAAACCAAAAAAAAAAAAAAACAATGGTAAATCATACAAAAAGAGGTGAGAGTTACTTTTCCATATAAATAAAAGTGCCTTCCAGGAGCTCACAGCTACATGCCCTTTAGCCAGACCTAAATATTTCCATCTCTGTGGCTCTCGGCTCTGCCACCAGTCTGTCCGCAAGGTGGACATGTGGACCAGCAAGGCAGCCCCACCCCACCCATGCTCAGTGCTTCCGTGAGAAGAAACTGGTAAACCTCACAAATGAGGCCTCCCTCTTAGGGGCTCAGCAGGGAGCAGAAAGCCCCGAGGCCAACCTCTGACCTTCAGTCAAGTGAACACCTGCTGGAAAAGCAGGCCTGGGTCCCTACCCCCACCCCCCAGCACACAGGGGTCCCTGCAGTCCTTAACCACTGCAGCACAGAAAATGGGCCCTGGTTGGCCCCAGAAAAGATGGAGTGTCCCTTAAAATGGAACATGGCAGGTCATTTCAGAGTCCTCTGACCCTGGCCAAGGCCCGGCTCAGAGACAGTGCAGGGCTGGAGAAGGTGTGCAGACCCCAGGGGCTGGGGCTGAGCGCCTGGAGGGCAAAGGCAGTTTCTCTCTCTCTCTCTCTCACAAGCACGTGTGCACCCCTCCCCTCCTCCATCAGAAGTGGAATATAATTCTTGCCAAATACATATAATAAGGTAAAACTCTTATAAGAGGATGCTGCTCTCAACTCTCCCCAGGTGCACAGGGGCAAACCATCTCCAAAAGGCAAAATCCTTTGTGGTGAAGATGGATTTAGCAGTCAGAGGCCAGGCGAGCAAGGGAGAGCATCCATAGGTCCTGAAGTTCAAAGAAAGAAAAGGGATGAGAGAAGAGGTGAGCAAGCTGGAGTCAGGGCTCCAAGGAACGTGGGAATGAGGCGGGCGCGGAGTGAGGTGCTGGCCACACAGTAACAGACATTCGCTTCTTCCTGCCAGAGATCCAGATCTCCCCCACAAACGTTTACAGGGTCAGAGGACCGCACTAGTTTGCTAGGGTTGGCGTAACGAAGTCCCACAGACTGGGCAGCTTAAAGAACGGAAACTGATTTCCTCACACACTGGAGGCTAGACCTCTGAGATCAAGTGTGAACAGGATAGTTTCTTCAGAGGCCTCTGCTTGGCTTGTGGACGGCCGTCTGCTCCCCGTGTCGTCACGTGGTCCTCCCTCTGTGCACGTCAGTGTCCAAACCTCCTCTTCTTATAAGGACGCCAGTCATATTGCATTAGGGCCCACCCTAACGACCTCAGTTAAGCATCTCTTTAAAGACCCTCTCTCCAAATACAGTCACATTCTGAGGTACTAGGGGTCAGGACCTCAACATACGAATTTTGGGGAGACACAGTTCAGCCTATAACAAAGACTTAACTAAGAGTCTCTCCAAAATGCAAGCTTTCGTTTGTGACTGAGGGAGCTGACTCAATCCTCCTCTTTGGTTCCTGGAGACTGCGCAATTAACCAGAGGAGGCTCAGACCTAGAGGGAGTCCAAGATATTAGCTAATCTAACCTCTCATCTCACAGCTGAGGCTGCAGCCACAGGCTCTGAATAACTGGCTGGACAGCGGTACCCAAGGGGTTCCAATAATGGATGGATGTCAACTTCTCTCCTTTAAAGTTAGCACATATTCACTGTTAAAAAAAAATCTCAGCAGGAAAGAATAATATAAAGTGAAAAATAAATGTCCCTCTTCCTCCTGACTGCCAGTCCATTCCAGAGTGGGATACTGTTATCCATTCCTCCGGCATCTTCCAGAAATACTGTATGAAACACAAATGTATGTATGTATGTGTATATGTGTGTGTGTGTGTGGCACAGACATCTAGTCTTCTACTCAATATTCCCCCTCCTTTTGGTCCATACTCACAGAACCCTGGATCGTGTGTGAGGGAAGAATGTGTACCAAACTAAAATCCCTTCCTTCACTGATGCTGTTGAAGGTCTAGTGAGCCAAGGGACAGTTCTCGCCAATGAAATGTAAACAGAAGTCTGCTGGGGATTTCCGGAAATGTTTTGCCTTTCATGACACAGGAGCCATCCCATCTTCCTACTTTTCTCCTAATATCCTTCTCTACCTGGAAATGCAGACGTGAGGTCCGGTAGAGTGCAGCCATCTTGCAGCAACAAAGGAAAACATATGAGGACAGGGGTGCACAGAATAAGGAATGCAGAGCAGAATGATGGAGCGTGCCCAAGGCACAGATGGCACAGACAGGACCCAGGAGCAATCCTGCCCTGCCCACCTGTGCAGACTTCTCATCACATAAGGTAAATACATCTGTTCAGGCTTTTTGTTATTTGTAGCCAATACCTTCCTGACTGATACACTGTATCTTTTTTATAAAACACAGATATCATCAGACTATACATACTGATTTGTTTTTTCATTTAATATCTTGAATCTCTCACAATCAAGAATTGTGACATTTTTAATCACTGCATAGTGTTCCACTGCATGTCTAGTAATGAATATACAGTTTGCTTTCATTTTTTCCTATTACAAACACTGCTACAACAAATATCGGTGTAGCAGATTTTTGTGCACTTGCTGGAAAATATTTATAGGGTCAGTGGCAGAATTACTCAGTCTAAGGATAGGTACCTTCTAAATTTGGATAATGTACAAATATTCTTCAAAAACACTCATCAACTACATATGTGTGCCTACTTCCTCAAACTTTCACTAATAATGGGTACTATCAAACTTCATCATGGTCAATATATAGGTAAAAAAATGGTATCTTGTTGTTTTAATTTGAATTTTTAAATGGAGTGAAGTTTAATATGTTTTAATATGCTTATTTCTATCAATGAATATTGGTTCAACTACCCAGCTGTCCTTTTTCTTACTGACTTTTAAGAATTCTTTCTATATGAAAGGAATTAGCCCTCTGATACACACACCACAAATATTTTTCCCAGTACATTATTTGTCATTTGACTTCATTTATGGAATTTTTGCCAAACAGAACATCTTAATTTTCACATGAAATTTTCCTTCTTGGAAAGTTAGTCTTTCCCTTTATAACTTCTAACTTTTGTGACGTGCTTAAGGAAAAAAAAAAGTCTTCTATCTCCACTCCAAGATATATTTAAAATTTACTCATGTTTCTTCTAATAATCTTTACAATTTCATTATTAAGTTTAAATCGTTGAGCCATCTGTAATTTACTTCTATCTATTTTATTTAAAGAATGAAGAGGGATTTCAGCTGTCTTTTTTTCCAACAGGTATCCAGTTGTCCTAAACACCATTTAGCGACGAGTTTATTTCCCCCACTGACTCGTAATGCCACCTTTTCACATCTGCAGGCCGAGTGTGAAGCAGCCCGCAGCTGACAGGACCCTGACTCAGGTCCTAGCCTCATGGACGTCTCAGTCAACGATGTGGATGAAAATAAACAAGAGAGCTGATAAATCATTTGGTTGGCTTACAACCAAGAGAATGAATTAAGAGGATGAAACCAGAGATTTAAAAAAAAAAAATCTCAAAAGGCTGGAGCAACAGGAAATGGGTAACAAGATGTCTAATAGGAAAGCAGTTACGACATAGAGGCAGATGCAGTGAAATCAAAGCATCGAATACAGAATGGGAAACGAGACAGAAGCACAGGCATGTCAAATCGTCTTTGGAATTTCATGAGCGGCTTTGATTTAAGGCTGTCAAAAAGCTGAAGTGACCTTAGACTGCCTTCAAAGAAGCAAGCCCATATCTTACGCTAGACCACTTCAACAGACAGGAGAGACGAGCCCACGGCCCTGTGGCTCAGGTATCCCACAGTCCCTGGAACATTTACTTCTGTTCTGGACACTGTCCTTTCAGGAGAATATTGACTACATCATTTCCGTGAGGAAGAGAGCAAAAAGATAAAGGCATTTAAAACAATGTCACATGGAGAAGGAACGACTTGAGACGTCCATTGTTCACTGCCCCAGTAGACAGTGAAACTCTGGGAGGGGCGAGGCCCAGGCCGCCTTTAGCTGTGTATCTCCCAAACCCGGCACAGTCTCTGGAAGTAACTGGCCCCTAATAAGCAGCGGTTGAACAAAAGTGAAGAATGTGGGGGAAAGAACTTGTTTTTAGCTTTCTGACGCAGGTCCCTTACGGCCCCAGGGGAAAGCTCTAGCTGCTCACCCCTAGTTCAGTCCTTCATCATCTCTCCTTCAGACTGTCAGCAAGGACAGCGCTACCTGCTCCATCTCACCGCCCTCCCGTCCACCTTCCATTGTGCAGCCAGCAGTTATCTTCCTAAAATGCAAATCTCCTTGCCCCAACCTCCCAGATTCAAGTCAACTCCTTGGACACTGCCCGGGCCCTTTGTGATCTGGCCTCTGCCCACTTCTCTAGCCCCTGCCCCTTTAACATAAGCTTCATCATCAAACTTCTCAGTGTCCCGAGCACATGCCATCTCTCCACGGCCTCTGCAAAGCTCCCCTCTCTGTCTGAGACGGCCCCGCCTCTGTCCCTCTCCCAGAACCCCTCCTCTGCCCCCATGTCCAGCAGACTCCAATTCACCCTGTGCAACTGGCTGCCCCTCAGCCCGGAGACCTTGCCCAACACCCTGATCCTGAGAGAACCAACTACCCCTCCTCCATGCTGCCTCAGCGCCCTGTGCGTCATCTTCACGGAGTTATCACACTGCACTACAGCCCACTCGTGGGCATTTCCAGTTCTATATCAGATGTGAGTTCTTTGAAAAATAAGACTGTGTCTTATCTATTTCTCTATTCTCAGTGCCTGGCACACTGGCAGAACCGCTGGATGACTGCGAGTTCAACTAGAGGGGACAGGAAAATATATTCCAGGTCAACATCAGAAAGAAACTTGAACAGAACTATACAAAAATGGAACAGGTTGTCTCTAACGGCGTTGTCCTCAGAGGTGTCCAGAGGCCAGGTGGGAAGGCCAGAGAGGATTCTCAGTGTCCAGCTTGACCAGTGCTCCTCAATCTCTAATGCACAGACCTGGGCACACCTGATTCAGGAGGTTTGGAGTGCGGCCTGAGGTTCTCATTTCTAACAAGTTCCAAGGTGATGCCAAAGCTGGGGTCCAAGGACCACACTTTGAAGATCAGGCAGCTAGATGACCCCAGGGTCCCTCCAACCCTGAGATTTATCCGTGGACACTGATACAAGAGGTGGCCCCACAGCCTTTGCCCTGTGGAACCATTAACTAAGAGTTAATACTTGGGGTTCTTTGATGAGAAATGCCAAGCTGAAAGGCCCAAGGAAGGAAGGACTGGAAAAGCTCCTAAAATAAACTGAAAAGTCCGGCTCCGCAACAAGATTTTCCTGAAGCACTTCCACTAAAAGGGCACTAAGTTATTATTAGGTGTCAGCCACCGTTTGCAGTAAGCTATTTGGTTTTCAGTATGGTTTTTGTTTGACTATTTTAAAACCCGAATCATAGCATAGTGTACAAGTAAAAGAGGAAATCGTCTGGGATCCATCTAAAATTATAGGTTATTAGAGTTAAACGGGATATTGGTGGGGACTATTCTGAGTCCTCTAGACCAATCTTCCCATTTCGCAGGCAAGAAAACTGAGGCCCAAGGTCATCAAAGCTGGCACTGAAGCCAGGTCACCTGGCCTATAGTCTCAGTATACTCTCCTCACCTTTAAGTCAGCTTAACGTGCAAGTCTAAAGAGAGATACACTTACTTCAGTTTTCAGAAGTAACTCGAATAAAGCATTTAAGAAAACAGTTGATAAAAGAAATCAAACTTAAAAATACATCCTCTCCATAACACTGCTTGATTTCAAAACTTATAAAGCTACAATAATCAAGGTAATGTGAATAGACATATAGATCAATGGGACAGAGCAGAGTTCAGAAACAAACACATCCATGGTCAATTGATTTTTGACAAGAGTCGAGTTAACTCAAAAGGGAAAAGGTAATTTTTTTCAACAGATGGTGCTGAAACAACTGGATATCTGTATGGAAAAAAACAAACCTCAACCCTTATCTCATGGCATACACCAAAAAAACTTGAAATGAATCCTAGACCTAAATGTAAAAGTCAAAATTATAAAACTACAAAAGAAAATTTAGGTGAAAATCTTACTACTATTGAGATAGCCAATAAATAAATAAATAAATAAATAGCACTAACTAGAAAAAATAAATAAATAGAACTGATACACTGAAATTTTAAACTATTGCTCTTCAAAAGTCACTGTTTTAAGAAAATGAAAAGGCAAGCCATCAATTGGGGCAAAATCTTTATAATACATACATATCTGGCAAAAGATTTGTATCCAGAATATATAAAAAGTCTTACAACTCAATAATAAGAAGGAAAGCAACCCAATTAAAAAATGGGCAAAAGATTTGAACAGACAGTCTACACACACAAAAACATATATAGGAATGGTAAATAAGCACACACACAAAGATGCTCCTCATTAGTTATCAGGCAAATGCAAACCGAAACTATACTAAGAGAATACAACACAGCCAGTAGAAGGGCTAAAATTTAAAGAAATGACAAGGCCAAGTATTAGAACAACAAGAATTTTCGTACATTATTGGTAGGAATGTAATGGCATGACCGCTTTGGAAAAGTCTGGCAGTTCTATAAAGTTAGACATGTACTTATCATATAACCCAATAATTCTAATCTTAGAGAAACGACAATACATGCCTACACAGAGACTTACACGTGAATGCTTACAGTGGCTGTATTCACAATAGCTAAAAAGTGGCAATGATCCAAATGTCCCCCATGAAGGGACTGAATATAGCGTGTTATTCCATAAAATGGAATAGTACTCAGCAATAAAAAGGAACAAACTACTAACACAGGTAACAACACGAATAAATCTCAAAAGCATTGTGCTGAGTAAAAGAAGCTAGACCTGTGGTCCCCAAACTGTGCACAAAGTCACCCCAGGGTACCACAGTGACCTCACAGGCATACTCCAGGATGTCTTAAATTTTTGATGGAAACATAGCAACAACTACAGGACACCAGGCCAAGTACTTCTACTGAGTTCTCAGGACCGAATGGAACTGTTAGGTATTTCTTTTGACTTATGGCCCCAGAAAAAAAAATTACTGATTCTCTAAAGGTGTTATAAGCTGAGAAAGTTTGGTAACCTCTGAGCCAGACTCAAGGGGTACATACTATATGATTTCATTTATGTGAATTCCAGAACAGGCAAACCTAATCTACAGTGACAGAAAGCAGATCAATGGTTGTTTGGGAAGGTGAGGATTGAGGCACCTTTTGGGAAGATGGAAAAGTTCCATATCTTGATGGGGATGGTGGTTGCATGTCAAAACTCATGGAATTTATCATACACTTAAAATAGGTACATTTTGACTGTATGTAAATTAGACCTCAATAAAGTTTATTTTAAAATAAACTACCCCTAAAATTTTAAAACATACATTTAAAAATATATCTTCTTGGGGCCGGCCCTATGGCTTGTGGTTGAGTTTAGTGAGCTACACTTTGGCGGCCCAGGTTCAGTTCCTGGGCGTGGACATACACCACTTATTGGTGGCCACACTGTGGTGGCAACTCATATACAAAACAGAAGATGACTGGCACAGATGTTAGCTCAGGGAAAATCTTCCTCAACAAAAAGAGGAAGATTGGCAACAGGTGTTAGCTCAGGGCCAATCTTCCTCAGCAAAAAGAAAAATATACATATATATATACATATATCTTCTCTCATGGGCCGTGAGCACCTTTCCAAGATGGCAAGCACCTCATAGCAGGAACTGTGCAACAGCCATCCCAGTAGCTGCCCTCATAGGGCCTTGTAAAGCCACACTGCTCACACTTGGGAAACATTTGCCCATTAATTCTCCAATTTTCCTCACAATGAAGATGTTTCCACAAGGAAATGAAAGCTAAAACTGAATTTCAACCATAATTATCTTTTTATGAGAACAAATTTTTATTTCAGGAATTTAATTTTTGCATTTATAAATATTTATAAAGCTTTTATCTCTTACTCCCTCATGATTCTAATCACTGAATAAGGTTTCAAATTAAAATTTTAAAAGATCATTTAGCCCTCTAAGAATATTTGAGACCCGAATAATACCATGTAGAAGAGGCAACATTCAGAGCCAGCTCTCAGTAACCACGTGTGGAGAGTAAACTTTTCATGGCCCCCTGCAATTATTTAGAACAGCGATCAGTAAAATAGGGCCCACTGCCTGCTCTTGTAAATAAAGTTTTATTGAAATACGACAGCCACGGCCAATCCTTACACAGTATCCACAGCTACTTTCCAGGCTGGCAGGTTGCTTTCCAACTCTACCACAATGGCAGAGTTGGGTAGTTGCCAGAGAAACTCTATGATCTGCAAAGGTAAAAATATTTACTATCTAGCCCTTTACAGAAAAAGTTTGCTTCAGAAAAATGAAGGATTTCTTTTTAAACATAACTAAACAATTACATGCAAGCTGTGATTCAGGAGGACATTTTATCATTTCAAATGCAAATTTCAGGCTACTCTGTTGTTTCCAACAAAATATGTAGCTTGAGTAGTGCCAGGGTCTGGATTGTGTCCTACTCAAAAAATCTACTTCTGTGGGTTGTTTCAAGTTGTAATTACCAGTGGCTCTAAACTTCTTCAACAAAGTACCCAGTTTTCCATTTTAAACACTTCCTAGATGGATGGATCCATATACACATGAATTCAAGGTCTTTATGCACAGTACTAATTCAGTAGAGAACAAATGAAGTGGAGATGACTTCTTTGGTCTCCCTTCTTCTTACACGGGTCTGGAAAATCTGATTCCTTTCCATCTCTGAATCTTATTACTTTTCTGTAAGTGAACCAACCTTTCTTCTTTTCTCTTTTTTCTCCACAGTAATAGTCATCTTGTTGTTTATTTAAACTAGCTCTTTGCATATGTATGAGTCTCATCCTCTTCTTCTAATGTAGAAACTAAAGCATAGTTCCACACAAAAAATTTTTAGGTATTTTTGTACAAGTTGAACTGGGTTAGAGAGAGCAATGAGAGAACAGTGGCTTTCCGGTTTGGCAAAATATAACTAAGCTCTGTGTCTACAAATACTCATTTAGCATTTTGAAATAGGAACTGTGATCAATTTGTAATCAGCAACTAGATGTTCTTATTACTGCAGTTCTTAAATGATGGTACAAATGCTCTGCTACGTTGAGCAAGCTCTTTATATATTCTTGAAACAGATGACCAAATAAGATATCCTGCCAGGCTTTCATGACAAAAGATTTTAAAAAGGAATGAAGCAAAAGACTTGATTTTCTCTAAAGAAGACATACAAATGGCTATTAACCTCATAGAATGACGCTCAACAGCACTAATCATGAAGGAAATGCAAATCAAAATCACAATAGGATACCACTTCTTACCCATTAGGGTAGCTATTATCAAAAAAACCCCCCCAGAAAACAAGGGTTGGCAAAGATGTGGAGAAATTGGAACCCTTGTGCCCTGCTGGTGGGAATGCAAAATGTTGCAGCCGCTGTGGGAAACAGTATGGCAGCTCCTTAAAAAATTAAAAATAGAATTACTGTATAACCCAGCAATTTCACCTCTGTCTATATTCTAAAAAGGATGAAAAGCAGGGTCTCAAATAATTATTTCTACATCCATGTTCATAGCAGCATTAATCCCAATAGCTAAAATGTGGAAGAAACTCAAGTGTCCATTGACAGATGAATGGATAAGCAAAATGTGGTATATACATACAAAGAATATTACTCAGCTCTAAAAAGGAAGGAAATTCTGACATATGCTACAACATGGATGAACCTTGAGGATATTATTGCGAAGTGAAATAAGGCAGAAAAATACTGTATGATTCCACTAACAGGAAGTAACCAGAGTAGTCAAATTCATAGGGACAGAAAGTAGAATGGCGGTTGCCAGGACGTGGGGTGGGGAGAATGAGTTATTGTTTACTGGTACAGAGTTTCAGTTTTGCAAGATAAGAGTTCTAGAAATGAATGGTGGTGATGGTTGCACAACAATATGAATGTACTTAATACCACTGAAATGTACGCTTAAAAATGGTTAAAACGATAAACATTATGTATATTTTATGACAATTTTAAAAATGAAAAAAAAGTAACACAGCAAAGGATTCACATCCAGAATACACGCAGAACTCTTAGAATTCAATAATAAGAACACAAATGACCTAATAGAAAATGTACAAAAGGTCTGAATGGACATTGTACAAAAAAGATGTGAATAGCCAATAAACACACGAAAAGATGCTCAACGTCACTAGTCACCAAGAAACTGCAAATTATAATCATACATGCACCGGCGCCAACCCTGTGGCCGAGGGGTTAAGTTCACTCACTCCACTTTGGTGGCCTGGGGTCACGGGACCTACACATCGCTCATCAAGCCATGCTGTGGCGGCATCCCACACGAAAGAACCAGAATGACCTACAACTAGGATATACAACTATGTACTGGGGCTTTGGAGAGGGGAAAAAAAGAGGAAGATTGGCAACACATGTTAGCTCAGGGCCACTCTTCCTCCAAAATCAAAACCCAAAAAAACCGTACATCTACCAAAATGGCTAAAAATAAAAAGATAATACTCCAATGTAGCTGGAACTCTCATACATTGCTAGTGTGAATATAAAACTGTGCAACCACTTTGGAAAACAGCTTGATAGTTTCTTATAATCAGTTAAACATATTCTTTCTATAGAACCCAGCAATTCCACTCCCGGACATTTACCTGAGAGAAATAAAAACATATGTCCAACACACAAAGCTTTGCACATGACTGTTCATAACAACTTTATTTACAATATAAACTGAAAACAACCTAAATGTCTATCAGCAGGTGAATGGATAAGCAAAATATAGTACAGTCATATAATAGAAGGTACTCAGCAATAAAAAGGACCACCTACCACATGCAATAACATGGATGAATCTCAAAGAGGTCACACTGAGGGAACAGGCCAGACAAGAGACGATCCTTCATGATTCCATTTATATGAAACTCCAGAAAATGCAAATGTAATGTATGGGGACAAAAGGCACAGCAGTGGTTGCAGAGACTGGCATGAGAAGGACTGACTGAGAAGGAAGGGGCAGAAAGGAACTTTGGGGAGTCTCGACTGTAGTGGTGATTAGACACATGTATGAATTCGTCACAACTCATCGAACAGTACATTTAAAACAGTATGCTTTATTTTATGTAAATTGTGTACATCAATAATTTTCTTTTAATTATCCTGCTGGGCTTTCAAATCAAAAAATTTAAAAAGCAAAGCAGGAAGCCTGTCCCTTTCCCCCTCCACACCCTACCCTTTCTAACAAATCTCACACTAAAATCCCACTTAGCATCTCCAGCTTTCTCTTTCCCCTTCCGGAGCACCAGTCATTTTCATATTTAGAGGACGTGCTCTCTCTGGTCTAACACAAGGCAAATTAAGCAAATGAATGTATTATATTATATAGACACAGGGTTGTCTGATGCTTAACTCTATGCACGTGAAAGAGACTTTAACTCAATTGTCAGTCGCTACTTTACAAAGACAAAGGCTATTAAGAAATGAGAATAATATCGACAAACTAGAGCACTAAACTTTATGAGATCAATAAGTCCATTTCCTACAGGAACTATCTATCCTGGGTACTAATTACTGTTACAATTTCTCGTTTTGAGAAAATCAAACCCGGGGAAAAGACAGAATAAAAAGTAATAAGGATTTTAAGATTGCAAGATTTGATGCAAAAATTAACTGTGAATGGGAAAATAAATAAAGCTGTTTCTTCTCAAGTCTCGTTTAGTAATTTAAAGATAACATTTTTGCTTCAATTGCGAAGAAAATGTGATATCTATGCAGAAGCCCTGTCAAGCTGTAAAGTGCTGTACTCTTGAAAGCTGTCATTATCAATGAGCCACACTGTCCCTTTAACATGGAGTATTAGTCAGGATTCTCCAGAGAAACAGAACTAACAGGAGAGAGAGCGAGAGAGAGCGATTATATACGTAAAATATATTATTTACATATATATAAAATGAGATTTACTATAAGGAATTGACTCACACAATTATGGAAGCTGAGAATTCCCATGATCTGCCATCTACCAGATGGAGCCCCAGGACAGCTGGTGGTGTGGTCCACAGGCCTGAGAGCCAAGAGCCAAGGGTATAGATTCCAGTCCAAGACTGAAGGCCTGGGGATCAGGAGCACAGGAGGCAGAAGCTCAAGGTCCCAGCTGAGCAGTAGAGAGAGTAAATTCCCCCTTCGTCTGCTTTTTGTTCTATTCAGACCCTCAAGGGACTGGATGATGCCCATCCACATTGGGGAGGGCCACCTGCTTCAGTCCATTCACCAATTCAAAGGCTAATCTCTTCCAGAAACACCCTCACAGACACACCCAGAAATAATGCTTCATCTGCTCTCTGGGCATCCCTTGGCCCAGTCAAGCTGACACATAAAATTAACCATCACACATGGCATCGGAGAGAGAACACTGACCCAGAAATCAGATATCCTAGTTCTGGTCCCAACTCTACAGATTATGAGCTAAGTGACCCTGGGCAAATAACCACTTGTCCTGAGCCTCCGTCTTCTTGTAGGCCAGCAATCCACACCCTCCTCATCTCAGAAGTGTACTGTGTCTGGATGTCTGGATGCACTCTAGTGTACGATTAGTTCTAGCAGACAGGCAAAAGAACATATATACTTGTTCAGGGTAACTCAGTGTGTTTAAAGGATTATTAACCACCACAACATATATCCAAACCCCAACTGTCCCAACTCTCCCGTGAACAGAGACCCCAGGGATGTAACAAGGTGGTTCAGGCGCCCCTGCCTTGCCCTGTCCAAACCTCCAGGACTCAGCAGCTGTGACACTGCCAGTCACAACACCACCAAACACGTCACACTACTCATGAGAGCAAAGTGTCCTCCCAAGGTTTTAAGGCACAATCCTTTTTAATGGACGATCATTTCTTAAACATTCCTTTAGGGACAATTCCATTAGCTAGATGCTCCCTTAGACTCCCTGACCCCCAAGGCCCTCTCACTGCTCTTCAAAGATACTGTACTTCTGTCCGCTCAGAAGTCCGATTGAGTGGCAGGCCTTGCCTTGTGTTATAAGCATACTCCTAACAAAGATGGTGTTTTCAAGGTAACACTTTTAAAAGTCCTAAAGGAAATTGTTGTTCTATTATAAATCCTTTTGTAAAACGATCCACTTCTTTTTTCTTTTTTGAGGAAGATTAGCCCTGAGCCAATCCTCCTCTTTTTGCTGAGGAAGATTGGCCCTGAGCTAACATCCATGCCCATCTTGCTCTACTTTATACGTGGGACGCCTACCACAGCATGGCTTTTGTCAAGTGGTGCCATGTCCGCACCCAGGATCTGAACTGATGAACCCCAGGCCACCGAGAAGTGGAATGTGTGAACTTAACCCCTGGGCCACCAGCGGGCCCCAATCCACTTCTTATACAAAAGTGTATTTTCCTACTGGGTTTTAATTAAGCAAGGCATAAAAACTTCAGTAAAAAATAATCAGGGCCTGATCCTACAGCAAAAGAATGAAGTGAAGGGCAAAGCAATCTGAGAGGCTGCATGTAAATAGGCTTTTCCTTTTGAATGAGCTGATCTAAGTAATCAGTAAACCTGCCTGACGTAGGTTTTAAAGGGAAGCCTTGGAAGAAGATGACCCACCCCTCCATACTTTTTGAGAGGCTATCATTTTAGAGACCTAATTTTTGATGTTAACACTTCCTCAGACCACAATAAATCATTCAACTTCAAAATGACTTGGGAGACACATGTAAATCCTACTAGAAGTCCATCTCTTAGAGCCTTGCTACCAAGTGTGGTCTGGACCAGCAGCGCCAGCAGCACCTGGGAGCTTGTGAGGAATGCAGAAGCTCAGGGCTGGCCCTAGACCTCCTGGATGAGCATCACGCATTTGAACAAGATGCGCAGGTGGTTGTGTGCACGTTCAAGTTGAGAAGCACTGCTTTAATCCTGGTTACTACGTGCACTGTCTCAAAGAAATCCCAGGATGCTGCCTTGTATTTCTTCCCAACTGTGATTCAGGACATACGGATACTCATATTCCATATTCTCTCTCAATTTCTCTCTTGTGTTTTGGCAATTTTGATTTGCAAATTAGCATGATTTGAACCAATATGAGAACAAGAAAGTAGGCATCTGTTTCGCATGTAAGAATGTGAGGGGGTGGCCCTTTGTGTGAGAGAAAGACAAACAAAAAGAAAGGTGGATAGGTACAGGATGGACAAGCAAGGCAGGGGAGAGGAGGAGACAGAAAGGACTGTAGAGGTGGGGTCACTCTCCCTTGTACCTCACCTTGTGCGCCCTCCCCATAAACACTAGTAAATTCATCCATATATTACAGGCTGTAAATCAAAGACTAGCATTTCTCTTAAATTTAGCTCTTAGACTAAGGTCAGTGATGATAAACCAAAAATGGAAAAAGTTGGAAACTGAAGAATTCTCTGGCATATCATTATCTGGGGCAGGATTACCTGCCTAAACAGGACAAAATATAAATAGAAGAAATCTATTTTATAAATGATTATAGGATCAATTTAATATGATTACAAATCTGCTCTTCTCGGGGACTCTAACTGTATGGATGTCATGCTGAAAGACATGGAGATACAGACTCTCATCATCTGGAAAAGCCTGATAGGTGGAGAGGAAAAGAACTCCGGACTGCAGTGTCAGCCCTTCCCCTGACTGGCAAGGAAACCCTGGGCAGAGTCAGTCAGTCTCACCTCTGTCATTCAAACAAATAAGAGAAATCAGACTAGAGAGTTTGCAAAGGTTCCTCCACTCCAGCTGAGGAAAATGATATGACTTTAAGTTCCAATATTGTCCCAATATTACTACTTCTTTTAAAAATGGGGAAAATAGGGGGCTGGTCCAGTGGCATAGTGGTTAAGTTTGCATGCTCCACTTTGGTGGCCCAGGCTTCACAGGTTTGGATCCCAGGTGTGGACCTACATACCGCTTATCAAGCCATGCTGTCATGGTGTCCCACATAGAAAATAGAGGAAGATGGGCACGGACGTTAGCTCAGGGCCAATCTTCCTCACCAACAATAAGGGTGGGTGGAAGGAATAACACACAAATGTTCTCACCAGATGCAGGATTCAAATGCGTTACTTGTTCAGTTTAGGAAACAGGACAGCCGTCTTCAAAATATGATTCCATTTATACTTAACCAGGTTTCTTTACAAAAATACACATAAAATATGCATGGGCACATACATAACTCCTGTCTTTGTTTAAAATTAGCATGACTCTTGCACCAGCTTCTTATCTGAAAAGATCTAAAACTATACAATTAAGATGCTATAATTCTGCAGAGGCATGCTGGCTCCCATTCACTTTCTCTGTCATAAACCAGGAGGCTGGTGCAAGGTCAGAGCTTGGCTTCAGATGCCTCCTTCTCAGATAATCCCACGCACTACCCATTGCTCCCATTGCCCTGACTCTCCTTATACTTACTCAAAGCTAAAATTACATATTTGCATACTGGATTACTGACCACCAGCACCCCACAGACATACCCAACTTAATTTTCAACCCCTGGACAGCAGGGGTGTTGCCTGTCACTGCTGCATCCCCAGCCCCTCAAACGGTGCCTGAAACATCAGGGTGTTCCATAAACACTGCTACATACGTAAATTTAAGTTCTAATACCGGTCACTTGGGTTTTTGCTTTATTTTTAAAAGACGGCCCAAATACTATTAGCATAACAAAGAACTCTTGGGTAAGTTATGAACAACAAAAGATGAAGATGGAAGAAAAAAAGAACTCATTTAGAATAAGAGGAGGACCATGAGGACATTCAAAACAGACTAAGCTATAACCTCCCTCGGTATTTTGAATGCAGATATGTTCCCTTCCCCTTAGATTTAAACTGGCCTGCTTTCATCCATATGCAAAGAAAATAAAGTGGATTTTTTTTTTTTTTTTTTTTTTTTACATTCTGCTTCAGTTGCCATTTTCTCTCAGCTGAACAAATAATGGAGTTTTCCAGGTTAATTCATATAAAAGTCAGAAACAATTCTATAAAAAAAGGAAAAAGCTACTTTCACAGTGAATCCCAATATTAGCAAGATTATAGTTGATCTGTCTGTGACGCACCAGAAAATCCATATTCCTTTTTAGTAATATTAGCCCCATCACACAGCATGTCAGGTAGCAAAGTCCAACCTGGGTGCACACCCAGTTACAGCCAGACGCTGGAACAAAGGGTCGTAAACGGCATCTGTGAGGCTGTCTGGAAAAGGCTGTCAATTAGAAGGCTACAGTTTAATTAAACTGCCTTTTATCAGGCCCTCCTGCTGGGGCCCATATCATGCTCCTGGGGATGCTTTTTCCTAACCAGCCTTTTCTGGTCTTTATCCTGAATTTTCCTTTCCTTGACTTAATGATTCCATATCTTAAGCTTAGTGTTGTCCTGAGATTTATTAATAAAAGCATACTTATCCCTATGGAAAAGCATGGGGAAGATGGAATGAGACAATAACAGCTTTTAATAACTACCATAATAAAAATCTAAACAGTTCCCATACTCAGCCTTTGATTTTCCTCCCAAAATCTCCTCCTCTCCCTGTCTTTTCCAGCTCAATAAACGGCAAGCCCATCATTCTGGATGCTCAGGCCAAAAACCTTTAGGTCACTCTATTTATTTCTCTCTCTTATAACCCAGAGCTAGTCCATGAACCCTCTAGCTTTATCTTCCCAACAGACCTAGAATATGACCACTTCTCACCAGCTCCACTGCTCGTACGCTCGTCCATGGTACCATCATTTCTTGCCTAGACTACTGCACAAGTACTACCTCACCACCCTGCTTTCTTCGTTCCCTATTCACTACATACCCTCCGGAGTCTTTTAAAAGTATTTAATTTAGGGCTGGTCCGGTGGTGCAGTGGTTAAGTTCCCACGTTCTGCTTTGGTGGCCAGGGGTTCCTGGGTGCGGACCTAGCAGGCTTGTCAAGCCATGCTGTGGCAGGTATCCCACATATAAAGTAGAGGAAGATAGGCACGGATGTTAACTCAGGGCCAGTCTTCCTCAGCAAAAAGAGGAGGATTGGCGGCAGATGTTAGCTCAGGGCTACGCTTCCTCAAAAAAAAAAAAATTAATTTAAAATTTTCTGAGCTCAAAAATCTCATTGGCTTTCCAATTCTCATAGAGTTAGTGAGATTACAAGTGATAATTTTCTTCTTTCATGTATTGACAATAAACATATTTTACTGTCCCTAGAAGCGACAACTACAAGGTTTTTGGTTTTTGTTTCCAATAAACTCGTTAGAAACATCTTGAGAGATGAAGATTCTCAGAAGTAGATAGAATTTACTTCAATTGTAGGAAAAAAAGATGAAATAGAATAGGAATTGATTACTGATAAGACAGCTGGTGGTTATATGCTAAGAAATAAGAATAACCTATATTTAAAATTTTCATGTATTAACTACCTGAATGAGGACACTTCATTGCATATGTATAAACCAATTTTGCAGTAAATTCCCTGCACATTCCAGACCTTCAGAAAATGCGTGCTGACTAAAATTCTGCCTTATCATAAATGGTGAAAGGACTATTTTCATCCCCAACCACTGCAAACAGCAGGCATCTACACTCAAACTGCCTTTGATGGCACAGCCCACTTAGTATAACCAATATTCGGCGTGTAGCTGAATAACCTCAACTTCCTGCCACATTTGTGCTTAAAATATCTGCAGACACTGAGACGGATGTATACTTGGCATGGCAAAAACAGGTAAGATATAAAGCAGTCTACAAACATCCCCTCCAATTTGGGGATATTTCCTCCCATCCTATAACAAAAGGTGAGAAAAAACAAAGCACAACCTAGACCCCAATATAACAGGATTGCTGGGAAATTCATCCGGGCAGGGGCCACTGTTTTCTGTATCGATGGGAAGGGCTGCACTAGCCAATCCCTCTGCTTTCATCCCTGTTAGCTGGGCCCAGAGGGTGTCCCACCTGACCCCAAGAGGCTTGAAATGGCTACTTGTGCCCTTCTGTAGTCTTATCTTTAATCATTTCCAGCACATTTATCATAACAGCACTCCTCCTATTCTTCAAAGAAAGGATTACGACCCCAATTTACACACGGCGGAACACGTGTTAGTCATTTTGAAGGAAGGACTCTATGCTCCATGTTATAAAGAACCAGCCGGGCTTCAAAATGAAGAAAAGGCATCTAATTTCATTTCCTTCTCCATCTCAAGCAAAGGACTAAAAGGAAAAACCATTCAGATAAAGGGACACAAATATAAGAGCAAACGGAATTCCTGGGGAGTCAAGCCTCCTCCTCACGAACCCTGAAACTGAAATATTAAAACGCTTCATGAGATGAAGACAAGCCCTCTGACTAATAACAGAGCTGGATAATTATTTTTAAACAATGAGTAAAATATTCAACAGAGAACTGAGAAAGCTTTTTGTCCTTACATTAGGACTTTTTTTTAAAAAAAGCAAACAAAATGAAAAATGCAGGCTACTGTAGTGAGCTACAGCCCACAGGCTTCTTGACGCAGAACTAAATGTCCACAGAACCACTTTTAGCAAACACAGTGCAATGTGGGCTCCACACGCAGAAGTGGTTTGGAAAAAAGATGTTCAATCAAACAATCTTTTTTTTTTCTTTTTTTCTCTAAAAGTGACAGGGAGATTTACTTCTGATTTCAAGCCACTGTTATACTTACTTTTCTCTTAAATTGCTACCTGGCTGAATTTATCATTTCCCCCAGATAGCATGGTAAAGATACACAGCTGAAAGTATGGTATAGCACTCTGAAACAACTCTGAAAATCAACGGTTCGCTGATTTTTATTCCTTCATCTACCGGCATATGGATGTGAGTATGTGGGTATATATACACACAGATGTATACACATATTCTACGTCAGTAATATTCATTATTAGAATGATACAGTAATATAATACATAGTAATACATATTACTATACAGTAATATATAGTATACATATTACTATATAGTAATATTTTAGATATCTATGTCTGTTACTATACAGTAATATTTTATATATCTATGTCTGTAAGGAGAATGTGGGGTTATTACAGAAATATTTACCCAGCCGCATATTCATACCTTCACGGTTCTCTCTGAATTCAGTCCAAGTCTGGCACCAACAGAGCCTCCAGTGGGCTGAAAATGCATCTGTGTCTCCTAGACACGATGTGAGCAGCCTAAGTGGCGCTTTATTGTGGTCAAGGGAAGCATGCTTTTGTATAAATCTACGATTTCTTTCTCTAAACGACAGACAGGTAGGAGTAGATCAGCTTTACTATCCAGCAAGGGCAGAAGTTATCTGCTTTCCTCTTCTCGCAAAGAAAACCAAACCCTGGGGGAAAGTTTTAGCCAAAGCCCTGATTGCCTGATGCGACCCGGAGAAAATTCCATTTTGAGAAAGTGTACTTTCCTTAAATACTCTGAGACAGAAAGCACCAGGTTTCTGAAGAAGCCACTAGACTTTCTCAGGATGGTAGAAACTTTTAGAAAAGCAAAAGAAATTAAATTACTTAAACCTAACAGTTTGAAATCCATACCTGGAGCAACACTGATAACTAACACTAAGTCTATTCTGTTGCAGATAATTTTATATGATTCGTCTATTCTTGACCAGTTTTGAGGCTACCAGAACTAAAAATCAGATTGTAAACTTTTAGATCCAGTGGCAACTGCCAGCTATTCGACTAGTTAGCACTTATAAACTATTAATGCTCAACTATACCCCTGGGTAAATATTAATAGTCACTTAAATTCTCTTTGCTTACATGAAACACAAATAGCTTAACATGAATGCAACAACAGATACTAATAATTTCTTACTCTGTAAAATGTTAATAGCAAGAGTAGCTCTTGCTGATACTCAGCCTGAAAATACTTCCCATATTAGAGAGGTAGACAGTGACGCTGATATTTTGCTAATAGTGTATTTCCAAATGACAGCAGAATTTTTTAACTGGAAGAGACTTTAGAAATCACTTAATCCAGGCCCTCATTTTAAAGATTAGGAGACAGGGGGCCGGCCCGGTGGCGCAGCGGTTAAGTTCGCACGTTCTGCTTCTCAGCGGCCCGGGGTTCGCCGGTTCGGATCCTGGTGCGGACAACGCACCACTTGGCAAAAGCCACGCTGTGGAAGGCGTCCCACGTATAAAACAGAGGAAGATGGGCATGGATGTTAGCTCAGGGCTGGTCTTCCTCAGCAAAAAGAGGAGGATTGGCAGTAGTTAGCTCAGGGCTAATCTTCCTCAAAAAAAAACAAGATTAGGAGACAGGACCAGAGAGTTGAGATGCCCAAAGTCACAGAGTTTCTTAGTAGAAATATCAGAAGACCCTGAATACCCAGACTACCACCCTACACACCAACCCAGCTAACCCTCCACCACTCATGTAATCCCAACAGAACTCTCCTCTTTCCTCGTCTGTCTCCAAACTAGCCACTCTCTCCTCCAGCGGGGGCCATCTACACCCCAAAAGCCCCATCAATGGTTTTACAACCCCTGGAACTAATCACCTACAGCCCATCAGCTTTTCCTTAGAGAAAACCTCTTCTACTTCATAAGCCAGAAGGCTGACCCAAGGTTATGTATGTAAGTTTCCCCCAAGGGCTTAGGAGAAAATTCCAGAGCCAGGTGAATTACAGAAAATTAAAAGTACGAAGTTTGCTTTCCCTTTTTATGACACTTTGGTTGTTTTCAGGAAGACCAACTCTACCAACGAGAATCGACGCTTTTCATTTGTGCTAAGATTTCGTCTTGGGTGTCTGATTCATAGGAACTAGATTTTGTTGTCTGATCCCAAATATTGCTATTTAGTATTCTTCCGGTGCTTGATATTTGCAAAGTTTCTGTCATTTAAATAAGTACCACACTGGCGAGTGAGGAGGGCACTGGGCCTCCTGCGGACGTGATGAATGGTCCGTAAACAACAGCTGCACAAATGCATGAATAAGTGTGGGAGAACACTCTTAAAGTGAGGTATAGACACCACAGAGCAGCCTCCGCACACTCTCTGTACAGACATGCTATCTCAACAAGATGACTAACTCGCTTGGCAGTTTAACCAAATTTGTCGTATCATGTCGCGCTATAAAATGGAGTTTCAATGAGTTGTTCAATAACCAGGGAACAGAACATTTCAAGTACTTTTCTACTATTGCAAAACAGAATTGGAAACGAGACTCTATTATTTAATATTACACCCCTTCCTCTTGCCTTATTTTTCTCTTTCCATTCACTAAGTAACACATTAACCAAAGAATGCCCTCAGAATAAAAACAAATACAGGAAATTAATCTCAGCAAAACACTAGCAGTAATGTTAAACCAAGGTAAATGGAAAATAGGAAGTTTCGATGCTTCCCATAAAAAGAGGTTTTCTGGAACATGAGACTTCAAGAACAATCATCATGGCCTCCATTCTCAGTAGGTCCTCAGGGAGAGAGAGAAAATCATTTCTCTGGGCGCAGCTGAAGTGTAAGTGTAAATTCCGGGTCCCCAGGCACATCCCTGCCGAGGACTGAATGCTCCTCAGAAACACCTCCACAGAGCCCGGTTTCAGAGGTGCAGGGAGTCGGGTGGGACACCAGCTTCCTCCACGGAGAGCTGGCTCCAGCACCAGGCCAGCCACCCCCACACCAGTCTGCCTTCCTCAGGGAGCTGAGGTTTCGGCAGCACCTGGCATGTTACACGTGTCCTTAGCACGACCACTGAAACCTACCAGACAAGGTCTTACAGCTATCGCCTGCTGGTTTCAAAACCAATGAGAGCGTTTTATTTCTTTGCTAATTCTGTGTTCTCAGGACACCATCGCCCTTCATTAAGGCTGAGGTTTCAACTTCTGTGGCCATTTGGCACCGATGCTTTTAATAACCGTCCGGTGATTGGGTTCTCAAGTCTAGAGAAAAAGCATGCTATTTTTGCTTTTCCTAATAGGGTACAGCCAGCAGAGCACAGCCCGCCCCGGAGAGCTCTAATTTGGCTGACATCAGAACAAAGTCTGTTCAACTGTTTCTTTATATTAGGCTATCATTGTTTTTAGCCCTAATGAGTCAACTTTACATTCTGGGAGAAGGACATGAGTCCTCACTTCCAAATACTTCAGGTCAGAACTGTTTACATTTCCACAAAAATATTTATGCCCAGACCTATTTCAGAATCTTACTTTGTGGATGGGAAGATGGCCTAAAAAAACCGGTAGAATCCAAAGGAGGCGGGAGGTCCTGATTCTATTCTGAGCAGCAGCAACTGCCTGCCCCAGCCGGTGTCTCTGCCCTGGAGTCCCCCGGCTTCAGCCCTGCCTGCTCCACTCTCTCCCACCAGAAAAACGCGGATTTACCATCCACTCACGCTCATGTAGTTATACTGTGTATATACACCCCCCCACACGTACACACCCACGCACTCCACAAAAAACCAAAGACATAATACCGCACGTCGTCAGAGCTTGCTCTGACGCTCTCTCCCTCTAGCTCAACATATGACAGCTCCCTGCCCTGCCCGCCCCGGCCCAGCTGTCAGGAAGGAAGGGGAGCACAGGAGAGCTGTACTGAGAGGAAGAGAAAGGGTGGGAAGCGAGAAGGGGGCCAGTACCTGACAACCACAGTTCCATAATCGCAGACAACTAGTTTATTAGGTAAAATGCACCATCTCCCAAGAAGGCTGCTTATTAACACAGAATGCTTGGATTCAGAGTACCTGGCTCAGAGAAGGCAAGAAGCACTAGCAAACCCATTAATTCCCATCCTCGCTACACGTTCCTATTGTAAAGGCTATCTTGCTGTGGGTGAGACAGTCCGTCTTAACTAATACAGTGGGTGAGAAAGGGCACTTACTCCTGCTTGCAGTTCCCATCCTACATTTCACAGAAGAGCCCAAGTCCACTGAATGCCTCGATTTGCCTTAGTTGGGGTCACATTATAGAATTATATCTATTTTGGTTCAAAAAAATATGTTTCTAAGTAATGGACATATAGGGTTGGCAGATTTAGCAAATAAAAATACAAGATTACCAATTAAATCTGAATATTGCATGGGATGTGTTTATACTAAAAAATTGTTGCTTACCTAAAATTCAAATTTAGCAATATATGTATACATGGGACATACTTAAAATAAAACTTAGTTGTTGTTCATCTGAAATTCAAATGTAACTGAGCATCCTGTATTTTACCTGGCAACCCTAACACTGTACCAGGACCTGGGAGAACAAAGATGAGTAAGACATGGCCTCTGACCCCAGGAGCTCCCTGGTGAGACCCAGACCTGAACAGGAACAGTACGGGTTACAGAAGAGGACTAGAGATCCTTATCAAGTGCTTTCAGAAACACAGGCAAAGGAGCCCTTATATCCTAATTTAGCACACCAACATCCCTATGCTTCATAATGAAGATAAACATTATAGATTTTTTAATTCCAGAATTCTCTATATTCTACAGAGTCAAAACCCTGATTCGTGAACTTGCTAAGTGTTCTAAATGTTCTTCCTTGACAGGACATCATCCATCATTCTCTCTTCAGGAGCAACATCCACAGCTTAAGAGGTAAACCCCAAGCTAGGCTGAAGTTCCCGAAACTTCCAGGAGTTGCCTTAACCGGGACCTATGATGGTAACCTCACGAGAGCCCACGTGAAAGCAGGGAGCACGTGGCTTATGTGCAGGGGATGCTCAGTCGGGGTCATCTGGATAAGAAAAGTGAACTTTACTAACGTCACACACCTTCACCTGTAAACCAAACACCTGAACGATTGCGGAGAACACTCAGTACACTTTCTGCCGTTTCTGCATCGGAAGCAAGTTACTGTCAAGATAATCTGGGGGGAGTCGGAGAAGGCCGACCACAAAACAGATTCAAAGAGACAAAATAGAAAACACGCCGAATCGTTTACAACGTCAAATAATCTTCGTCACTTGCGATCTGAGAGCTGGCACAGTCTGAGAGTTCGCCTCGTCAGACACTTCGAGTGCAGCCTTTACCAATTCTGCTGAGATGAGGGACTCCCCTCACACTGCTCATGGGCCAGCTCTGAAAGTAAGATTTTGGGCCCATATTTGGAAAACTAACCCTCCTTTTATATCTCGAGCTCTTTTTTGCATCAGCGGCCAAGGGAGCTGGGCAGGGCACCCAGAGACTGGCCAGGTGGGGTCAGGCAAGGACAGTGCCAGACAGAGCTGCCCAGGCTCACATTATTCTTTTCGTGGTGCTAGGGCAGGCGTGATCTGCACAGCCTGGCACAGAAGTCACCTGAACCTTCTCATGAAGAGCTGCCTCATTTCCCCTTGATTTCGAGATCACAGGAGAGAAAGCAAAAGGGAGGCAGGGAGAAAAGGAAGCTAAGAAATGGGTGGTGTGTAACTATTTCCTGCTGGAATTGCCTCAGACCACAGGAAAGAGGGCATGATGATTAGGTGGGAAATCTAGAACATAATTTATATCAAAGACAATAATTCAAAGACTTAAAATTGCATAATTAGCTTAATATTATTTTACTTACAAGGTCTCATATTTCAGTATTAAAAATGCTAACGCTTTAAAAAATAAAATTGGCCTTTTATTCCTAGCCTATTATTCTTTGCATCCCCGGCACTGAGCATTGTCACGGCACTTAGCACACACCCCACTATGTTTGATAAACTGATGAGTTAACGGATGAGGTTTCAACCCTCTGGGCCAGATTCCCTATGACAGCCACTTGTTCGTTTATTACCGCGCACGGGAAACTGTCAGCCACAGGGTTTTGTTTATACATTTTCCTAACAGCCAACATGATTCTCCAAGTGATAAAGAGAAATAAGTCAACTCAAGTTCTCATCTTTCAGGGCCCAACATTAAAACTTACTCAAAACAGCCACTTTTACAAGTCAGGAAAGTAAAAACACTATTTCATAATATGTCAAAAAAAAAAGTCAACCTGTTTATAATTTTGTTTTGGAAGCAGTGCAGAATGAAACATTTTGGAAAGCACTGCCAAATTCTAAAAAAAAATCTCATAAAGCCAAAACCAAATTCAGCTCATTAAACAAAGTGGGGGGAAAAAACTGTATCGATTCAAGGCAATAAAAGTTTAAACAGAAAGTTCATGAAAGATTAATAAATTCCAGATGTGGCCCCGCTTTTTAACTATTAAGCAGTCAATCCAACTTCCATTGGTTAACCAACACAGGACAGGTTTGCTTCTAATTTATACTCCTTTCACATCCCTGACTCCTTAAGAAGGTATCTTCCAAGCCAAAATATGCTAACTTTTTCTGCCTTGAAATAAACGTGTGAACTTTCTGGGCTTAGGTACTTTCTTCTTCCTCTTATCCAGCCACAAATGGTCTAGTTAACTCCACCGCATTGAATAATATATGAGTAATTACAAATTAAAACATATATATGTTTATATAGTATATACATCAAGTACTATATATATATAAGTAGTATGTATATAAAATTAAAAACAAGTAAGATAATGGCCAAGTGAAATGAATTAAAATAATGAAATTAATTCTAAGAAGAATTTTAATCAAAAATGAATTCAAAATTAATCAGTCTTCTGTTTTGTGAATTCAACAGATGTAAGTGACTTTTAACTGGTAATCTAACCAAAAACGACTTTCACAAACTAATTTTAAAAGTACCTAAAGCCTAAAGCAAGTTTTCCTCTACAGTTAGGCAAGTTCGGTCTGCTGATCTGCCCCACTTGTTGATACATACACACTGCTGTCAATAATCCACAAACACCAACTTTTGATAAAACATTTTCTAAACACATTGAGAAAAATCAAGATGATTCAAATATCTGAGCTGCACCTAAAAAAATGCTATAAGACAATGACCAATGTTTACCGACCTGGCTCATTTCCCTGCCTCCAAGCCTGCCAGCCCTTGACCCAAACCAAGCAACAGCCATCCGTCTAGTATCTGAACTCAGACTGGCAGAGGGTGAAGGGATGGTTCAGGAACCAGGAAAGGAATTGTTCAGAAGTGCCTACTATGTGCCAGGCATTGTTATGCAATTTTACACACATTATCTTATTTAATCCTTACAACAGCTCTATGAAGTAGAGTTAGGTTTTTTACAGCAAAGGAAACAGATGTCCCCATGTCATCTAAATATAAATATTATCAAAGTATTCTTTTTCACACACTCTTTTTATTACTTTTTGGTTTATAAGAAAATTCTATTAAACGGCCCATCCAATTTTGGAGGCTAAGATGGGTTGGATATTGAGTTATTTATTTTACGAGGGCCTAGAGCTATAGTCTATGCTACATAAAATAATTATGTGATACTATGATTACAACTAGACTTAAAATGCTTGTGCCTTTCAGGGTGACGGATATGTTCATTTTCTTGGTGGTGGTGATGGTCTCACAGGTATACACATACATCAAAAGTGATCAAACTATACAACTGAAATGTGCAGTTTATTGTATGTCAATTGTACTTCAATAAAACTGTACAAAAAACTATGTTCGTGGATCAGATCTAAATAGAAATTTAAAAAGTGAAATATCCATAGTTGATAGAGCATTCTGAATCAAATGAGCTATACAGTGATTGCAAACAAGATTTCTCTATCGGCATTGCTCAATGTATAGTGTATATAACACCAGCTCTAGGGGATGTTACAAGTGTTACACACACACACACACACACAACAATGGAGGGGTGTTAGTGGAGACCCACTAGTCAAGCTATGCTGCAGAAATCCTCCTGACTATATAGTCCTTCTGTATCACTGCCCTAGGGTACAAAGTACAAGTTGAGCGGCTTAAACAGCCGAAATGTATTGTCTCACATTCGGGAAGCTGAAGTCCAAAATCAATGTGTCGGCAGCTGAAAGCTGCGAGGGAAAATCTATCTCAGGCCCCTCTCCTTGGCTTGTGGATGGCCATGTTCTCCCTGTGTGCTTGTCTGTCTCCAAATTCCCCCATTTTATGAGGACACCAGCCGTACTGGATCAGGACCCATCTAATGAATTCATTTGAACTTGATTACCTCTATAAAGACTGTCTCCAAGTACGGTCACCTTCTGAGGTACTAGAACTTAGGGCTCCAACATATAAATTTGAGGGGGACACAGTTCAACCTGTAACTGTGTCCAATAGTGCTAACCTGGCAAGAGATTCCTGAGAAGTCCGGTTTACAGATTTACCCTCCCTGTGGAAGTCGGAATCTGACAGAGTCTTACCCACCTGAGTGTCCTTCTTTAATGTTCTAATTTATACTCTGGTTTGGTAAGGTATCCTTATTCCATTATGTAAACAGACTATCAAAAAATTTTTCCTTCATCTGATATCTACATATGGATGCCTTTTTACTATGGTTTCTGTTAATGATCTACCCATTCTATGTCAGGCACAATATTCATCATCCTCACATGCCTTTAGAGCAGGTATTTTTCATATTTAGAGGGTGGGAGGGGTCAGGGTACCCTCCCAAGGTCACACAGCTAGCAAGGAGCAGAATGTGGGGATTTAAACCCAAGTCTGACCCCAGAGTCCCCACCCCTCCTCTCTAGCACACCGGGTTCTAAACAGGGGCCGGCTGCACCATCCTTGTACTTTCACTGAGGTTGAATTCACCCAGCGAGGAGAGAAGCAGCTTTGAAAGGGGAAAAAGAAATCAAGAGTTCTATTTTGGACATGAGATGCCATTAGATATTCAAGTGGAGATATAAAATAGGAAGCTGAATATGTTAGTCTGAAATGCAAGAGACAGTTGGAGCTGGAAGAATAAACTTTTCATTCATCCGCATATGTGTGGTATACTAAGACCAAGGATTGGACGGCATCGCTTCATGATGCAGAACAGATACCAGCAAACTGGCCACAGGCCACTGCCTGTTTTTTTTATGAACTGTGAACTAAGAATGGTTTTTACATTTTGAAACAGTTAATTAAAATATTAGAGTCCATCAGTAGTTTTACTGGAGCACAGCCACACTCACTCACTTGTATAACGTCAATGGCTGCCTTTGTGCTACATCAGAGTTGAACGGCTGCGGCAGACTGTATGGCCCACAAAGCCTGAAAGATTTAGTATCAGACCCTTTACAGGAAGTTTGCCAATCCTGCCTAGAGAGAGGAGAGAAGCCTGAGGATGGACCCATTCCTGGTGGTGACACTGAGACACCGGGATGAGGAAACACATACAGCGAAGGCGACTGAGCAGAGCATCCGGCGAGGTAAGACGACAACTGGGCATAGGATGTCCCCAAGGCAGCGAAGAAACCGGAAGCCAGGGGAAAGCAGTGTTTCCAGAAGGAAGGAGGGAACAACAGTAGGGTCATGTAGGGGGAGGACTGAGAACTGACCACTGACCACATGGGCATCACTGAAGACCAAGCATAAGCAGCTCTGGAGAAATGGGACAGAGTCTGACTGAAAGAGGTTCAAAGAAGGAACAGAAAGCAAGGAAGTAAATATGGAGGCTAAACAAGGTTTTCAAGAACCTTTACTATTACTGGGGTGGAGACAGCAGCCAGAGTGGACCACAAGGTAAAACACACGCTTTGGTTGTTCACTTTAAGAAAGGAGATCTTACCGTCTGATGAGATGCTGACAGGAATGATCAAGCAGGGGAAAAATGATGAAGCAGGAGAGAGGGGGAGCAGTCACCGTAAGAACGAAGGGCTTCAGAGAGCACAAGGGTGGATGGTGCCTGTGAGTCACTGGCCAGGAGCAGAGGTGGTCATCTGTCGTAACAGGGAAGGGGAGGGAGGGATATGGGTATGGATACAGGTCTGCCGGGACAGGCAGTGGTGGGAAGATGAGAAAGTTCTCTTCCTACTCCTTTTTTCTCAGTAAAATAAGAAATAAAGACATTAGCTGACAGGGGACATGGGAAGGTTGCTGAGCATGAAAGGAGAGGACAAGGCAGGAATCTGTCACCCCAGAGAGTGAGAAAGTAAACTGACAAGGGTGGTGTGCCAGGATCGTCTCACAGCTCTCTGGGAGCACTGAGAGATGTGATGTCATACATCTAAGGAGAAACCATTCAGCGGGGTCGTGGTAGTTTCTCTCCAGCTACGTTCAGACACTTGAACACCAAGATGCTTATGCAGCAAGGAAACTGGACTAAGGGAATTGAGGGTGTACATATGCAAAGAGTGGCCATTCAATAATGGACCATGGAACCTAAGTTGGGTGAGGATGTGAGGACATGAGCAGGGGTTGAAAGACAGTATAAAAGTGATAAGGTCAACAAACCCTGGAGGTCCCAGTGGGATCAAAGAATTTTTAAGTGGATTATATAAACAATTACCCAAATATGTACTACGAATTTAGGTCTTCAAATATCACATTTTTTAAAACCCTAAAGCAGAGTCTTGCCTAGAATTCTAGCTGGTATCTGATGGGATTACAAAAATGTAATAGCTTAAGCAGCAGTCGCCCCTCACCACCTATCAATCATTCATTTCCTCCTGTCAAGGGAGAGAACTTGATGAAGGTCATTATCATTCCACTCATGTCTTCTCTGTGCAGCCATGAGGGATAAGACATCTGAGGATAGCACAAGGGGAAGAGGGAAGCAGGCTTTCGGGGGAAGCAGGCTTTGGGGGCACTCATGAGAGAGAAAAAGAAGCGGGAAGAGAAAGGGAGTGAGAGGAGGTTGAGAGAAAGAAGGAAGAGAGGTGATAGCGACAGTAAGGATGAAAATCACTTTAACAAAGGGTAAAGAAAGTAATGAGTTCTCCACATGATGGTCATCAGCAGGAGGAAACATCCAGATGTCATATACTGAGCAGTCATTAGCACCGAGACTCCAAATTTATCAAACACCAGGTGTCCTTTCTTCCAATACAGAAAGGAATTGTCATTTTAAAAAATCATTTGTATTAGGACAGTATCTTAGTGTCCTAGGGCTGCCCTAGAAAATACCACAAACTGGTGGCTTAAACCACAGAAATGTACTGTCCCACAGCTCTGGAGGCTGGAAGTCTGAGATCAAGGTGCCAGCAGGGTGGTACCACTCAGAGTTGAGAAAGAGAATGTTCCACGCCTCCCCTCTCACTTCTGGTGGTTTGCTGGGAGTCTTTAGCATTCCTCAGCTTCTGCTGCACCACCCTGATCTCTGCCTTCATCTTCACGTGGCTCTCCCTGTGAGCACGTCTGAGTCCACATTTCCCCTTTTTATAAAGACATCTAGTCATATCAGATTAGGGCTCACTCTACAGATCTCATTTAACAGAGGTAAGGAACAGAGCTAAGTACTCTGTAATGACCCTATCTCCAAGGAAGGTCACATTCTGAGGTACAGAGACTAAGACTCCAAGATTTCTTTTTGTGACAGGAGCACAATTCAAGCCACAACAGACAGGAAGGCTTGTCTCCGTTTTCTCTCTTAAATTAGAATGCACGTAACGGAGGCCGGCCAGTAGCACAGCGGTTAAGTTTGCATGTTCCGCTTCGGCGGCCCGGGGTTTGCCAGCTTCGATCCTGGGTGTGGACACGGCACCACTTGGCAAGCCATGCTGTCACAGGCATCCCACATATAGAGGAAGATGGGCACAGATGTTAGCTCAGGGCCAGTCTTCCTCAGCAAAAAGAGGAGGACTGGCAGCAGATGCTAGCTCAGGGCTAATCTTCCTCAAAAAAAAAAAAAAAAAAAGAATGCAAGTAACCTAGGGGCAGATACCATTTTTCAAAGAACTCTGATTGCCTCAAAATCAGAGGATTTTACAGAAAAAGTGCATATTTTACAATCTTGGTTGGAGTTGATGTTAAAGGTGGTACAAAACAGTTTTGTTAAATTTCCTATCAATGTATGATTTCATCAGAAAGAACCTCAAAGCCGAGGAAGTGGTTTTGAAATTAGATTTTCTGGAGTTTAGTTTTTCCAATGTGCAGGATTATGCATTTCCTGAGAAAGAGGTGAAGGCAGAAGAAAAAAATTACATAGTGCCCTCCCATACACTTCTGCCACAACATAGAAAAGGAATTCCTAACATATATATTTTTTTTATCATAAGCTAAAGATTTTCCTTAGTTTGGGGTGACATGATATATAAATTAAGCATAATCTACATCCCAAGACCCTTTTCAAGAATAAGTCTTTGCGATGGAAGGAGGAAGTGATTATAAAAGGGCAGCAGGGGGAGTTTTTGGGGGGTAATAGAATTTTTCTGTGCCCTGATTGTGGTAGCAATTATAGGAATTTACATATGAGTTAAAATTCATAGAACTGTACACTCAAAACAGTCAATTTTACTATATGATAATTTAAAAAAGAATATTAGAACTTAGCATTTATTTTTTAACAGTTTTAAGTGACATCTGGTATTAATCCCATTTTTCAGGTAAGGAAAGTGGTGGCTTGAAATTAAATAACTTGCCCAGGATCTAACACCTTAGGTGGAGGATTTAGGATTTGAAACCACATCTGGCTGGCTCCAAAGCCAGTATTCTCTTCTACTGGCCCACAATGCCACCAAGAGAACTACGAAAGTACTTAACCTGGCTATGCCTGCTCCCGCTCAGAGCTGCAAATCCTTGATCAAGAACAAAGGCTATTGTCAGAGGGAACACACACAGACCTAGGATTCCAAAGAGAGAGCACAGAACAAAACATGGAAACCCATCCCACGCACATAACATCATTTCTTGGGTACACTTGCTTCTGTGGCAGATGTCCAAAGACAACAGCCTATGTGCTGTGTGTCAACAGTCTCAGCTCTGATTGCTAGGATAAGCTCTATTCCACATGCAAAGAATAATCACCTGCCGACTCAGGCCTCTGTACTTAACTACTAGAAAAAGAGAGGGAGAAAATATGCCAGTCAGGAAACGGAAAGCATGCATTCTGTTCTTTTCCATTTTGCTTGGATGGGTCTCCACTTAGAAACATAAGAAAACAGGGCATCAAGTTGACCAGCCTGGGCACACTGTTGTATTGAATTCTCTAGAATAGGTCTTTAGAAGTTTCCAGGCATTCTTCATTTGATGCTGAGTGTGGCCCCTGTCGGCGTCTCAGCAAACAAGGAAGTTTAATCTTAGGATGAAATGACAGCACTTTCCCAACATCTTCTGCACTCCAAATAAGGCCATGAAGACACCCAGAAGCAAGCCTCCTTAAGTACCGATCATCTCACTTATGACTAATGGCCCAATGCATTCAGCAAATACCTAAGGGAAGAGTCAGTGCGAGGTCATCCACTAAGTAAGGGCAAACTATACAGGCTCTTCTTGAAAAAGGTTAAGAGAGGCTTGCTCTTGACAGACTGTTCTGATTTTCAGGCAAACTGCCGGTCTTGTTTTCTTCAGTCTCACATGCATACGTGTCTGTGTATACAAGTCCACTTCTTTCTTCAGCAAGAAAACCCAAATACGTTCTTATAACTACTGCAATGGAGACAAGAACAACTGAGAGTCAAGTTTCACAGTGCCGATTATTATGACAAAGTCTGTACATGTCTTTTAATTTCATCACCTAAATTCCTTCCGGCAGGGACAACTCATCTTCATATCCATCCACCGGAATTCTAACTAGAATGCCCTGAATGCAGTAGAGATATAGGAAGCATCTACTGAACTGAATTAAAGTGAAATGAGGGAAAATGAAATACCTAATTTAGAACAAAAGATTTAGGCTTTTTGTCTTACAAAACTGTTGAAACCTAACCACTGCCACATAATCTTGAGCTGGAACCACTGCCAAAAGTCTTTCCAATGAACTAGAAAGCAAACAAAATTTTTTCTATTAGTTGAACCATATGAAATTGCCAATTTTGTAGGTCAAAATTTACTGGATATCAACAATTTGACACAGTTCATTCTAATAGAAAATAACCAATCATACAAACTAAGCTGGAAAATCTAGATTTATCTTCATCGTACGTTTCACTTACAAAATACTCATATACAAAGGATAGCTCACAAGGCATAAACTACGTTAATGTAAAAAAACGTGTTTCAGGATACATAAGGAAATCACTTTAATCAGAACTTATTTTTAAATTAGCTTTAATAACATGTAATTTACATATAATAAAACTCACTAATTTTAAGTGTAGAATTTGATGTGTTTTGACAAATGTATCCAGTCTTGTCACCTCCACCACTATCACGCCCCTAATTTGCTTTCTGTCGCTATAGCAGTTTCGCCTTTTCTAGAATTTCTCATAAATGGATTCACACAAGACGTACTCTTTTCTGTCTGGCTTCCTTCACTTAAGCACAAGGCTTTTGAGATTCATCTACACTGTTTCATCAGTAATTCATTTCTTTTTATTGCTAACTAAAACCACAAGTGTTGATCCATTCACCAGGTAGGTTGTTTCCAGAATTTGGCCATTATGAATAAAGCTGTTATGAACATTTGTGTATACATCTTTTTCATGTGTGTGTGTGAGGAAGATTGGCCCTGAGCTAATATCTGTGCCAATCTTCCTCTATTTTGTATGTGGGATGCTGCCACAGCATGGCTTGACAAATGGTGCATAGGTCTGTGCTCAAGACCTGAACCCACAACCCCTAGGCGCATGAACTTAACCACTATGCCACCAGGCCAGCCCCTATACTTCTTTTTTTATACATAGATTTTCATTTCCCTTGGGCCAACACCAAGGAGTGAAGTTCCTGAGTTGTATGGTAAATGTATGTTTAACTTTATAAGAAACTATCAAACTGTTTCCAAAAGTGGTTATCTCATTCTACATTCCCAGCAGCAATGCAGGAGAGCCTCAGCTGTTACAAATCCGCACCAACACTTGGGATGGTCAGTCTTTGTAATCTTAGCCATTCTAGGGGCTATGGAGCATATCCCTTAGTGGTTTTAATTTGCATTTCTTTAGCGACTAAGGACACTGCTATCTTTTCACAGGCTTATTTGTCATTCATATATCCTATGTGGGGAAGTGTCTATTCAAATCTTTTGCCCAGTTTTTAATTGGGTTTTACTATTATTATTGAGTTATAAAAGTTCTGTTTTGTTTTTTTATCAGAAATATATTTTGAAAATATGTCTCCTGAACTATGGATTGCCTCTTCATTTTCTTAAGAGGTCTTTCGAAGAACAAAAGTTTTCTGGGTTTTTTTTTGAGGAAGATT
Source organism: Equus quagga (assembly GCF_021613505.1). Classification (NCBI taxonomy): domain Eukaryota; kingdom Metazoa; phylum Chordata; class Mammalia; order Perissodactyla; family Equidae; genus Equus; species Equus quagga. Next base: position 14,291,144 of record NC_060288.1, on the reverse strand, counting down.
AGCCCTGAGCTAACATCCACTGCCAATCCTCCTCTATTTTGCTGAGGAAGACTGGCCCTGAGCTAACATCCCATCTTCCTCTACTTTATATGTAGGACGCCTACCACAGCATGGCTTGCCAAGTAGTGCCATCTCCGCACCCGGGATCTGAACCAGCGAACCCCGGGCCACCGAATCAGAATGTGTACACTTATCCCCTGTGCCACTGGGCTGGCCCAGAACAAAAGTTTCTAATGTTAAGTCCTATATGTCAAAATTTTTCTTATATAGTTTCTATGCTAAAAAAAAAAATCCTTACTTATCCAAAGGTTACAATGAGTTTCTCCTATGCTTTCTTTGTAAGATTTTATAGTTTTAGCTCCTACATTTAGATCTGTGATTCATTTCAAGTTAATTTGTGTGTACAGTACGAGGTATGGGTTGAGGTTTGTTTTTATGAATATAGAGATCTAATTGTTTCAGCACCATTGGTTGAAAAAGATTTCCTTCTCTCATTGAATTACTTTTCTACCTTTGTCAAAAATCAATTAAACATATACATATGGGTCTACTCTGTTCCACTGATCTATTTGTCTGTCCTTATACAAATACCACACTATCTTAATTACTGTAGCTTCAAAAGAAGCCTTGAAATGAGGCAAATTCTTCAACTCAGAACAACTATTTTTAAGTAATTTAATAACTGGTGACTGATTCCCCACGGAACAATTCACTTCCAATGGATACATCAGAAGACCACCAACTGATGCTACTGCTCACTCTATCCCCCACCGTTTTGTTGTTGTTGTTTTGGGTCTTTGTGGTGAGGAAGATTGGCCCTGAGCTAACATCTATGCCAATCTTCCTCCATTTTGTATGTGGGACACCACCACAGCATGGCTTGATGAGCAGCATGTAGGTCTGTGCCCGGGATCCCAACCCACAATCCCTGGGCTGCCGAAGTGGAGCGCAGGAACTTAAACACTACACCACTGGGCTGGCCTCATATCAGCCCCCTCCCTTTAAAATTAAGAGTGGCTGCTTCCACACATACCAGTGGGGCTCCAAAGCCCCTCATCTACTTCTTGCTTAGATAGGGCATAAAGAATTCATTCCCAGTTGACCTCACCAAGGATAGCCTGTCACTTTATTGTTACCACTACTGCTCTTTTCTTGTTCCACCAGCCATGACCCCCTGGACTCTTGGTCTCTACTCCTTAGATTTTTCCAGACCACATTACCAAAAAGTTCCCAACCTCAGTTTTGGTTACTGGATTCCAACACCTTTGGCCTGCCTCAGAGACTGATATTCCTGGGGTGCTGGTCCTAAATACACACTGTGACCTGGTTCACTCTGAGCTTGGACTTTCCCCCTCAACAGCCATAACCACGGATGAAGAAATGAATGAACAAAGATAGTTCCACTTCACCCCCAACCAGACCTGCTACTAATGGCCCAGAGGGCTGTTCATGGCACTGCTCCAGGGCCACTGCTCACACTGCCAGCAATGGAATTGTGCAACAAAATGGCGCTGCCCCCACTCTTCCACCTCTTCTCCCCATCCCCCACTCACACGTCTTCATATGAAAAATTACCAAGCAAAAATAAATTTAATGTTCCTTGAACCAAATTCATATTCTAAATACTCTCAAGTTGACCTTGATGTGTTTCAGATAGGTCAAAATTCAGAACAGTACAAAAACTGGTTTGGTGAAATCACTTTTCAAATTCCTTTTTCCTAAATTACTCAAACATATATTTACATCATCTATTGAACCATAATAAGTCTGAAATTAGCTATCCCTTTCCTGTAATTTGTACCAGCTATCTACCAGATGATTTTGAAATTTATTTTATCACATAACATGAATTTTCCCACTTGCATCCCAGGAAAAAGCCCTAGGACTTGGCGTCATTTGGCAGTCATTTTACCTTTCAACTCACCTAAAGGCTCTAGGTTCTATTGAAAAAAAGAAAGAAAGAAGGAAAGAGAAAGAAGGAGGGATGGAGGGAGAGAAGGAGGAAAGGAAGGAGAAAGAAAACAGGGACTAAGATAAGATGTTATAAGGTTCTACAACACAGCAGCGAAATTTTCTCATCAAAAAGATTACCTGAGATTTCTTTTGGTTTTACGAATGAATCGCATATTAGCTATTAAAAAGGATATCTAGTTTCTGAATAAATCAACTAGGCATCCACCTAGATTAGAAAAAAAGAGTTTCACGCTCAAAATGAGAAGCTTAATGCCACAACTAGAAGGATCCACAACTAAAAATATACAACTATGTACTGGGGGGATTTGGGGAGAAAAAGCAGAAAAAAAAAGAGACGCTTAGAAACTGCTTCCTCATAAAAACCTAGCTCCATTTAGTTTAAGAAACAGAACTCAAAGGGCAAAAATTGGAAACCCCTGGATACAACGATGAAAAATGGGTAGAGAGATGAATGGGGTAGAAGGTGGAGACGGAGGAGCTAGGAGTCCATCTAACTCAGATGCACCACTAATCCAACCAGGGACACCGTCCAGGAAAGCCCTACAGAAGGGGACTCACGCTGAAAAGCAGCAAAGGACACGTGATATTCATTACTCTCTGGACAACTTCTCTTCACTGTAGAAAGGGACTGTTGAGGACAATTTTACATCACTCAACCGTCAAATCTTAGGCTGTCAAAGGTGAGCAGTCTACAACTTCTCTAAAATTCCTAGCAATTATTATAAAAATCGGGTTACCAATATTAAACCAGACAGCCCCTTAGACCAACTAGTTTTTGTTCTCAAATCCGACGTTCAGTATCTCAGACAAATTTAATTTTCACAGTCCAGAAAGGCCAGAAGCCCGGTTTAGATAAAACAATTGGTGTCCTATTATTTCCCTGGGGAAGACAGAACAATTAGGACAAGGATTACTCCTACAACAGAAGAGATGTCCTCCACACCCCTCCTCGCACACGTGGCACAGAAAAGCACCAAATGGTGCCGACCTCAAAGGAGGTGATGACGAAGATGCTAAAATGCTGGGTCCCCTGGGACTTGGCTGGGCAGTTTGGGGAAAGCTTTACTGTGGGCTGACATGGCTTTGTTATTCTCTTTCTCGATGCAGGAAGAAGACAGAAAAAGAGCCAGGGAAGCTGGGAGGCTCCTCTTTACCCATTTGAGTAGCAGCCCCTCGACGGGCACCTTATCTGCAGCAAGCGCTCTCCCTAACTGATCACGGTTTTTCCAGAAGATAAATTCAGGTATTTAAATAGGGACTTAGAAGAGGGAGCTATGGTTACCTAGTAAAGATTAGAGCTGGTAAAAAGGGTCAGTGATACTAAATGGCCACTGATTCTCTTCTCTTTCTCCAATCTCCGCCATATTCTCTGGGTGACTGCTTCCTTTATTTTCTGCGTGAGATAGAAGAGCATGAATATGATGGAAAATGTTCATATTACTACTGGATCTCTCTGGTCTTGCGAGCTACCCTAATAAGCAATCACCTTGTGGAATCCTAAAATAAAATCATGATATGAATTCATGAGTCAAGGAAGCGCAGTTTACTTGTATAATTAGCCTTGTATAATTGAGAAGAGGGAAATGCATATCAGATACAAGACAATTTTAAAAGTAGAATCCCATCATTTGCAAATAACTAACTATAAACTTAGAAGGTGACACTGGGCCAAAAAAAAAAAAAGAAAGGAAGAGAAAGAGAGAGAGAGAGATGGCTTGATATGATCTACTCTCAGCATTCCGGTAGTGCAACGACACAATATATTCACAGTATTTCCTGTACTACTAAGATGCATTAGTGTAATAGAGGAGGGGAAACAAACCAGGCCTTCAGACTAAAGGAAAGAAGATAATAAAGCAGATGGATTGAGCTCCTCAAGTTTGTGCTGGCAGAGAACGCAATTAAATATGGGCTATGGTTTAATCAAAATTACAGTGGTTAACAGTGTAGAGAGACCCACTAAATTCTTCACCATATCAACTTTCTGTCACATTTTTATGGCACAGGCTAAAAGTATCATCTCACACGATTAAAAGTATGCTTTTAACTGTTCCCAAGAAAGCAAAAAAATAAATGTTTCTAAAATAGCGTAAAAATAAAAGGAGATTCGTATGTGCCTCCTTATATGTGTCACATGGAAAATGTTTTTAAACAATCAATGTTTCTACTCTATGATCATTAATTCAACCCCAGGATTTTAAAGGCAATGCAAAGCGTCATTACATGATAACGAGCTAATGGTAATTCAAAAATTGTGAATTACGATACTTTTTTAGTTAACAGGTTAAAGGCCCACAGATTTGATGATTTCTCTTGAATTAAAAAAACCACCATTTTAACTCTGTCCTTTAGGCAGGACGCCCTTCCCACCTCTACCAAGTGGAATTCAAATTCCTCCATTACCCACCCAGGTGGAAGGAGCATCTTTCTCCTCTGAACTCTCATGGCACTTTGTCTAGAATCATCGTACAATGTCCTGCAGGTGTCACCAGCCCGACCTCCCCTTCTGGACCAAGGCCCCTGAGGACAGGCTCCAAGGGCTATTCCTGCTGGCTCTCCCATGGCGTCTGTACCTTGCCAGAAGGCCTCAGTAAAGTCCTGCTGTCTGAATACAGGATTAAGGGAACAAATATCCTGACAAACATCTACCTATGTGTTAACTCTGGATGTTATCCCATTTCTCTATATTGCATGAGTCAGGGTCATGTCTTTTAGTTAACATAGACAAACAAAGGTAAATGATTTTTCTGCAAATTTTTTTTCAATCTAGTATGAGCTAAAAACCATAATGAACCACTGAGAAGGATGGCCCCAACGTTCTTCAACTGACTATTAATCGGAAGGAACTCTGACTACCACATGCGAACGGGTCCTCGGGAGATGCGTACTTCAGAGGGGGCCAGGAAGCCCGGAGCTCGCCTCGATCTGGAGCTTTCTCAACTATTTAGATGTTTCCTTGGCTCAGGCCACAGACGATCACCTCAGTTCCTGGAAGATGAGACAGCTCCCCAACCCATGATAAAATACATGGGTAAGCCCTTTCTAATTAACTCCAGATGAGCCAGACATGACACCTGCGTCTGGGAGGCTCCGCCTTCAGGAAGTTGATGGCCGCTTCCACTCCAGGAAGCAGTGATGAATGACTAAAATAAGCACTGTTCCCATTGGCTTCCACTTAGAGTCATCATGACTTCACGTGTGAAATTTAAACAGTACCTTTGATCTCTTACTCAGATCCTAAAGGAATCTTTGCTAGGGGTGGGGGGGAAGGACAGAAAAAGCACAAACTAATTCTCTGCTGCGTTTCCTGTTTTTAAGCCTCTCTAATTGCATCTAGAGTCTAGAGAAAATTAGTGGGAGAAAAGATCATAGGCACGTTCTTAATAGTTTATTCCAATTTATTTTATTATTATTATTAGGTTAAAAGGTAGGTAAGGCCTAACCCGCTCTTACACAGAGCATTTAATGAGGGTGCAGTGAGGAGCGGGGGGGTGGGGCAAGAAGAGAACTGCTTTAGAGGTGCAGTGAACCCAGAGGAGGTGCCCGCGCCATGCTCTGTCCCTAGCCCGCCCCGCAGCTGTCAACACCCCAGGGGCTTCTCCTCCCACTGTCCCTAAATCCCATCCTACTGTGGACCAATTTGATAATGAACAAACAAAGCACAGCGTTTGCAACTAACAGAGCAGGACAGCAAAAAACGAGCATCCCGCACAGAACAGATCTCTTTAATGCATTTGCTCTGACCTCCTCTTTGACAGCACCACCAGTGAAAATCAGCTAGAACAAAAGATGATTCGTTATGCACGGCCATAAAGAAGAGCAGGGCGTGCTGCATGCATAATTCATGATGCAAAGCAAGCCCCCACCCGCATCATTTACCCTTTCAATATTTTAAAGTGGTGAAAGCTTACTGGATATTTATAAAGTCTCTTATTTCTACGCAACCCTTCCAAATTTAAGAACGAATGGGGAACTTTATTCTGCTGCAAATGACATTACTTACAAATGTAAGACTATAAATCTTCTAGAATTCACTTGGTACCCATCATAGGAGGGCGCCTACACGACTCTAGTAAACCAATTAAATCAGCAGCCAATATATATCAGTTCTGTGGAAATTAATCTTCACAAATCATTTCTGTTTTAAAAATAAATGCCCCAGTTTTCTTCCCAGTGTGGCTGAAAGTCATCCCATCCCTTACGCCCAAATCAAAGAGACATACCTTCTGCCTCATACAGGAGGAAACTGAAGCCCAGAGAGGTTACTGGGCATGCTGAAGATGTCACAGCCATCTCCTCTGCTCCCCTACTTCACTTCAATGGCCTGGGGGTTTGCAGAAAGTCCTTGACCATTGCCTCCTGCTCCCAACCTTCCAACCCCGCCCACCTGGCTCCAGAAAGGCCCCTCCTCAGGCCTCTCCTGGCCTCTCGAGATCTTTTCATTCTTTTCATCGTGGCATTTATTACACAGCAGGACAATTGTAGGTTTACTGCTTGCTCCACTTCCCCGCAGTTTCCTGAGATCAGGGCCTTGTTCAAGCCCGACTCCCCATGACTGCCTAACGCCTCGTCACTGCAGATTCCCAGTCAGTGTTTATGGTCCAGCACTCCAGAGTTTCACACACACTATCCTGTTTTCCATTCAAACAACCCTCATTTTTGACAGGTGGAAAGTCATCCATTTCCTGAGAGGCAGTAAAGGGTGGTGACAAAGAGCATCAGTTCTGGAGGAGGGGAGCCTGGGGGCCTACCACCTACCGTGTGCACCTGGCCATGTCACTCAGCCCTCCTGTCTTAGTGTTCCTTACCTGTAAACAAAGATCACGGGGCCCACGCGGTGGCTTAGTGATTAAGTTTGCACGCTCCACTTTGGCGGCCCCGGGTTCAAGAGTTTGGATCCTGGGCTCGGACCTACATGCCACTCATCAAGCCATTCTGTGGCAGCATCCCACATACAAAATAGAGGAAGACTGGCACAGATGTTAGCTCAGGGCTGATCTTCCTCACCAAAAAAAAAAAAAAAAAAAAGATCATGAGCTAACATTTATTGAGCACTTACTATATGGTAACAACTACTCTGGACCCTTGGCATCTATTAATTCATTTAATCCTCACAACAGCTAAGGAGGCTGTGACAGCAGGAGCAAATGCTTAGGACCTGTTTGTGAGAATTATTTCTCCTCATCTACAGATGAAGAAACTGAGGCTCGGGTTGGCTTCTCAGAGGTCCAGGCTTCTCTACTCGATAATCCACTGGCTTTGAAAAATAAAAGATGTCCGGCCTCTTTCTCTGATGCTGGTTTAACACAAAACAAGAAAGCTGCATGGCAGTATTCATTTCCAGCTATAGCTAAAGGACACTTGTCCTATGCCACCCTCCACAGGAAACTGTGTAGTCTCCCTGAGGTGAAGATCTGTCCCACTACAGAAAGGAGCTAAGTCAGAGGAGGAGGAAGACGAAGAGGAAAATTATTCATACTTTAAGTCCCAGCACACACTCAGATTCCAAGCATTATACAATTATCGCGTAACGCGTGCACGTGCATCCTTAGAAGGCAAGAGAGCGTGCGTTTGTGTATGGATGTGAACAAAGTCACCGACACACCACCAGATTCTTCAAAAGCAAATATATGTCTACAAGCAAAGGACCAGGATTCTTTTCCAACAAAGAACACTGACCACCATTCTCATTCCCGACTCTCCCTCCTGGTTTACACCGCGTTCTCATTTCAGTGGAAATCCTCTCACGAAGGAACGTGTCTCGAATCACAAATGGCACAATAAATCAGAAGATTTATGAACTGTAAAAAGGCATGACATGCGCATTCCAACCTTCGTGTGGAACACCTGGGGCCGGGAGCGCAGCAGTTGATCCGTTCCTGGAAACAGTCACCTGTTTTTTGGCTCAGCAAGAGAGAATTTTTAAGAGCCCTGGTAATCAACAAGATACAATCATCCTTGCTATTTGGGTAAGCTTTCGATACTGCACTATGTCAAGCAGGCAAGTTCAGATGCATCAACAGTTTTCGAGAAGTGCCTGAGAGGCTAAACAGACCTGGAAAGTTCTGTCTAGGTGCATCAAGACCTGGCCCAACAGCCTCAAAGGCAAATTCCTGAAATGACCAAACAGAAAACAAGTGAATTTTCCTTCTCCCTACACCAAGGAGAGAAGATGGAAATAATGTAGCAACCAGGAAGAATGCACATTACATGGTAACCAGAGGGCTTACATGTGCGTTTTTCTAGGAGAGAGGGAAAAGGCATACTAGTCACAGAGGCTTAATAAAAGAAAGAAATCAAAAGAACACCTGCCCAATCTAGATGGGGAAACAACCAGGGCCGTGCCACTCAGGAGCCATCTGGGGGTGAGCGGTGACAGCCAAGTGGACAGATGCATCCTACAGGGACTTTGCATCCCATTTTTTGTTACTGTACCCCACACACAAAACAGCCCAGCTCTCAGCAGACCAGTGAGCTGTTCTTGGCATCACAGTGTTCTTCTGGAAAATTCACATCTCTCTTTAGTGCTTCCCCATGCGATTCATGAGCAACAAGACCGCTGAATGAAAGGCACCACAGCTATGCCATGCTGATGTATGGCGAAGGGAAGTCAAGAGCACCCCAGAGAATATATATTTTTAATAACATGTTCAGAAAATGTGGCATGCTCTTTTCTTCCATAGTGTCTGCACTGATTAGGACATTAAATATGAGATGGAGGATTTTAAAGACCAAATACTTCAACGAGCCCTGTGAAAAATCCCTTTCTTCAAGAACCTGACTGGTGATTTTGTATCTTTAAACACAAAAGCAACTCTAACAGGATTTAATTGTTTACTGTTTACAGGTCAAACACATTTTGGAGTCCTAGGTTAGACCCATTCTTTATTCATTACACACACACAAGAGCAAATAGTGTAAATAATCTCTTAAATTTTAACCCCCTGCTGGTACCAGGATGAAAAGTATAATGGTGTGGAACTCTGGGGCTGGTTATAGGACAGAAATGAAAACTGCCGCACTGGCAAAGTGGATTTTCTTTTAGATGACAGTTGAGGCAGACAGGCAGAAGCAATGTTTTCAGTCAATGAGATACAGTTCATTATCAATTATTTTTCATTAATATCTCACATGGACACAGCATTATTCTTTCTGCCACTGTCTTATTTTGATCAGTGGTATATTTATTTGTAGACATGTAAGATTTGTAATTATTGCCGTCTAAATATTGTATCACAGTAGAATGGATGAATTAAGCTGTGAAATGCATAATTACGCTGAAAACAATGGTATTCCAATAGACATCACAAAAGTCAATTAAAAAGATTATCCATCTTTTAAATCACAAAGTTAAGCTCTTATAATTCCCAAGCTCCTTTTTAAATCCCATCATTTTGACTCAGAGATTTGCTTCTTTCTAACTGCATCTCAACAGTGTTCTGAGCACAGAAAGGGATAACCAACCCTGAAGGAAATAAAATTCATTATTTCTCAAAATTCTGGAAGGTGGAAAACTTAGCTTAAAGTCTATAAAACAATCTGGAAAGGATCAAAAGCCTGTCAGTAGAGAGCTAACTAAACAGAACATCCACGGGTAGAATATTATGCTGTGTGTGTATAAGTTTGTAGGTTTGCAACTGCTCATATAGAAGCATCTCCCAAAACATATTTTAAGTGACCAAAAGCAAGGTACAGAACAATGAATATAGCCTGATCTCTTTCAGTTCAAATATATGCAAACACATGTTTTCTTTTCCTTGAAAGAAATCACATGAAATATTTTACAGAGAAGAAAGAGACCTGGGGAGGGGGCTATGAGAGAGGAGCTTTTGCTTTTCAACAGACCATCCACATACAGATATTACTTTTTTATTGTCAGTAGAGGTTATACGGGTAGAAAAATTATGGTTCACTATGTGATTCTTTCTGTTACTTCTCTGCACCTAGAAAATAATGATATTTCGTTTAACCATAAAGTAAGCCATCAATACATCGCATCGAATGAAATTTAAAACTTCAAAACAACATAAGCTTTTAAACATCAAAAAGGCAAACAAGGGGCCAGCCCAGTGGCACAGTGGTTAAGCGCGCACGTTCTGCTTCAGAGGCCTGGGGATCGCCAGTTTGGATCCTGGATGCGGACACGGCACTGCTTGGCAAGCCATGCTGTGGTAGGCATCCCACATATAAAGTAGAGGAAGATGGGCACGGACGTTAGCTCAGGGCCAGTCTTCCTCAGCAAAAAGAGGAGGATTGGCAGTAGATGTTAGCTCAGGGCTAACCTTCCTCAAGAAAAAGGCAAACAAGCTAGAAAATAAACGACCTAAGTATGATAGACAAAAGGTTATCTTTAGTATATAAAGTGTTAATATAAACTGAGCCCTGTGATTATAAGAAATCACTGTGATTAAAAAAAAAAAGCCATTAATGGGCTGGCCCTGTGGCTGAGTGGTTAAAGTTCCATGCACTCTGCTTCAGCAGCCTAGGTTTGCAGGTTCAGATCCCAGGCACAGACCTACTCCACACTGTGGAGGCATCACACATACGAAATAGAGGAAAACTGGCACAGATGTTAGCTCAGGGCAAATCTTCCTCAAGCGAAAAAAAAAAGACAAAAGAAAAAAAGAGGAAGATTGGCAACAGATGTTAGCTCAGGGCAAATCCTCGTCACCAAAAAAAAAAAAAAAAAAATTAAATGATGCCAAAAGACATGATCAGATAATTCACAAAAGAAGCAACATAATTAGGCAACATTCATAGAGGAAAACATTCACGTTCACTAATTAAAATTTTGAAACATCAGTGAGATATTGTTTTGCATTAATTGTCAGTGCATTTTTAAGATGATACCCCATGCTGAGGAAGTAGTGAAACCAATGCTGCATCCTCTGCAGGTGGGAGCATGACCTGTGTCCCCCTCAGGAACAGCAACATAAACATGTATTGGCTCTTAGATATTCTTTGCCTTTGACTCAGTGATTCCACTTTGGAAAATATTGCCCAAATAAGAAAGAGCTTTTATAAAGAAATACAGTCATCACAGAATTACTCATAACAACAAAAACTTGAAACAACTTAAGTGTCTAATGGTTAAACAAACAAAGGTAAAAATCCCCTTGATGTCCTCTTATGCAAGCATTTATAATTACTGTGTACATACTAATACCATGAAATCATATTCATGACACTTAGGTTAAAAAAAACAATATTTAAATTATTTATACAATATGATTATGACTATATATTTGAATAAACCTAAGCTTAAGGGGGAAAAATTGAAAAGACAGAGAGAGAAATGTATTATTGTGTTAGATATCAGCTATGAGTGGTTTTTTCTTTTTTCCTTTACCTTCCAAAATTTCTATATGTTTTAATAAGGGGGAAAAAGCATTTTTAAAAGAGCATAAGATGTTTATGAATAGAGATCACACTAGATTACTCTCCTTCTATGAAAAAAGAAGAGTTTTATCCATAAGCTTATCAGACTTCCAAATATTTGTTTAGACTTACGCTTTCTGGAATAACTGGTAACAGCAGCAGCAGCTGACATTGGGTTTTTGCCATGTGTCAGGCATTGTTCTAGCATTTTACATGTACTTACTCCACCCTCAGGACCACCCTCTGAGATAGAAACTATTATGACGCCCAAAGTCACACAGCTAACAAGTGGTGGAAAAGGGATTCGAACCCACGGGTCCACCGCAAGAGGCCTGGCATCTAACCACTACGTTAACGCTTCCATTGCAAAATGCCGCGAAAAAGTCTAAGTGTTTCAGGTCAAAATATATAGTAAATAGAAACAAACTATAAAGTAAAATTTTAAAATATCGTGCACCTCCTTGGATTCCAGTCAAAATGTAACCAAGTAGATTTTGATGAATTGAGAGGCAAGCGAAGACAAACTCGAGTGATGATATGACGAAAGATGCAAGGAAATGCTGTCAAAGTGGGGTAGGTGTCCAAACAAATGAAAAGCATACAATGTGGCATCCTATTAGTGCAAAATTAATAAAAATCAGTATTTTCAATCAGTCTGTGATGTCACAAAAAAAGCACAAAGTAAGGAGAGTGAAACAGTGCACAACAAAATGCTAATTGTGTTGCAGCCAAGTTTGCCTTTATTGCCAGATGTGTTATGGTAAGATTTAGGGGAAGGAAAATCGATGTTCTCGGGTACATTCCTGGGGCTTACAGAGGCATGCGGCCATCTGGCTGTTAGAATAACCAACACTCCTTTTCTGTCAGTTCTCAGACATGGAGAAAGTGACCAGCGGCACGCTTAGACAGGGATCTACGGGACAGGCGTCTGTCAGCCCAACAAGGACTTGATTACGGGTCTCAGAAAACCATCTGAAACTTCCCTTCCGTTCTACGAGTCATAAATCTCCTCCACAGTCTCAACAGAGCCCTGCCAGGTGGAAAAGCAACAGACTAGGACAATGCTTCCAAAACTCCAGTTTACGGGCCAGCAGCGGTCACCAGCAAACTTGTACCAGTCCATAAATGTAACAAACACAGAAGCCTCTTCCTTACTACGTTGCTAAATGCTTTTGTGCACCCACGCCCACCCCAGGCACGGCATGCTGAACTCTCTGTGTCCTCGTCCTTTTTAAATGCCATTCTAATTTGAAATACTCTTCCCCACTTCTCCATGCCGTTAACTGGAAATCGCCCTTTACCACTCAGCTGCAGGGTAGCCCTTACAGGCACCCCTCTCTGAGACCCCCACCTCTCCCTGCACCCGACAGTGACCTCCGCTGCTCTCCGTGCGGGCGGGTCCCATGCATTTTCAGAGCCCATATGCCAGCACTGACCACAGTGCCCAGCACTTAGTGACATGGGATGGACACTCGGAAAGAGGGAGGAAGAAGTGAGTTTGTGCGTGTTGGAAAGCAGTGGGCTACTTCACCTTGAGAGGCAGGGCAGGACAGTGGGGAGAGCAGAGGGTCAGGCTGAAATCCCAGAGCGCTCTAACCCTGGGGAATTCGCTAAACTGTCTGAACCTCAGTTTCTCCCCCTGACAATGAGGACAATGACAATACCCACCCCTAGGGTTGCTGGGAGTATTAAATGAGATCTCCCACAAGCAGCACTTAGCACCGTCCCTAGTACATGATGACAACTCAACAGTATCACTGATTCTCCTATTTTTCCCCAACCCTATGCCCTTAGAAAGACTGATGTGAGGATTAATTCAATAACCTTTATGGCATGAAAAATACGAATCTTACTGAAACAATAAGAAAGTTGATAGGTCAAACAACAGCCTCTAGGAGAAATATCGTTTTGCTAATTTTATATTTTCTCTCTCCATTACTTTTTTAAACTCCCTCTTTTAAAAAACAAAAAAGAAAGAAGGGCCAGCCTGGTGCACAATGGTTAAGTTCCCACATTCCACTTTGGCGGCCCAGGGTTCACTGGTTCGGATCCCAGGTGTGGACCTACACAGTGCTCATAAAGCCATGCTGTGGCAGGCGTCCCACATATAAAGTGGAGGAAGATGGGCACGGATGTTAGCTCAGGGCCAGTTTTCCTTAGCAAAAAGAGGAGGATTGGCGGCAGATGTTAGCTCAGGGCTAATCTGCCTCAAAAAAACACCAAAAAACAAAAAGCTGATTCATTCTGGAAGTTTTTAGGAATCCTCAGATACAAGGCATTTTCCTGTTTCAGCATCCTCTCAAGATCTGCCTGAGATTTCTTGCAAACAAATGATCCAAACTGAAAATCGACGGAAAAGAATGACTTGGGCTTGACGCATCTATGTCAAGCAAATTCAAAGCTGTAGCTCGTTTTTCTCAGCACAATCATATTTTTTCCTGGGAAAATCAAAAGCCAGTTCTTTTTCCAATAATTCCTCAAACATGCAAATGAAATTTCTCCATTTGTGGTCTGAATCCACATACACAGGAATCAAGGATTATGTCAACCAAAAGCCCAACTCAGCTCCTTGTGGCCACGGCTATGTATTTCATTTTATTCTCTTAAAACTCCCAGCTCAGTGCAGACTTCTGTGTACAGCAGGTATTCAACAGTGATCGATGATAGAATCCAGCCAATAAACTTATGGTACACTTGTCTGTGTAATCTGCTAATGACCTAATTTTGCATCAGCGCAACCCCATCCCCGTAACCCTCACATGTGTCCATGAACTTGCCAATCATTCTAGAGTTCTACCCAAAATTTATGCGGAAAAAAAGCATTAAACAGAAGATAGTAATTACACAGTACTTATTTGCGCTTCTCTTCTAATGTGTTCTTTATGTGTCACTCCCCCCATTAAATCACATATGTCACAGAACAGACCAGAAGGCCCCATGGTCCTACTTTCTGCTCTCCCATCAACACTAAGTAAGAGGACTCTCCTGGCAGCCATGGTACAAGATGTTCATCAACGTGGCATCTTTAGGTCCAGCCTAAAAAGCCCTCTCTCCTTACATCATGCTTTAGAAGAAGAGTTGCCACAAAGAGCCTGGCAAAAGAATCCCCAGTCCATTCACCCCAGGAAGGAAGCCATCCACCTCACCTGCTCCTTGCCTCAAGGAGCACTTGGCTTGAAGGTGTGACTGTGCAACCTTGTGAATGTGCCATGGAACTGTTCACTTAAAAATGGTCAATTTCACGTTCCGTGAATTTCACCTCCATAAAAAGGAGAAGAAAGCAAAGGCGAAGACACCAGTGCTGCAGCCAGTGAGCCAAACCATCCGAAAAGCAGAAAGGCCCACACAAAACAGGAACCTCCAAAGAGTAGTCTTGACACAACTTCCTTTCCTCCTGCCTTCTCCCGAGTGCCCTTGAGCACAGATCTGCAAAAGCAAAGGAAACAGCTGGAACAGCCTGGGTGCCTAGGGCTGCCTGTCTAGCAGGAAGTTCCTTCCTGAGGCCAGTGAACCGGCCTCCAGGCTCACAATGCCCATGCGAACCCAGCACCAGTACCCGGAGCCTCCATCCGACTCCCATTCTCCCCCGTCCGATTCTTTCTCTGTTTGTATTCTTTGCCTTCTGCAAATCTACAGCTAAAGAAAAAAAAATTGCCGGTGGTTTTTCACTAATTTACTCTTTAAGAAACATAGCATCAGTATTTTCTGCTTAGAGATTATGTTGAGGAAAGGAAAATGTTTTCAAGCATTCAGTGCCCAAAATAAAAATAACTGAAAATTTTTCCTCCTCCCTCTCCACAAATAAGTCAGCCCCACTGGCAATGGTGTCTGGGAGTTGTTATCCATAGTATACAGTATATATGGAACCAACTCTGCCTGCAGGACAGTCAGCCAACTCTTCCATGGTCTTCCATGGATTCAAACCAGCAACTTCACCCCGTATGGAGTTTCTGGAAAGTAACTGCACTTGGAAGAAGGTGAAACAGCTGGTACGAACTGTGGAAAAAGTCTTCTTTCCTGCCGCCGCCAACACACCTTCACTTCCCTCACCGTCCACACTTCCCCTGTCTAGAGGCCAGTGTAAGGGAGGGTTGGGGTTAGTTAGAAAGGCGAGCTATGAAACAGCAGGCTTTGGGGAGGGGGTGCTCACCGTCTCCGGGAGAGCCAGGGTAAGGTCGAGGGGAGCAGGCTTTCTGCTGCAGGTCCTGCACGTCACTCACCTTGGCATCCTGATGAGCTGCCCTTTGCCCACGCCTCCCCCACTTCTCTAAGACTGAGGAGATGTCTACAGAGGGCAGGAACGTATGTTCCAGAAAAATCGCATGGGAAAATTATACACACTTATCTTAAAGTATGCACTTTAAGATACAGAACAACATAAACAACCCAAAAAAGCACTTTGCCAAGGAACCAATTAAGAAACACTAGCATTTCTTGAGTTCTTAAAAATAACCAATGCACTTTGAGCCCCTTCTGCCCACTCAGCCCTGTGCCAGGCACTGAACCGGGAGTGCTGTGCCAGCACAGGAAACCTGAGAACTCAGAGATGCGAGTACAATGCTGCAGAGGGAGACTGGCATGCCTCACAGAGGAGAGGGTCTTTACGGTTCAACAAAGACACAGCATCCTACGTATTCTGTGGTTGTCTGAGATGCCTGTCAATCACTCTGGGTTCCACAGGCTGTGCAGACAGGAGGAGCCAAATGGAGATCAGAGCGTCAGCTGCGCTAAGGCTAGAGCAGGACTGGGGAATGCAGGCCAACCTGGGGCCTCCTCCTCCCTCCCTGCCAAAGTGAAGGTGGCCAGCCCCCGGAGAGGGTAAACCTGACAAGCATCCAGCAACTGGTTTTGCAATCAGAGCCGCTGAACCAGAAAGAACAGAGAGCTGGCTGGGCCTGCCCCAAGCAGACCCTACCTGGAACACTTTCCATAGAGCATGAAAACACAAAGCAACTCTCCTCTCCACCCCTGGGCACAGGAGTGCCAAGGCTGCAGGAGACAAGAGAGGGCAGGAGATGATGCCAGCGCCTGCCCCATGGTTTAAAAAAAGAGCATCCTAATAGATGGATGGCCAGGTCCATAAAGAAAACAGGCTCCCATGGAGAAAAGCAAGTTAGTGGGTGCACGGAGAAAGTAGCCAGAAACGTTCACCCCAATAACAGCCCCCACGCCCATTCTGTACAATGGAGCAGAAGCCCCCGACTTCTTTACAGAGACAGGAGGAATCATCGTTTTCCTCAACACATCCTCTCACCTAATTCCCAAAACAACTCTGTGAAGCATGCCCTATAAATGTTTCAGGTGTTAAGATGAAGCAAATGCCTAAACTAAAATAATCAGGTAAGGTTTCCTGGGGACTAAGATGAGCAGGCGGCAGAGCATGACATATAACATTTGTTAACAAATAAAAAATACTTTCTCTAGGAAACTCTAAACTACTTGTGCAGAGATGGACTTGAGATTCTTTTCTAGAGTTTAAAGAAGAGACACCTAACACTTAGAATAATTTGAACACTCCAAAGGCCTTTCAAGTCTTTGAATTCTATCATGCACGGTATTTCTTTCTCCCACTGCGTGATTAAGGTTTTGATTTTTATATGAAACGAAGCCCAAGAGAGTTCAAAGAGGACTGTTCACAAAAATAAAAGCCCAGAGGCATCAATATTAATAAAGTTAAACTAAAAAGATATTTAATAAGCTTTGTGAAATTAAAAACAATGACTAATTCAATCCAAACAACTAGGTCATGCTAAAACTGCAGAACTCTCAAACTGAGACATAACAAGGCAAGAATTCTGCCTTGCTTCAGTGGTCAAAATGAAGGGCCCATTCAAGGGAAAGACCAGTAATCCGGTCACAATGGGGACACCAGAGGGACATTCGGGGGGCGAGGGAGGGAAGTTCGGACACAGGACAAAGCAAGATGATCACTACGGTACCACCTGGGAATTTGACAGAATACGTAACAAAGAAAAAAAGATGTTTCTCACAAAAAAACAAACAATCAGTCAGCAAACATCTGAGAGAGTCAGAGAAGCTACAAAGCTTGGGGCGTGTCTCCTGCCCAGGGGAAGCAAGCGGGGAACGTCATCAAAGAGATATGAGGACAGACACGAACACCAACAGAACAAGGCAAAATACACTGAGCGCCTCAGAAACACACGCAGTGTGCATGCACTGAACAAGGGCAGAAGGCAGTGGCCTTGGAACACGTGGAAAGGCATCCAGCAACTGAGGGAATGAAAGAGATGGAAAACAAAGAGGACCACATATGAATTCCCTGTCCACTGCTTTGCGGTGCTTCCTAATTATTCTTTAAAACGATCTTTAACAATTTGGAGAGTAGGATATTTAGTGAAAAATCACACTCAACCCGAGTTCAACTCTCTAAGGCACAATCTTCCAATTTGAAAACACACAGCATTCGCTCGACCACTTAAATAGAGCATCAGAGCACTAGAATCTTGCAGCATATCTGTGTCCCAGCCTCCACGTCTTACTCAATACACCACTCATCATCCGGCCTCAGGAGTATTCAGCTTTTCTGGTCTAGAGGTCATATTGGTAGAAAAGAACAAAAGCATAAATAAAATATCCCACAAGAAGAAACTTACTCTAGGATGAGACTATCCGATCAAGTGATGAGGAGAGAGGCTGGCTGGCGGATGCTGGCAGTGTGGTCAGTCCTGCAGAAAGCAGGCCAACTCACACACCTGACATTTAGGCTCCCTCACAGGCCTCCTTAGAGTTTCCAGAAGCATCGCCTGTCACTCACCCATTCACCTTAAATATGATAAACAGGTAATCTCTCTGACAACGTGAGTACATCTGTTTTTACAAGAACTTTTCAAATCAAGAGGTTGTTGGCTGAGAGTTTTCTAAAACACTGCATTTCTTTTGTACACCAAAATCAGAAAAGAGAAATCTAGGATTACACAGCCTAGGCCAACTACCTGGGCACAGCTCAGGCCAGAAAATTCAACGTCCTATTGACAGAGACAAGGCCAAAAAAGGCTTTTCGCAAAAAAACATTTTAACAGGTATTAATGCAAGTCTATGTTTCTTCTGTATAAGAGCAAAGGAGACACTAATTTTCTATTTAATGTTAATGTCCCAAAGTTGAAACAATTAGAAATCCAGGAGTTTATTACTGTATATAAAATTATCAGTTTACAGGAGAACTTGACACTTTAATAACATGTAAAACTAAGTAACCAACTTTTCTAATGTTTCTAAAGAACAAAATGACTTCTTAAAAAAGACAAAGGCTACCAATAGATTCAAAGGTTTCTGCTGAATTAAAATATATTTTAATAATCTAGAGACTCGATGAATGTACTTTTAAATGGATGCCCTAATTGAACACCCAACATTAAAATTCTGTTCTTACATCACTTTCCATCTTTTTATTATTTTAGCTCTTCCCAAATCTTCCAGCATTGTGACAATTATTAACAAATGACAGCTATCAGAAAAATATGAAAGAGGAATATGTGTTCTTTTCCCCTGACTTCTTTCTTTATTTTTAAATTGTTTTATTGAGATATGTAACATTATATTAGTTTCAGGTGTACAACATAATGATTCGATATTTGTGAATATTGTGAAATGATCACCACCATAAGTCTAGTTAACATCCATCACCAAACATAGTTACTTCCTTGTCGTCTTAATGTAACAAATGTGCTATTATCATCTTTTCCCCCTACTTTGTGCCCTTTGCTACTTTTGGAAGAAATACAATCCTAAACCAATGAAAAAAAGGTAACATTTCTTTGACCATAACTAAGACAGAAATGTAGAGTCTATATTATAAAAACAACTGATGGTTTATTCCTACTTAAGATATAAGATAATTTGACCATTTTCAACCATTTATTTGTTTTTTATGTTGAAAAGCATCATCTCTTCCTCAGAGTCTGGACTGCACACCAGGTGTGCCTCCTTTGAAAGACAAACACACAAAACAATAGCAAGAGAACAGGCTCATTTCTGCATCTGGGGACAAGCTTGTTTGTGGAATTTATGACTGTCAAAAAAAAAAATAAAGACATTAGGAAAAAAATTCCAACCTCACTGTTTGCTCTTCAAAGTTCTTGGAACTCCTCTGCACAAATCTTTACCTGTTCAATAACCTATGTCCTTCCCTGTGTTGTTAGTAACATCAGTTTTACTGACGCTCCATCTTTGGATTAAGAATTGGCTTTAGGCAGCCCCTTCAATAAGCTACTCGGTGAATATGTAACTCTCAACCACTTTATTCAATTGAGCAACACAATAAAGAAGTATCTGCTTTCATGAATAAAATACAATGGCAAATATATAACAAACTGAACAGTCTATCAAGTCGCCGACTGTGACAAGACACCACACAATCACACAGAACGGATGGCTCAGGGGACTGGTAACTGAATACGGGAGCTTCTTTCAAACTGAAGAATTAAACTTGGCCTAAATCCACGGCAACGGAAAGATGTTACCTTTGGAAATACTGGTGTCCAATTCCTTCCTGATACCATTATGAGCTCCATTCAGACCAGGACAAAGATCGGAGTGGCATGCAGGCTTCCATTTCATCACTGCTCAATGTACTCTGGGGGTGGGGGACCGAGGGGACAAACTGGCAAAGATGCTATCACTGTGTTTGTCCTTAGGACACTTAGAATGTTGTTAACAAAAATCAGCACTGTTTAGAGACTTGCTCCAAAGAGTGAAGAAATGAACACAATCCCAACTAAAGACTCAGGATACCAATTAACCAGGATCCAAAAATCCCACTAATCTTGGAATTCTCTCTCTCATCTATAATGGTTCAAAAATGCGCAGGGGTGGGAAAGTGTGCTGGAAAACATTCCCCAAAACAGAAAAAAACTCTCATCGCTTTTTGTTCCTTTCATCTCTTATAGAGTACTTCCAAAAAGCTCCACTCCCTAACACTTACCAAAAACCAAACCTTGAGATGTCTGTAAAACACAAAACCACCAGGAAATACCCGAGGAAACTCCCCTCAGAGACTTCAGTAACCTCTCTCATGCCCTGGAGCGTGCCGGGTGAGACAGCGACCCCGGGATCCAGCCGTGTGTTACAGACTAAAGTTTCTGTCTTAACCAGCACATGATTCACCCTGATTACGAAACATTCTTCTATGGAATTTTTTAAGAAAAAGGAGCAATAATTTTTACTTTCTGTTCACACTCTGAATTTAAACAAAGAATATGACAACAGACATCTCAAACTCAGAGCACTCATTCCAGATGTGTCTAACACGCATTATAACCCAGACTGAGCAAGAGGCCAGTGTCAGACACGCTCCATCTTCTGTCCAACCACTTGACGTTTCCTTCCATGAATGGTGGGCTAAACTGGGAAGAGGGAAGGGAGGTCGAAAATGTTCTGTCTGGAACCCGCTTTGAAAGTCTGACCCTTGAGACTGCATCTCATATTGCTTACGTACTTCTGCCTTTGATTTGTCCCCAAAGCCCCCTGTATTTACCTTGAAAAGCCTTCCTGGGGAGCCTGTGAGGTTAAGCAAATAATCTGCCACACGGGAAACAAATACCTTCAAAAAACACATCTTAAAACATACCACAGAAGAGCCACGGCCCTCTCTCCACTTACCTGGGAAAGCGTGTGGATTGGGTGACCCTCTCTTAAGGCACTTAGAACAGAGAATGTGCACGGTGTAGTGCAGTCCAGGCCACTCCTGAAGTAGGACATTCAGTTCCTCTACCAAAGGGGTTATGGCTTGCCATGCCGTCCATATATTTGGTAATGATGCATGGCTGGCAATGGACAGAGTGTCTGGGTGCAGGACCCCCTTCGCAGGTCTGTAACTCACCACCACTGGAACTTTCCCCCGATAGGCAAAGATCTGAAGTTTCCCATCGGACCTGTGCACCACATGGCTGTTGATTTGGACGCTGTAGCGTGCAAACAACCCAGGTGGGAAGGTAAAGGGAAAACTATATTCAATCTGCAGTTGCTCAGCCACGAAAGACTGCCCCGCCAGGTTGGTCCCGTTAATCCAGGCCTCCGCGTGGGGCACTTCGTTCTGCACATAGCATGGGAACTTGTACCAGGCCGTGGACCCATTCAAAGGCTTGCCCTTGGGTTTATTGAGGCAGTAACAGAGTCCCATCTTCTCCAGCAGCTCCAGCAGCAGCTGCAAGTCCTGCTGGGCCTGGACATGAGGCTTAAGCAGCAACCGAATGACATGGGCTGGCAAGAGCCCATGAAGCAGAAAGCCCTCTACATAATGATGGAGCTGGGTGGCCCGCAGCAGGTCCTGGCTCGGGTTGGGCAGCGCCACCACGGGGGAGCTTTCCCCCTCGCCTTCGCCCTCTCCGCTGGTCCCTAGGAGCAGCTTATGCAGCAGCAAGGAAGGATCCCTCTGGAAAAAGACATTGAGAATGTCGATGAGGCGGGTGAGGTTGTGGAAGACGTGCTCCTTGAGCGCCGGGCTGTCCTCAAAGTAGAGCAGCTTGCCGCTCTCGTGCAGGTAGGAGAGAGCGCTCTGCAGCCGGTCCTCGGTCAGACCCGCCTGCAAGCCCAGGCGCGCCGAGTCCCACCAGCTTAGCCAAAGCCGCTGCGCCTGAGGGGGCTGGAAATGCAGTTCCTCCAGCACCTGCCAGGATCGAGGCAGTACTCTGTGTAAGTTGGGGAAGATTTCCCGGTGCTCGGCCACGGAGAGCAGTTTGTCCCGAAGGCGCTGTAATTGGCGGGGGTCCCTGCAGCTAACAGGCAACACCGGGGAGAGGATCTGCAGCCGGTGGTTGAGCAGGTACTGAAAATGGGCCTTGCGCCGCCGAAGGTTCTTGTCCGAAACCCCATAGTAGGCTGCGTGGGGGCTGGCGGAACGCAGCTCGAAGTCCCGGGCCAGGGCCTCGTCCACCACCTGCGCCAGACGGCTCAGCCCCTCCGCGTCGTGCTTCTCCTGCAGGGCGATCTGGCGGTGGATGTCCAGACACTTCTCCTCTAGCTCCCGCTCCCCACACAGGTCTGCGTGCGTGCCCACGATGCACACCACGGCGTGAGGCACCCGGGCCCCTACCCGATGCAAGAAGGAGCCCACGGTGGTGGGAAAGCCGGGTGGCTCATAGGTGGCCAAGTTCACCACCAGCACATAAAGGGCTCCTGGGGAGAGGAAGAAGGGCTGGATCACCTCGTAACTTTCATCGCCAGCTAAGTCATACACGATGAACCGCAGGCCCCGGGAAGCATCGGCCGTCCAGCTGGTCACCTCAATGCCCTTACTCACGGGAGGAGGTGAAGGTGGGTAGCTCTTCTCCTTGTCCCCTCCTCCTTGGTTTCCCTCCACTCTCTCCTCGGTGAGGCAGTGGCGGAGTAAGGTCTTTCCTGCAGCCTTATGGCCCATCAGAAGCAGCTTGAGGCGCGGCTGCACCGCCGGCTGGGAATGAGCCAGCTCCTTCTGGTAGGCTGCGATGTAGGGGATCCCCTTCATACAGACCTCGTAGGGGGGCTGGATCAGTGGGTTGTCCTTGATCTTCCACAGGCCCACCCGGGAGAGCTGGCCAAAGTTGTCCGGCAGCACAGCGATCTGGTTCCCCTGCAGCACCAGCTCCTCCAGGCCGGTCAGTTCCACGATGGAGTCCGGCAGGTAGCGGATCCGGTTATTATCCAGCCACAGGGTGAGAAGCCGACTGAGGCCCGAGATGAGGGATGGCACTGAGGTGAGCTGGTTGCGGCTAAGGTAGAGCTCCTCCAGACCAGCCAGGGGCAGCAGCGCGGCAGGGAACTCCTCAAAAAGGTTGGAGGAGAGGTTGAGCATTTTGAGCCGCTGCAGACGGCTGAACTGGGCGGGCAGAGCCTGCAGCCCGTTGTTGTCTAGCATGAGGCTCTCCAGGCTGGCCAGCTCACAGAAGCCGCTGGGCAGGGTGCCAAGCTCAGCCCCACTGAGCCAGAGGATCTTGAGGGCACGCAGGGCACTGATATCCTCAGGTAGGCCCCGCAGCCGGTTGCTGGACACGTCCAGCTCCTCCAGGGCCGCCAGCTGCAGCAGCTGCCGGGGAAAAGCAGTGAGCTGGTTGTGGTCCACGTCGAGGGTGCGCAGGCGGTAGAGGCAGGAGAGGGAGTCGGGCAGGTGCGCCAGCCGGTTAAAGCTAACATCCAGCTCCTCCAGGTGGGCAAGGGCGCCCAGCTGGGCGGGCAGGGCGGGCAGCTGGTTGTGGCTGAGGTTGAGCTTGCGCAGCTCCCGCAGAGCACTCACCACCTCTGCGCCCAGGGCGGTCAGCCGGTTGTGGCTCACGTCCAGCTCAGTGAGGTGGTGGCCCAACTCGGCCACCGCCGGGGGCAGGCGGGCGAAGCGGTTCCTGCGCAGGACCAGGACACGCAGGCTGCCCAGCGCCGAGCCCAGCCCGTCGGGCACCTCCTCCAGGCCGTTGTTGCCCAGGTTCAGCACCTCAATGTCCCCGATGTTGGCCGGCAGCACGAGCTGGGGCGCGTCGGGGGAGTCGATGGGGTCGGCCCCGGCCGCGCTGAGCGTGAGCTGGCGCAGGTTGCTCCGCAGCTTCCTGGCGCGCAGGGCGGCGTCCCGCCACAGCCTCACCGTCTTCAGGTTCCCACTGTCCTTTCCAGCCATGGCGGGGCCCCAGGCCGACACCCTCACGCGGGCGCGGGAGCCCGCAGCTACATGCCGCGCTGCGCCCGGGCGGGCGCCACTCTCCGGGGCGCTGTCGATCCCGCTCCCCACTTCCCACCGCCCCTCGGCGACCGGCGGCTGGGGGTCCTAGCGCAGCCAGCGGCCGGGCGCCCGCAGCTGGGGCGCGGCGGCGAAGCGAGCAGCTCCGGGGGGCGCCGAGCACGCGGCGCGGGGGCAGGCGGCGGCGGCCGGCGGGGAGCGCCGCGCGCATTATCCTTCCTCACGGGCCATGGGCGCGCCGGGCCGGCAGGGCCGCCGCCCGCCCGCCGCGCCGCGGAGGATGCCTGCTGCTCCTCCTCCCGCTCCGCCCGCCTCGCGCCGCCTGGGTGCCGATCCGGTCCCGCTACCCTCGCAGCCGCGGCCCCGCGGCCCGCAGCGTCGTGGCCTCCGCGAGCGGCTGCAGGAGGGCGGCGCTCGGCTCGGCGGCGGGCATGGTGCGGGCGCAGGGCCGGGGCGCCTCCTTGTCTCCGCTTCCCCGGGCCCGGGCGGGAGCGCGAGCGCCGCGTCCCCGGTGCTGCGAGGGCGCGATCGGGAAGCGGCAGCGCCGCCCGGCGGAGCGGCCCCCACGTGACCGGCGGAGGCGCCGCGTGTTCCCGGCACCGCCCCGGGGGCGGGAGCCGCGGAGGAGCGCCGGCTGCGGGGCTGGGGCGCTGGCCCGGTGCGGTCCCGCGATGCGGACCGCGCTCGGCGGGAGGCGCGCTGGGAGCCCGTCCTGGCTGCGGCTCCGGGGCGCCCGCGCTCTCCTGCCTGCGGTCGCCGGCGTCTGGCTCTTTGTCGGCCCTGAGCTCCTAAGGATTTCTTTTTTCTTCCCTCACGTGTCGGATCCGCTGGCTTCCCCTGCTCGTTCTTTACCCCCTTCCCCTTCCACTCACTCTACATCCATACTGTAATGGAACTGGCAGAACTCAGAGGCCTGGGTTTCCTTGTAGGAGCTTAGAACCAGAGTGCGACTAAACAAAAGAGAGAAAAGCAGGCAACCAGTCATTCATTTGGTAAATATTTATTGAGGCCCTATTTTGTGCTCGACCAACTGAAACAGACGTTCTCACTCCCCGGGGAAAGGCTCTGAGCAGGCTCCTCGCCGGCCTAATGGGGGGCGGGGGACGGAGGGTATGCACCGTGTTTTATCTGGGGTATCCCATTCATCCTCGCCCCGTGCAACAAACACCTTATCCCCAACTGTACAGTACTTGTAATGCTGTAGGTTCAAGAAAATGACAGCGGGGGCCTGCCCAGTGGTGCAGCGATTAAGTGCGCACGTTCAGCTTCGGTGGCCCGGGTTGGCCGGTTGGCATTCTGGGTCGGACATGGCACCGCTTGACAAGCCATGCTGTGGCAGGTGTCCCACGTATAAAGTAGAGGAAGATGGGCACGGATGTTAGCTCAGGGCCCGTCTTCCTCAGCAAAAAGAGGAGGATTGGCAGCAGATGTTAGCTCAGGGCTAATCTTCCTCAAAAATAAAAAGAGCTGTTTCAAGCAAAATTCACAGCCCGCTGCTCAACTCGGAAGTTTATTTTGTGTGTGTGAGGAAGTTTCTTTGAGATCATATCTACACTAATAACTTCTTCAGAATTTACCAAAACCTTGAAACCTATCAAGTCTCCAGATGCCACCTCCATCACTGCCTCCAGATTGGCTGCTAATGAAGCAAAGAGTTTTCAGAGACACAAAATCGAATGTAATTGGTTAAATGCACCGCTTTACACGTTGTGGCTCTCTCCCACACATGCCATTGCTATCATTGGGGGACCCAAATTCGGTGCAAGTATTTGAGTTGTAATAGTTTGTCTCTTCAAAGAGAGCGCCTGAACGTCCCAGGCTGGAAAGCTGCCCCAGTGATGGTTATCAAGCCTGGGTCGTACATCCTGCAACTGGACGATGCTCCCAGGGTCCAGGTGGGTTCCATGGGCTGGGACACCATGGGTGAAATGTGAGTACATTAAACAGGGCAAGCTGTGTTCACCCTAAAGGACTTCTTGGGAGACCTAATTGCCCAAGGGTTCCCCTGGCCCCCTACCCCAAGAAAAATTCTAAATCATCTAGGCTGACCCTTTGTTTTGCAGAGGAGGAAACAGGCCCAAGATAAGTAACTTCCCAGTCAGCCAGCCAGGTAAAGGGTAGAGCCAGGTGTGCTAATTCCCTTTGTGGGGGTAATCTGCTGAGCACATCCCTTCATGGGATTCTTGAGTCAGACCCCAAATCCTCCACCCTTTAGCTCCTTCCCACCAAACTCGAACCTCAGCCTGGGGAAGAAGACAAAAAAGGCCTCAGCTCCCTAACCTACCCTATTTATTTATTTATTTTTAAAGATTGGCACCTGAGCTAACATCTGTTGCCAATCTTTTTTTTTTTCTTCTTCTCCCCAAAGCCCCCCAGGACATAGTTGTATATTCTAGTTGTAGTCCTTCTGGTTGTGCCATGTGGGACGCTGCCTCAGCTTGGCTTGGTGAGCAGTACCATGTCCACGCCCAGGATCCAAACGGGAGAAACCCTGGCCCACCGAAGCAGAACGCGTGAACTTCACCACTCGGCCACCTGGCTGACCCCCTCCGTACCCCACTTTGAGTGCTTAAACTGAAGTCTTAAAGTGGTTTGTATTGGATCTAAATAACCTATGCTAAACAGTTCTTCAGAACTAAAAACTAAACAGTTTCCATCAGAAAATTATACTTCCAGCTTTAAGATCTTTGAAAACTCTGCTCTTCCTTCGTCAGGAGATAGTCTGTAATTTGCTTCGTCTGATAAAGATTGCTGGGTAGGATCAGAGAACACCCCGTCTGGGGCGTCTTGCTGCTCCCTGGAGCACGAAAGCCTGGTGTAAATGAGTTTGCTCAGCAGGAACGTTCTTTTTGAGCCCCTCAGCTTGCTGTGGACTGTTGCAGTCAATATTGTGGGAAGCCTTGTAGTAAAAAGCCTTGTCCAAGCGTTCTTTGGAAGTCAGATCAAGAGAATGCCAGGATAAAATATAACACCAGGAAAAGAAATTGTGTCCAGCATGGCTCTTCAACTCAGAAAGAAGGATCCCACCCTGGGCACCCAACCTGGTACTCCTCTTGCCACACCCCACCCCTTATGGTAAAGTTTCTGATGGGCCAAGGGGTATGAGGGACGAGCCCCCTGGACCTTCTAGGACACGCTTGGTATGAGTCCCTGAATTCTGGTACAAACAGCCTCAAGCCTGCTTGGGAAGGTGGGGCAGTCTTTCAGAGTCATTCAGGGGTTGCTGATGGGAACATTCCAGACCTCTGGGCGTGGGTGGAGCTTGATGTGCCCACAGGCTCCTCACTGTGCTGGATGGAGCCCAGGTTAGGATGAGAGGGAGCATGGGTATTGCCACATTTGTTAGCCCGATGTAGCACATTTCAATATTTAAGCATAGAGTATATGGGCCTCCACTTGTGCTCTTGCTCCTGGCCCTGCACATGTTAGAGGTGGCCTTGCACATGTTGGGGTTTTCCTAAAAGCAAAACCCAATCATTTCAGTTTGGAAAAGAGGGACTCTGATTATTGGAAGTTCTCTTGCCCTGGATGTTTATCCGACATCATGGACCTAATCTATACACTTTCTAAACTTTTCCATTTATCCTGTTTTTCTTACTCTGAGACTGTTTTCATTTTGGCTGCTGCCATATAATTGCAATTGGCTTTCTCCCAGAGTCCAGACCCTCTGCTAAGGCATGATTCATTTAGGGCAATGAAAGCTAGGTCTTGAGCAAGGCCAAGATGTGGCTAGCCAGAGGTTAGGATCCCTGGGCACTTGGGCCAGAGTCTTCCATTCCATGACCTGTCAGTGTCGCAGTCTGAGTGGCCCAGCAGCAGGGGTCCTTCACTCCCAGCCTTCTGAGACTAGCAATAAGCTCCGTGTAAGCTTTCATCCCCAGTTTCTTTTGCTCTGTCTTCAACATGCTCAACTTTCCTCTATCCTGGCAGATTTTTCTCTTGACCTTGCTACTGCCTCATTGCTTGATTCTTTCCCTGTCAGATATGTTGCATAAGTGGTCTGGGGCTGGTCTGATTCCTCTTCACTGGTTCCCTCCTTGGGCCCAGTAATCTGGCTTCTATCCCCACCCACCCACAAGGTTGCTCTCTAAAAGATTCACTCACCCTTTCTCCTTCCTTGACCTCCTTCCCATCGCTGAAAATGTTAAGCAACTTCCTTTGGAAACTTTCTACTTTCTTGGCCCATAGAATATTTGGTGTCGTGTTAAGGTCCGGTTTTTCAAAAAGAGCCCTATGAAGGCTAATTAGTTCCTTGTAGGAATCAAGTTTGCAATTAGAATAAATGCTATGAAATGAATCGCTATAACTACATAGACAAACTGGCCAGGAATTGCCTAGTTATGGATCCTTTTATGAGAGTAGTTAGTCATTATGCTTTTTCGACTTATTCTATTTATGTTAAAGATGGTTGATTTGGAAAATCGTGTTAGTACCCTTTTCCACTGAATTTTAATTTTATCAACCGCAATGTAATCAAGTTTTTATTTTAGGGTGACCAAATGTTCAGTGTGCACAGACTGAGGGGTTTCCCAGGATAGGAGACATTCTGAGCTTAAAACCAGAGCAATCCTAGGAAACCAGTACGGTTAGTTAACCTCCTTGGTCCTTCAAAAGATCACTTTATCTTGCTCTCCCTTTCCCCTTCAGCAGTTCAGAGGGCATAGCTTCCCAGAAATGCAGGCTTTGACTTCCTCCAGCTGCTTTAGATTTTCAAGAATTCTGATTTCATTTACTCAGTAAATGCTTACTGAGTTATCAGAGATGACGTTCTTGGGCTTGACATTCTAACTAACTTTGGAGTATGGAAACTCCCTGTCTAGTTTTAAGAGGAAATTGGGCCAGCCCTTAAGCCTTCAATGCAAACGAAACCCAAAGCTAGGATACAACCTTTCATGGCGAAATTTACTCAGTTCTCGCCTTGAAGTCTGGAGGGGCCGGGTACATGCTGCCTGTATCGTGAAAAGATAAAAGAGAAAGGGCTTCCCACATGTTTCCTTTTTTGTGATTTTAGATCCAGCTAATAGTTTGCTTTGAATAAACATTAACAAAAATCCCCACTCCTATCTGGCTAAAGGTAAGTAAGAGAAACTCTCACCTCCAGGATTTTAATCAGGCCACTCCATTCTTTGGTTTTCTTGGAGATAGAAGTAGAGGAAATCAAGGGAAAAATAGAAAAAGGAAAAAGGAGGGACGCCCCTCTAACAGGTTTTAGGCTTGCTCCAAAGAAGAGGATTAGAAATAAAGCCTTAAGAATTGACATAAGGCAGTTTAGCCACAGGAGATCTTCGAGGTCATGTCATCTAAACTCTTTGATACTGGGCATGTCCAACCGAGGTATCCAAGAATAATGCCCCGTAATAATAGCTAACATGTATTAAAGGTTTTCTATACACTCACACCCTGTGCTGTATGCTTTTCATTCAGTATTTCATTTAATCTTCACAACAGCCGTGAGTAGCAGGTTCCTTTATGATTCTCGTTTTATAGATGGAGAAAAATGAAGGCAGAGCTATTGAGTGGCCGAATCCAGACTCAACACAAGACAGAGTCCAAAGCTCATGTTTCAATCACTGTGCTCTTTCTTGGGGGGTTGGTGGGGTGGAGGGGAATGGGTCTTAGTTCACTGTCAGCTGACTGTGTATTTTAAGCTGTAGAGAAGTGGTACCAGCTGGAGAACAGGGCTGACACCTGGTCTTCAGGAGAAAGTGAATTTGGCTCTTACAACATTGAAGAAGGTCATATTGGGCAACCAAAAGCTGTAAGCAAACGCTATCCCCAACTACGAGAACTGGGATTAACATCTGTTGTTAAATGTGACAGCAGGAAGTAGTATTTCCATGCCACTTTTAGATAAGTTGAGTTTGATTTGTTTCTTTCTTTCTTTGCTTGTTTTAGAGAGAAAGGATTTAATATATGTCCCCCAAAAAGTCTATACTTCAATTAGGGAGCATTTCAGATTCTGTCTTTTGAGAAAAACATTAAAATAAAAAAAACCCAGAAAGACGGAAGACTAAATTATCGAGCTAAGATTAGGTACAAAGAATCTGACATCTTTCGTTTGAAGAAAATAAAAACTTAAACTTCCTCCCCCTTCTTTCCCCAAATTTAATAAATCTGCCTTGAACTCACTGTCTGATTTGAATTCGAGCCAGTTTGTATCGGCATTGGCTAAGAAGTCTGAGAGGGGTCACTTAGCTACCAACAGGGAACACAGAAAATTCTTCAAGACACACTGACTCCTCCAGAGAGCAAAGGCAAAATTGTACCAATATGTCTGTTGTTTTTTCTTTCCCTTGCTCGACAGAAAACAAATTTATCTTGGAATGGGCAGCGTTAAATTTAACATTGGATCTCTTTGTGTTTCCAGGTCAAGTGGGAACACATATGCTCCCTACTGAGAAAAATAAACTGCAATGTATTTTTAGCATCTGTTGGAAGTACTTTCAGCTGAAGACATTCTGCAGGATCCAGTCTGTTTCACCGAAGGCTAAAGGATTTGCCACAGTGTCACCTAGAATTCCAGAGCTTACCCTGGGGGTCTGTAAGGAGCAGTGTCCATGACCCCCCTCCCTGGCCCACCCCCACCATTCTCAGTCCCAATCCTGGTGCAAACATCCTCTTTCTGACAAAAGGAAGGAAAACCATTCCAGTGAAAGTTTAATGAAAAACATCTGTGAAATAGTCATGACAAATGAAGCTAACTATAGCACACTTGGCATTTTAAGATGAAGCATGTCCAGGAGGAGGGAACAGGGAAGATGGGGAGCAGAGAGGCTGCACCCGCCTCCTTTTGTGCCTAATGCTGAAGGTAAGCCATGGACAAGGAGGAGCCATATGCTGTGTCTTTGTGAAAGGTGCCTATGGGTGCCTTTGTGTGCAGTGCACAAATTGTGCAGCCCCAGTAGTGGAGGTTTAGTTACTAGTCTGAAATGTAATGTTTGTTTGTGAGATTTGGTGTCAGTGAGACAAATGGTTTAAGACCTTGCTTCTGTCTGCACAGTTTTGATAAATATCTCCCATTTTCAAAAACAAATTTAGTTAACTGCTGGCTTTTAAATAAATGACACAAGGATATTGCATCCTCCTTGTGAAACATTGGATTTCTAAAATAGAAACAAAGTCTATGGTGACATAGTATAACACACATCATAAAGCATAGCATAGCATCAAAAAAGTGAAATCTTCTCCGAGAACTGTAATTTTGACTATTCTTATAATAAAGCCATGTATTTATTAAAATACAGGGAAGCTGAAGTTACCATTTGTGTTCTTCCTGCTATTTTATTACTCCTGTAGCAAAAAAGAGTTTGTTTACTCTTCTGTAAAATAGAACAATGAAATCGGATTCCCACCTCCTCTGCTTCATCCCATGAAATGGGAGGTGCCTTGGAATAAGGCCATGTCAGTATGAGGGACTATGAGGTGTCATAATAGAAGCATCCCAGTTGGTCATAACTTCATTGTTAATCCAATGAATATTTGCGTAAGGCCCTGTGCAGGGTGCCTGAATACAAGATAATTTGAGAAGATTCTGCCTCTGTTGTCTTTATCAGAGTGTAAAAATAAAGCCTTGTCTACTGTTGATTAAGGCAGTCTTCAAAAGCTGTGGTCCTGGGGCTGGCCTGGTGGCGCAGCGGTTAAGTGCACATGTTCTGCTTTGGCAGCCCAGGGTTCACCGGTTCAAATCCTGGGTGTGGACATGGCACCACTTAACAAGCCATACTCTGGCAGGCATCCCACATAGAAAGTAGAGCAAGATGGGCACGGATGTTAGCTCAGGGCTGATCTTCCTCAAAAAAAAATAATAAAATGAAAAGGTAAAAAGAAAAAGCTATGATCTTCTTATAAAATTAAAAAGATACTGTTTCAAAATTCCCAGCACAGATTGGATGAAAGTCTAGATAAAGCAGCAGCGGACTCCTGAGTTTTGTTCCTTTGTTCCCTAACTGCAGCGGCTCATCAGATGTTAAAGAACAATTTGAGGAAGTCCTTTTCTTCCTCTGTAGGGTAATATTGTTCTGCGGTCTTGGTGGTTCTTGAATACAATTATATGAACATATTTTACATTTTAAAAACTAAGAGTATTAAGTTTGTCTCTTAGGAGTTTGGGTTTTGTTCTAGTATAGAATAGTATTAAATCTGTTATTCTTCTTTGGCTTTTTTAAATAAGTTTTTTAAATAACAAGTTTAACACAATGTACAAATTAAATGAAAACATGCCTCAGATTAAACTGGAAAAGTTATAGGAGGCTTGTCCTAGCAGTTTAGGTTTGTAATGGAGGGAAAATAATTTTCCTTCTACGCTTCTGAGTTCTTGGCTGAGATGCCCGTAATAAAAGACAGATTAACAAGAAAAAAACAAACAGATGTTTATTAACTGTACACCTCATGGATACATGCGAGATAACTGGGGGAAAATGCATACCCCAAAGAGGTGGCTTAGAACTCTGGCTTAAAAAACCATCTTAAGGGCTGGCCCCGTGGCCGAGTGGTTAAATTCGCGCGCTCCGCTGCAGGCGGCCCAGTGTTTCGTTGGTTCGAATCCTGGGCGCGGACATGGCACTGCTCATCAAACCACGCTGAGGCAGCGTCCCACATGCCACAACAAGAAGGACCCACAACAAAGAATATACAACTATGAACTGGGGGGCTTTGGGGAGAAAAAGGAAAAAAATAAAATCTTTAAAAAAAAAACCATCTTAATAGGGAAAGGGGAGGGGACATGTAGGCCTCTTAGGGGAGAGTAAATGATTTTTAGGAAAGATGAATGGGCTCTTAGAAGAAGAGATGGGAGGAGTGATAGTTTGTGACAGAGTTTGTCTGGCTGTGGTGTCATTCCTGGTGTCTCTCCTCTCCTGTCATGAGTCAATCCTCCCTGGTTGACAACACTCCTGGGGAGGGGATCTACGACAATTGAGTTCCTTGTGGAGGATCTGCCTGTAGGCAGAAAAGGGGAGTTCAGAGAAAGCCTCTCCTCGCATTTGCTGTTTTTCAAGTGCCTATTGCTCAAAATAATCATATACCAAAGCAGCATATTTTGAGGTGGCGTGTCCTGCCTCCCCCAGGTTCCGTGCTGCATTTGGCATAGTCACACAGCCCTACTGCTTGTCCTTATTGTGTCCCAGGCTTCATCTCTGCAAAAACACTGAAGGTAACTGGGACAAAACTCTCCGCTGGTGTTTTTTTTTTTGTTAATTTTAATAGTCCCCTATTTACGGATGATATTCTTAAAATGGATAGCTTTATTTTTAAATCTCCTGGTATATAACATTAAATTTGTGATAGAAGATTATAGGGTGTGATTTTTAAAAATACATTTAATGTCCGGGGCCAGCCCTGTGGCACAGCGGTTAAGTGCGCACGTTCCGCTTCAGCAGCCCAGGGTTCACCTGTTCGGATCCTGGGTGCGGACATGGCACAGTTTGGCAAGCCATGCTGTGGCAGCCATCCCACATATAAAGTAGAGGAAGATGGGCACGGATGTTACCTCAGGGCCAGTCTTCCTCAGCAAAAAGAGGAGGATTGGCAGCAGTTAGCTCAGGACTAAACTTCCTCAAAAAAAAAAAAAATACAGTTAATGTGATGCATGACTTTTCGTATCTGTGTAAATTCACAATGGTCCCTTTAACTGTCCCCTGTCCCCCCAGCAGTGGGCTCCCAGCAGCTATTTGTCCATTGAGGCCCCACACTCCTGCCCTCAGTTAATTATATCCAAAGCAAGTAATTAATTGAAACTGGGGCAAAGTCCCTATCCTAGAAATCTGGAATTGGGATTGTAGGAGAGGAAAATAATTTTCCCTCTAACCTTCTGAGTTCTTGGCTAAGACCCCTGTAATAGAAGACAGATTAACAAGAGAAAAGCAAACAGAAGTTTCTTAACATGTATACCTCATGTATAGATGGGAAACATCCAGGGAAAAATGAGTAATTCAAAGTGGTGGCTTAGAACTCTGGCCTATATGGCATCTTCAGCTGCAGACATAAGAAAGGTGCGGAGGAGGCCAGTTAAGTGCAGGAGACGGAGGGTTGTTATGCACGTTCAAGTCAGAGCCTTCTCCATCGATGAGGGTCTGAAGTTGTCTCTGAGGCTTAACCTTTGTCCTTCCTGGTTGAGAGGGTAAGAGAGACACCTCTGTAAATTTATGTCCTGCTTTTAGGCAAATAGGGGAGGACAGGGAGCTTTTCTTGTGTCTGCTTCTCCTTAATTGCCTTCAGCTCAAAATAATCCTTATGCCAAAGCGGCATGTCAGTCTGGGGTGACATACTCTACTACCCTTCAGGACTATCCTATAGGAGAGTAGGAAAGTCATTCTTTCTGTGGGTCCTCACTTTAAATTGGAAACCATGAGCAGCCATCTCCAGATTGTCAGAGGTACTTGGGAGCAAAGGAAAGCCAGCTCACGAAGAAAGAAAAAGGCAGACATGAAATGATATCAGATACAAGAAAGAGAGTGTATTTCTTGGATTTCCAACAACGCTTTGGTTTCTTGCCTAGTATTCTTGAGTTTTAGCTACATTCTCTGCCCTAAAGACTTACAGTAAATCCTCTGCTTTTGCTAGAGCACCCTTGAATTGGTTTCTCTTCCTTGAAACCAAAAGACACTTAGCATAGAAATTTTTATGTGGAAGTAAGTTTGCAGGTTACAGACCATCAAAGAAAATTGTTATGTCAAAGCAGATGAGGTGGGAAGTGGGTAGTCCTGGAAACAAAGGAGGTTTGGTAAAGTGTGTTCAGTTCGTGCAGCTTTTCAAGGAAGTGGAATGAAAGCAAGAAGGAGAGAGGCTTCAGGCCAAGGTTGCCTAGGCAAAAGCAGACAGAGAAAAACAGTAAGAACACAATTACATACCACAAGCCTTTCTGACCACAGCCAGCCATCTAAGACTGCTCAAAATCAGTCTAAAAAGCCTGTAAAAAAACACAAATCAATACAACCAAATTCTGTATTGTAACCACTTGAAAATAAGATTAGTGTGTTTACCGAGAAAATGTATACTCTTGGCAATTAGAATGGGAAGATCTGGGAGAAACCAGAGGTGCTGAGGACTTCAACCCCAGAACCTCAGCTTTAACTCCCCAAACCTTCATTTGCGTCCCTTGCATTCACCCCACTGCAGAAACGTGATGAGACCTGCCCCCGCTGTAAAGCAGGTCAGCTCAAATCACCCTGGGAACACAGGTGCCATTTCATGATACATGAGAGGAAAAAAGTGCCATCATAAGCTAAAGAAAATGACAAACCGGGGAAATATATTCAATAGTCACGCACCGCATAACGACATTTTGGTCAACAACAGACCACGTATACAACAGTGTTCCCATACGATGACTGCCATCTAGCCAAGGGGTGCAGTAGGCTATCCCATTGAGGTTTGTGTGAGTTCTGTAGGGGAGGGAGAAATTTTCCTCTACCCTTCTAGGTTCATCTGGCTGGTCTAAGAAGTAAATTGGCATGAGGCAGATTAACAGGAGAAAAACAAAAGTTTAATAACATGTGTACATGGGAGAAACCCAGGAAAACCCTGCAACTCACCAAAAAGGCCGAAGCCCTCATCTTAAATACCATCCTCAGCTAAGGACAAAAGAATATTTTCAGGGTGAGGAGAGTCAGGGACTTCAAAGGGAAGGAAGGCAATTCACAGGTAGGTAAAAAGGAGAAAATATTTGGAAAAGAAGAGTTTGGCCATGCAGAAACAGAAGAACACAGAGGGGAGCCCAACAAACAGGCTTTTCTAGGTTCCTCCCTCCCCACTGTCTGGTTCATGTTATACTAAGGTGATAGCTTGCTTCCCGAGACAGGATTTTTTATTTGAATTCTTTTAGGCAGTTAAGGGGGAGGTAACAGGTAAAACTTTCTAAGTCTTTTGTTTCTTAAAAATAATCTGCCTGGGGCCGGCCCGGTGGCGCAGTGGTTAAGTTTGCACGTTTTGCTTCTCAGCGGCCTGGGGTTCGCTCGTTTGGATCTTGGGTGTGGACATGGCACCGTTTGGCAAGCCATGCTGTGATAGGCATCCCACATATAAAGTAGAGGAAGATGGGCACGGATGTTAGCTCAGGGCCAGGCTTCCTCAGCAAAAAGAGGAGGACTGGCAGTAGTTAGCTCAGGGCTAATCTTCCTAGAAAAAAAATAAATAAAAAATAATCTGCCCAAAGTAATCCTTGTGTTAAAGAGACACATTTTGGGGTGGCAAATTTTGTTCCCCTGCAGTACACCCTATGATGTTCTCGAAAGGACGAAATTGCCTAATGACACGTTTCTCGGAACGTATCCCCATGGTTAAGCGATGCATAACTGTATGTTACTATATAGGGGTTATATTGAAGATATATAAGGAATTCCTACAAATCAGTTTGCAAATGATGAATATCATAATAGAAAAACAGGTAAAGAAAACAGTTTACGTTAGTAGAAATACACATGGATGATAAATATGTGAAAAAAATAGTTTAACCTCACGAGTACTCAAAAGTAATGCAAATTGAAATAGGATACCATATTTAACATATTAAATTGGCATAGCTTTTTAAACATACATATCCATGGAAGAATAGGGAAAAGGATTGCTCTCGGGTATTACAGCCAGGAGTATATTGGCACAACTTTGTTCAGAGCATTTAATAATATGCAGCAAAAACCTAAAAATATGTTCTACTCTCAGGAGTTGTTCCAAGGAAATGGAGATGCACCCAAAGGTCCACATACAAAGATATTTAGTGGGGAAAACTGAAAACACCCTGAATTTCCAACAGTAGAGTAATGATTGGTTAGGTAAATGTTGGCATACGTATATGATAGAATCTATGTAGCCATTAGAAATTGTTTTCCAAGAAAATTTAATAACTTTCAAATATACCTATGTTGTAACATTGCTGAAAATTTCAAGATACAGTTATTCATATAAAGCATGACCTTACTTTGATGTAGCTACGTCATACCTATATGTATGTGCGTGTGTGTGTAAATGTACATTCATAGAAAAAAGCTGAATATATATGCTTCAGATTGTCAGCAGTTTTTATCTCTGCATGCTAGAATTACGACAATGTTATTTTCTTCCTTCTTTGTTTTCCAAATTTTTTATAGTAGGTATTATCTTAATTATTAGAATAAGTTATAATTCAAAAGAAAATCATGCAAAAAGAACATATATTTTGTTTAGGCAATCACAAGAAGCGCTTGTTATTTTTAATGTTATATTTCTGTATTTCCATTTGTGATTTGCTTGAGAGCAAAGATGATCACGAGGAAATCCCCATCTTTCCTGGAATATCAATCTAAGCTTCCTTGTTGGTCTTCATTCAACCCTTATCCAACATGTGCAGTTTCTCCAAGTTAATTGCATAAAACTCATAAAATTGGGGATTTTTAAATACATTTCAGTGTCGGGAATATGGTTGCCTAGTATTACAATACCAAAGATACCCAGAACTCTCACTTTTAGCTGCAAAATTATTTTAAACTTGGGGCCGGCCCGGTGGTGCAGCGGTTAAGTTCTCACGTTCCACTTCGGGGGTTGGGGTTCACTGGTTCAGATGCCCCGTGCAGACCTACACACCACTTATCAAGCCATGCTGTGGCAGGCGTCCCACATATTAAAAAAATAGAGGAAGGTGGGCACGGATGTTAGCTCAGGGTCAGTCTTCCTCAGCAAAAAGAGGAGGATTGGCAGCAGATGTCAGCTCAGGGCAAATCTTCCTTAAGAAAAAAAAAAATTGAAGGAGATGAAGTTCTGGAAATGGTTTATTTGCTTCACTTTAATCCTGGGAAAGAGTTTTCTGCCCCACCTCCCTTTTTTGACACGAGATTTCTCTTGCCTCTCCTCTGTGTTCTGCGGAGCTGGGCATTGGAAAAGTAGGCAGATGCCTAAGGGCATCAAGGTCAACAGCAGGTGAGGAGACCAAGAGTCCCAAAGGAGAATTCAAGGTGGGAGAGGGAGTCTGAGCCTAATGGCCCATATCATATTCTAGTTTGCTTTCGCTTGACATTTGAATGGAGGACAGTGTTTAATGTCTTGTCCGCGTTAATACAAGTATGCAACCTGAAGACCCCGCATGTAGGAATTTAAGGCACTGCCAGAGGCTGAGTGAGGAGATACCTTTGGGCAATAGTGCCTTTCCATCAATCATCTAAGTTAGGTGAACTCTTATTTAAAAGTTTCATAACCAAGTGGTGGTAAAAATCACTTTGCAACTAGAGTGACCTCTCTACCCGACCTCACTTTGTGGCTCTGGGTGAGTCGCATAGCCACCCTGATTCTAATTCCATCAACCAGTAAAGGAAGGAGTTGAATTACATCAGATGCTTAATTTGGAGTCTGACAGTGTGCATCAGCAAGTCCATGAATGTGGGAAATTATAGCAAAATTATATGCATTTTTCTAGGGAGAAGATCCGTAGCTTTCATCAGTTCTCAATTTTTGAATCCAAAGAAATTATAGCCCCATGAATTGTATAATCTTTAAATTCCATTCAATATTAATATATATGCATATTTTGGACAGCATAGATATCTTCCCAATTTTTACCTGATTAGAGAACTTGATTTTATACCACGTTAAGTTTACTCAGACTTCATGTTGGTGAGGCCAGACTCCAATGTGAGGCGAAGATCATTATTTCCTTTCGTTTATAAGGAATTTTGCTACAGGAGGGGTCTGTATATGTACACGTATGAAAGAGCTACAAAATTCAAAAAGCTTATTAAATCTCTTCTATTTTATGTCAGTGATGGAAATTTTGCAATTATGTGAAATGAGACATGATTTTCTAGTTTAGTTGATCTAATTAAGATCTTTTAAAATGAATGTATGTTAAGAACGATGTAACACAGTGTTATCACTATATGATCCTGATGCTGACCTTAGTATAATGTTTTTAAAGACTATATTAGTATATAATAATAAATAATATTTATTTTTAGATACATAAATAACTAAATATAAATAATAATATATAACAATATATAAATAACTATAATGAACTCAGAATCTTGAAATTTTCATTCCCGGCTTGATGTCAGTGATCCAAAATATCTATTCACATCAGTCTCTCTGACATTTACCTGTTCTTTCAAGAGATGGCATTAGAAGTGACTTGATGATGATGTGGGCACCTAGCATTTTGGTGCTCTGCAAGCTGACTTCAGATATATTGGGAAATTCTGTCTGGGAACAAACACGGGCAGTGTCTCTGCCAGGGGCACTGAATCAACGTGACAGAGCACAGTCCTCTTTCCCAACCAACCAAGCTGGGCACCCGGAGCTGACCTCGCTGCTGCTGGGTGCTCTGCAGTGATGTCTTACGTGTGACAGAGACCGTAACCACTACACAAAAGAGCAACCTGGCCCTGCAACTGCGGAGAGCAGTTTGCTCTTATTTTTGAAGTGGTTAACTTTGGATTGTTAGAGCGCCTCTAAAGGTCTTACAGAGGGTTTAAATTCTGTCATTTCATTTCTAGATTCCTCATCTCTTTGAGTTTTGAAAATATCACTAGCACTTGTTTTATGTGCAGTTTTGGCCCCCAAAGAATTCAGTCAATTTGCAATAAAGACTGAAATAAAATAGTTAAAAGAATTATGAGACAACTAGATAAACAAAATTTGGTATATCCATACAATGAAATAGTCTTAACTAGGAAGGAAATTCTGACACATGCTATAACATGGCGGAACCTTGAAGGCATCATGCTGAGTGAAATTAGCTGGACACAAAAGAACAGATATTGTATGATCCACTTCCATGAGGTTCCTAGACTGGTCACATTCATGGAGACAGAGAGTAGAATGGAGGTTGCCGGGGGCTGCGGGGAGCAGGGGAATGAGGAATTATTGTTGAATAGGTACAAAGTTTCAGCTTGGGAAGATGAAAAAGTTCTGGGGATGGATGGTGGTGATGGTTGCACAACCATGTGAATGTACTAATGCCACTGAACTGTACACTTAAAAATAATTAAAATAATAAATGTTATCTTGTATATATTTTACCACAGATTTTAAAAATCCATTGAATTAAAAAAAAATTATGAGACAATACAGGAAATTTGAACACTGAGTGAATATGGAATGATATAAAGAAAGTATTGTTCAGTTGTTCT
The DNA here is from genome assembly GCF_021613505.1 of Equus quagga. NCBI lineage: Eukaryota > Metazoa > Chordata > Mammalia > Perissodactyla > Equidae > Equus > Equus quagga. Next base: position 14,251,043 of record NC_060288.1, on the reverse strand, counting down.
TGTTTTTTTTTTAAAGACTATCTTTTAGAGGTACTAATGAAATATTTAGAGATAAAATGATATGCTATCTGTCATTTGGGTAGAGATGAAACAGTTTTGACTATGAGTTGATTAAATTTACAGAGAGAGAAAGAGAAAAAAAGATCAAGGCTATATAAGCATGTATTGCTGTTAACTTTATGTAAGTGAAATCAAAATATGGATTATAGATTTTTTTAACAAAAATGCACTATCCCTTATATTATTATCTATACTTTTTTGGTTTTCCTGAAATATTCCATATTTTTCAAAACTTTTCTTATTACTTTGATTATAAACATCTTAGTACGTTTTCCATTGTCAGTACTATATTCTATAAGCTATACACTTCCAGAAAGCATTGACTGTTCTTCTGGATGATCTTTCAGCCTAATCAATAAACTTAGGGACTTATTTGAGATCCTACAGAAAACGTAAATTATTCCTTTGGAGTCTTATTCCAGTGTCATTATTTTTGAGGAGTCACTTTTTTCTTACTATGCAACTTTGCTAGGTGAAAAAAAAAATGGCATAACATCACCATAGAATCTGCCTAAACACTAACACAAACTTAATACTAATATAATTTAGTTTCATCCATACTGAGAGTGAACAGATGTATGTATTCTCTAAACTATGTACTCCTTGAGAACAAAATCCGTGGTTTTTTTAAAGTAGGAAATAATGAGTACTAATAAATATTTGACTAAGAACAGAATGCCCAGGACTCCATTTTTGGAATTCCTGTGCTGACCTGTAAACCATCGTCATATACTTGGCAAAGAAGTCTAGATGTATTATTTTAACTCTTACAAAGCATGGATTGTTGGTAATTTAAAATAAAGCCCCTCACTCACTTCATCCCAGTTGTGATGGCCTTTGTATTATTCTTGAAAATCTGGAGCACTTTCCTCTTACAGTTCCCTCTGGAAATCTCTCCTAAGATGTTTGCATGAACTCCTTCCCTGCTTTTTCTTGTAACTTTCCTGGAGACCTTCTCCAACCACCCCAACTAAATTTGATCCCTCTCCCGCTCCGTTTAACTGTCTATCTCTTTACCCATCTCTTCCTACCTCCTCCCCAAGTGCTTATCATTACCTGGTGTATATTGGTTTGCTGTCTGTTCCCCACACACGACTATAACTTCATAAAGACAGGGAATTTTTTTTTCACCCCTGAATAACCTAGGCCTTGGCACACGGTAGGTCACAACTGAATATTTATTGAATCAATGAATGGACAAAGAGTTGAAAAGGAACATACGGTTGAAGAGAGTCTAACTTTTAGCTAGAACAATGAACTTCAGTCATATCTTCAGCAACTTCCATGGGACACTCATGGAATTTAATTACATGTATTAAATATATTAAATCTTCAAAGCACAGTATAAATAAGTCTTTTAATACCTCCATGAAACAGATGCTAATACTCCATTTTATAGATGGCAAAATGAAAGCACAAAAACGAAATCCCTAAAGATCGATGAGTGAGTCAATGTCAGAGCTAGATTTAGAGAATTTTGAATATTTAGTCTCAAGCAACTGACTCCCGAAAGTCATTTGTCTATATCTTGTGCTTGTTACAGCTCATTTAAAAGCGTTTACTATTCCTGAATTTGAAAGCCTCTCAGGTAAGAAATTGGCTTGTTGTGACAGTAGGTGGTGACTCAGTTACTGTAAATCTTCTTTCAAGAACTCGTTCTCCATCTATATCCAGCACTTCACAAAGTAAGTTGCTGTCTTGGCAGAAATATATGGTCTGTAAGTAAGTTACCAATTAGTTTCATTATGCTTGTGCCTCATTTAATTTTAAAATGGATTCCTCCACCCAAATCGATTGCAAAAGCAGGGGAAACCCTTTATGCAGTGTCTGTAAAAGATTTTCTCAAAGTCTAATTGTACTTTTGATTCTTCAGACATTGCTGGAAATTATATGATCCCAAAATTCAGTACACCAGAAGGGTCACACAACCCCGTTTTCTTCGAGAAGTCTCTTTTTATATAAGGACAGTGGTTCTCAAACTGGGCTACATTTAAGAATCACCTGGAACATTTATCTATACTGATGCTAGAATCGCACCCCCAGGAATACTGATTAATTTGGTCTGGGGTGTGACCTGGACATGGTGATTTTTTTAAAGAAGCTTCTCAAGTGCAGCCAAGATGGAGACTTTTGTAGCAAAGTGTCAGTTCATGGATCTTCCGACACGACCTGAGAATGAAATCCGAGGAGAAAAACGAGAGGACCATGGATATAATGATTTTTAGATTTCTCTGTAATTCCAGATAATGTACACTATTTCAAAATTGTTAATATCTTATGGTATTCTTCACCCTGGGGTTATTTTTCAGAAGGATCTAGCTTTACGTATCTAAGATTTAAGTGAAATTGGTCTAAGATGAAAAGGATGTCAAGGTGACAACAACTGGGATAAAGTGTATGAAACATTCCTTAAAATGTAACAAGCTATAAAAATGTGAGATACAATTATTATTCATCAAAATTTTGACATGCTACATGAGCCATACAGGACCAAAGTGGTCATTTATATGATATAAACTGCCTCCAAAATAATTTTTAGTGATAAACAAAATTCACTCAAAATGTGTCTACTTTTATTTTGGAGACATCGTGTCTTCATCATCAATCACTCTCACTTGCAGAAAAAAATGGATTTAGTTTTTCATGCCTGAAAGTTTTACCCATTCTAATACCTATAGCTTAAAGTAAAACAGAACCCTATTGTAACACACTAATTGCGGCTGACAATTCAGATCCCTCTATAACGAAACCATTATGAAGAGTTACACCCATATATGGTCTTCGTTTGTTTTCTATCGTGTTCTCCCACTTGGTACTTATTTGGTTTGCTTGCTTATTTAATTGTGAGTGTTAACAAAGGCAACATAGAAAAATACAAATGAGGAAAAAATTACTGAAAAAGGAATGCTTTTTCAGAAATCATTGAGAAAAAACACATGACCTCAGCTCTTTAAGAGCAGGACTAGAAATTCTGCCTCCATCAGTGGCTCATCCTTGGCATCTCGTTTGGTGCTTCCAGAACCCGTTCTCCTGGGTCCCTCCCTCCCTTCACTGGCTGCGGGTCTTGGGTTTCTTGTCACTTGATGACTTAACCTCTTTGAAAGAGTTCTTTTCCCCTGCTTTGCTCCAGGCTGTTGGGTTTGCTTTTTGGGAAGGTTCTCTGAAGCAACAAAGCTGGTGTCATTCAGCACTCCTTTGTAAACGCTCCCTTAATTCCTCCGGTTGAGTCTGGCTCATTGGGTGTTGCCCATAAAAAACAGTGACTTTTGTAATCACAATTAGAGCTGGGTGGTGTGACTAATCAGTCAGTTCACTGCATCTCTGTTATCTTTAGTGAGGTGAGTCTGTTTCAACGTGAGCTTTATGTTCAGATGTCACTCCCTACCTCATGTTCAAATCGATATTTGTTCCAGACTCCAGATGTTAAAAAAAAAAGAGGGGGCTATTTGTTTTCTTTCTAAAAACGTGTTCTATATGCCTTGTCAGGAGTGGAACTAAGTGCACAGGAATTTGGAGACATTCCATAATGCTAGCTCACTATCCAGAATTCACAGGGCAGGGAAGCCATATTTGAGGAAGATTAGCCCTGAGCTAACATCTGCTACCAACCCTCCTCTTTTTGCTGAGGAAGACTGGCCCTGAGCTAACATCCGTGCCCATCTTCCTCTACTTTATATGAGGGATGCCTACCACAGCGTGGCTTGTCAAGCGGTGCCATGTCTGCACCCGGGATCCGAACCAGCAAACCCCGGCCCACCAAAGTGGAACATGTGCACTTGACCACTGTGCCACAGGGCCGGCCCTGTTCAGCCATTTATATCAGTTTCAATTTGAGAATTTTTTTTTTAATACTTTGGTTTATAATCCAATAAATCCTTCTTTATTTCTTTTCTTGCTCAAATTTTCCAGCTTTGGCCACCAGTAGCTCTTGCAATTGTTTCCTTGTCCCTTTGACATACGCCTTCATTATGGGCTTTTTTTTTCTTTTGAGCGCTTCCTTGATTTCTGGCTCTACAAGATGCTCCAGGTTCATCGCATATATTTCCTGCCCCACTTCTAGAATCAGTCATATCTCTAAGGAGCCCTGGTTCCTTTTGTCGGAGAATGGTAGTAGAAATCAAGATCTACGGGCCGGTCCGGTGGGGCAGCAGTTAAAGTTAGCACATTCCGCTTCTCAGCAGCCCAGGGTTCGCCGGTTCGGATCCCGGGTGCAGACATGGCACTGCCTGGCAAAAGTCATGCTGTGGCAGGTGTCCCACACATAAAGTAGAGGAAGATGGGCATGGATGTTAGCTCAGGGCCAGTCTTCCTCAGCAAAAAGAGGAGGATTGGTAGCAGATGTTAGCTCAGGGCTCATCTTCCTCAAAAAAATAAATAAATAAATCAAGATCTGGGTGACAAATATGCTCATTGTTACTCTGGGGTGCCTTTGCTTCTCAGCTGAAAGAGAAAGAAACTATATGTGCGTATACTAACCCATGTATCTACATATATCCATAAATATTTCTATATGTAACCGTTTGTATCTATGTTAAGCAAAACAGGAGTTCATACAGATGTCTCTAACTCTAATTCATTACCACATTGATCATTCCAACCACCTTCTCTTGCTTCAACAGTGAGTAGCCTGGCTCCGACCATCCACCACCCCTTTCCTTAATTGTTCAGTTCCAGTATACACGTATAGCAGTATCTGAACGTTTGCTAACCTGTACCCCTGTGGGAGGCAACCTTATCAACTAGGGTTTTCTAGAAAGTCTGGAAGACATTATTCTGGATGGCCATGAGCCTGATATCATGCAACAGCTCTGGTGCTGAGCAGGAAGGGGCAAATTGATAAGGGAAGACGGGTAACGGTCTCTACCATGGAATGCATTTCAGTGGCAGCTCAGGGAAGAGAAAAATACAGTGGTTTATTTTGAATTTTAGCTGAATTTCTATGAAAAGGTAGGTTGTTTTCTTCCTCAGACTGCAACTTTTTGACACAACGCTCGTTTCCTTATTTTGCCGTAGCACGAGTCCCATCTTCTTTCAGCCTCCAAAGCCGTCAGTCGTCCTGGACAGAAGTCAGAGGAGCAACCTTATTGGGTACATCATAAACTGCGAGGTGAGAGGGCACAGCAGGATAATGAGGTGGTGAGGGATGGATGGATGGAAGCATCCGCTAGTTATTGAGCAGCTGAAGGTGGCACAGATTGTAAACAGGCGCTGCCTGATCCAAGACATCAATACAAGGGAAAAGAAACATGGGCGATGGGATGGGCTTTTACAGTTGACTATTAATGAGGCCCCCCCACAACTTGGACGAGTCTGTGCCCCATCACTAATCTGTTACCAAAGTAGCTGTCAATGTGCCATTTTCATCCAATGGCGGTTGGCAATTCTCAAAACAAACCATTCCACACCCACTCTCCAAACCTGATCTGATAGCCAAGAAGCGTTATGCCAATATATGGGAAACGGCGAGCAACTCTACACCGGGAAATCTAAACTTCTCCCTATCAGATGAGGCGACTCAGAGTTTAAGATTCTTCAAGAGAGGAAATGACATGATAGAAGGAAAGGGGCTTTGGAGACCCTCTCCTCTGGGTTTGAATCCCAGCTCTGCCATTTAACAGCTGTGCAACCCTGAGCAAATTTTTGCTGTTGTTTGTGTTAAATTGATATTAAAATACCAAATTATTAAATATAATTTATCCAAATAGCCAAACGATATATTTTATTAATATTTAAAGTGATATGTGACAAAACCCACAGAATTTTATAGCACAAAGAATGAACCTAATGTATGTAAATTTACGAACCATTTAGGAGGTCAAGGGAATTCCAGGATGGAATGCAGAATGTGACAAAACTATCTGTACTACAATGTATGAAATAACTTCGCTGCGCGGTGAGGGGGCAAAATGTTAACCTAAGTGACTTTGGAAATGAGTGGAATCTGTTAGACTGCAGGCAAAAGAAACTGTATGTCAACACTGCACTCTACTTGGAAGTGGAACGTGGAATTTCCAGTAAGTGTCCTTAAGGGAGGGGTGGGCCTTTCTCTTCATTCTTCTTCTTTCCTGCTGAATAGAATAGGACATGACGTCCAGGTGGAACACCCGTCTTGGACCACAACCAGGTGGCAGACAAGGGTTGAGAATGATAGAAACAAAAAATAGAAGAAGCCTATGTTCCTCTCCCAATTGTGGAGCCACCATACCAGCTAATTTACATGGAATGAAAAAGAAACTTCTGTCTTGTTTACCTTGCTCTTATTTTGAATTTCCTTTCACAGATTAATCCCAACTACATAGATTTTCCTTGTATCTTTTACTCCCTGCCTTTTATCCCTCCACCTCAGTCCCTCAGAAAATGAGGGTACATAACTTTTCATGGTATAGAGTTATACCATGTAAGGGGGCTCCTTGTAAGCCCCCACATTCTGAGATATTCTTAAGCACTTAACTGTAGCCAACAAAAGGGGTGCATAAAGTGGACTCTTGTTCACAAAAAGATTATGCCCTTGCATGGAATAACAATTGATCGGTAGCATAATTTGCATTAACTCATCATCTAGCCAAAAGAGTTTTTTAAATGATCCAAACAGTATAAATTTCGCTTTTGTTTCGTTTGTATCAAAATTCTACACTTTCTGCATTTGAGGAGAAATGCCAAGAAGTATAACCTTTAAAAATGTAAAGTAACTAAAATATACAACTATATACTGGGGGGATTTGGGGAGAAAAAGCAGAAAGAAAAAAAAAAGAAAAAAGAAGATTGGCAACAGTTGCTAGCTCAGGTGCCAATCTTTAGGAAAAAAAAAAAAAAGGAAAGCAACACAAAATAAAAACACTAACATGCTGTTTTGGAAGGTGGTAAGTTTGGGGTCTAAGACAATGGAAATATTTAGAAACTAGTCATTTATGACTAGCATGCTGTTTTTCTTTTAAGTATTTCCGTAAATAGGCACTAATAGTCTGACATCTCTCTATCTTTCTTGTCTCCTCCCTCCCGGACTTTGGAAGTTATACTGAACTTAAGAATTACTTGTCTGTTCATAGAATGATAGAGCAGAAAAGGAAGATGGCAGTTAATAGTTGCTAGGTGTCCCTTTCAAAATGGTTACCTAGCAACAGTTGGAGCCTGTAGCTACAAGGAGTGGTACCAGTACAGTTAAAGGTTGCTTGAGCTACATAGTTGCTCCACTGAAAATCTCATCAGTATGGTTTTTAAAATAAGAATCACATTTTGGGGTCATGTGGGCTGATGCACAACTGACCATCTGTTTTATTTGTTTTGTCTCAACCTCTGACAAGAGGAATGTGCTTGCTGTGTTTACAGAAAACCACTTAGGTTGTGGAAAAAAAATCTGACAGAATTTGTTGCTAAAACAAAAATCTCTCTCAAAGTTCCTAGATGCCAGGGATAGCAAATAGGCAAATCTATAAACAGATTTTTTTTTTTAACCCAAAGTCCACTTTTATGTAAGAAAATTAATGGTTTACTTAAACCCACAAAATAAGTTTGAAGAGTTTAAACGAGTATTAAATAAAATAATTTTCACTCAAGTTAAATATCGTTCTAAGATCACTCAAACTGAGCCAGCCTCCCCTGTTTCATCGGCGTACATTCAGTTCCAGGAAACTAAGACAAAATCTATTAAAGGAGAAACACAGGATGTATTACAGTGGTTGTGGTATTTGATATATATATCCTGTCATTAGGCTGCACCTTTGTTTCCTTTGTGTTAAGCCTCTCTCTTTGTTTACACCAACTTTCTATCTGTCTTTCAAAATCATAAAAATATTTCATCTGTATGATTTCTCCATAAAGTCTTTGGAGCTCTAACATCTCAAAAGGAAAATTCTCAATAAGGTTTAAATGCACATCACCTATGCTGTGTGGGTTAGAAAGGAGATTCTATTAAAAATCAAATTTTTAGGCACTCAAGTAGATATTTGTACACCAATGTTCATGACAGCATTATTCACAATAACCAAAAGGTAGGAAAATCCAAGATGAGCAGATAAACAAAATGTGGCATATATAAAAAATAGAATAGTATTCAGCCCAAAACAGGAATGAAATTCTGACACACGCTCCAACATGGACAAACCTTGAAGATACTATGCTAAATGAAATAAGCCAGACACAAAAGGCCAAAGAGTGTAGGTTTTTCTTATATGAAATACGTAGAGTGGTCTAATTCATAGAGATAGAAGGGAGAAAAGGTCACCAAGGATTGAGGGGGTCAGGAAATGGAGAGTTATTGTTAATGGATACAGAGTTTCAGTTTTAGAGAAGAAAAATTTGTGGAAATGGATAGTGGTGATGGTTGCACAACATGGTAAATGTAGTTAATGCCAGTCAATGGTACACCTAAAATGGGTTAAAATGGTAGATTTCAATTATGTACATTTTACCAGAATAAAAAAATTTAAATGCATTTATTTAGTCCAGACCAAATATTAACAATGCTCTGATTTTCCCTTGTGCTCCAGTGTCCTGATGGGAGATAATTACAGGGAGAGAAAAGTCTGCTGTGGGTATTGTGTAATGTGCACCCAAGTACAGAAGAATAAACCACGCCGTTATCCAAAGAGTAAAATCCTGCCTGATTCTTGCTGGGAATTCTGACATCGGTTGAAACAAAACTTAAAAAAAAAAAAAAAAACAGTCAAAGAATGACTCTTTTGAAGAGAGAAGGGGCTGGCAACACATATTCTAACAAATACCCATTGTATTGTTTCTTGTTGGCCTTTTTTCATCTATGGCCAGACATTTCTTAAATTTGTCTATCCTGAAGAATTTAATAAAATGTATTTTAAAAATGAGCTAGACTTGAAATTATATTCTACTATTGCTTCCCCTAAGCAGAACTTTCCTAACCATATGTGGCTTATATAATTGATCCTATTCAGCAGCATAATTACAGTATTAGAATTGCGTGGTTTTTTTTCATCTGGGCCCTAGGCTGAGACAGTGCAGTAACTGTTTTATATAGATTCTCCAATTTTAATTACAGTGCCTTGAGTTAGTCAGGATGGACCTCAAAGGAAGACCAAATGAGAATTGGGGGCTGTTCTGAGTCACAAAATTACAATGTGTAATTTTAATAAAGAAGACATTTCATTTTAAAGCATGATTTTAATCTTTTCATATACATTTTCTTGAATATTTTTCCCCATTGCAAAAGTAAAGTGTATCTATTATAGAAAAAATGAGAAATACCTAATATACCCCCATAGTTGAACGGCCACACAGAATTCTATCAAAGAAGCATGGTGAGCCAGCATGTCTGCCTCTAACGGTGCTGCGCTGGTTATGTGTCATTAGCTGCAGCCTGTTTCCTCCAGATTCATTCCCCTGACCTCTGTGCTGCTCTACCCTCTTAGCGGCTGACCCTTGTACATTGTGTCACTCAGGTTTCCTGCCTACATCTCTGGCACCCCAAAGAAGAAGCTACTTCCCAGAAGAAATACAGTGTCTTATTTGGGGTTCCTCTGACAGCAGATCTTGCAACAAGTACTTGAATGCAAGTAGTCTATTTGGGAAGTGATCTCAAGAAACAGCGGTAGGGAAATGAGGAAGTAAGACAGGGAGGAGAAGAAAACAAACAAAAGGGCACATTGTCAAGCCAGCCCTGATGGCCTAGCAGTTAAAGTTTGGCATGCTCCACTTCAGTGGCCCAGGTTCAGTTCCCAGGCATGGACCTACACCGCCTATCTGTCAGTAGCCATGCTGTGGCAGTGGCTCACATAGAAGAGCCAGAAAAATTTACAACTATGCACAGCTATGTACTGGGGCTTTGGAGAGGAAAAAGGAAGAAAAAGGAGGAAGACTGGCAACAGATGTTAGCTTAGGGTGAACCTTCCCCTGCAAAAAAAAAAGAGAAAAAGGGCATGTTGTCAAGCAAGTCACCCTTATGGGCAACGGGTTTAATCTCTCAGGAGAAATCTTGGAAACAGAGAAGAATATGCAGCTGAGAGCACCCTTCGGGTGGGGAGTAGGGGTATTTATCACTGATTCCTATCCATCATGGACTGAGGCCTGGCCCCCGGGTGAGTGTACATGAACATGTAAGGATGGGGGCCTTCAGGAAGGATGCTGTGTATTGGGTCATGAAGACACAAGAAGAGCAGGGAAAGGTCAAAAGAGTCAAAGAGCTGCACAATGATGCTGAAGTAAGCTCTGGACTGGGCCCATTGATTTCCCCAAAGATGTTGCTGGAAGGACAGTCTTGGTGGAGTGGCAGGGCTGAAGCCAGAAGGCTTCAGAGAAAGAAGTGGACACAATATGAGTGGACAATTCTTCCAAGAAGCTTGATGCTGAAAGGGAGGAGAGCAAGAGGGCTGCCACAGCAGTTCTAGAACTGGGGACATAGTAGACAGACCAGACATAAAAACCACCTGTTTTGGCTGCCTCGGATCTGCAAAAAGCAGAGACCCTATGTCATAGATGATCTCAAGATTTCGATGTCTAATAAGGGAGCTGAAGAATATAGTTTCAATGATTTGGGTAAATAATCGTAGAAGAATTCAGTGTTTAAAGGAGTTTCGCCAAGAAACACACATACACATATACCCAGAGAGAAAAACACTTTGTTTTTAATGGAGAAACTACTTCCAACTTGTTATGATCTTTCTGATCTTGATCTGTGTCCTATGGTTTTTAAATCATTGTGGTCAAAGTGTTGAATATTTCATGAGTGACCCAGACACACCACTTCAGCTCCACCAGACTGTTTTCTTATCAGCAAATGGAGAGAGCTACGTCTATTTGTTGCGAAGAACAAGTGAGATAATGTAATATAGAAACAATTTGTAAATCCTAAAGTATGTAATTATGAGGCATAATACGTGTGATTGCTTCTTGTATGCTGTGTATCGCTGTTAATGGTTACATATTATTCTAACTGCATTGCTGTCATAGTTTATTTAACCACTGTCGAATTGTTGCTCATTCTTGCCTTTTGCTATCATAAATAAAGTTGATTATAAACATCTCTGCATGATTAGCATTTTTTCCCATCTGAAGTATTTCCTTAGGGTGAATTCCTGGAAGTCCAGTAACTGGGTCCAAAGAGTAGCTGGGACACTCTTCCTTAGATGATATGCATCTTCTTAGTACCAAAAAACCCCACAAAAACAAAAAAGGACCTAATTGTGATGCACCACGATTCAGGTGAATTAACAAACTAAATCTAATCCTGGCAGTGGGAGCGAGTCAGCACATATCAAACCATATCATCATAATTTTAAAAGGCAAATAGTTGAATTTTCTCTGATCCTGGACCCTGTCCCCCTATGGCTAAAGAAATCCTCTTTTTGGAATGTGGCAGGAGAGAGTAGGAAATGCAGATCCTGAGCTGGAAGGCTTCTTTTCCAGTGTTAGCAGCTTCTATTTACAAGAGACCTGGTTTTTGGAGGATGGATTTCTTCCCATCTGAGGCTTCAGGCACTTTTTTTTTCAATTGGTTTAGATTCAGAGCAAAATAATTTCGGTAAAGGATGGTTTACAACCCAGATTTTAGGTTGAAGTCAGGGAAATGAATTTTGCACTTCACGTAGATAAAATATAAAAATATATTCCTCATGATTGGTTCCAGTTTGTGAGAAATATTATCTTAATATTTATAAAGTATATGCAGATCCCTAGACTCTTGAACTGCAGATGGCTCTTAACATCTATTATCAGATGCCATTTTTGGAGGCTTAAATGCTCGGTTTGGCAACAGTTTTCTGCCTGCACGATGCCTTTTTGGATTGAAATTTTGCTCTCTTCTGGGCTATTTCTTTAGGTTGGCTGCAGGAATCAGAGAAGAAATCTCTGACCCAGCTAACATGGTTCAGGAGAAGCTTTCCCTGTAAGGTGTTTCAGGGGACTTTTACTCATATTAATCAAGGGACCAGTGTGATTGATTATTAAATAATTAGCTCTGCTTTGCTCATTTTGTTTCTCCAGATACTTCTCTTTTAAATGGCCTGAGGGGAAGTAAATGAGAGGTACAATGGAAAACACTGGCTGGGGGGCTGGCCCGGTGGCAGCAGTTAAGTGAGCACATTCCACTTCAGTGGCCCAGGGTTCGCTGGTTGGGATCCTGGGTGCGGACATGGCACTGCTTGGCAAGCCGTGCTGTGGTAGGCGTCCCACTTATAAAGTAGAGGAAGATGGGCACAGATGTTGGCTCAGAGCCAGTCTTCTTCAAAAAAAGAAGAAAAGAAAAGAAAATGCTGGCTGGGAGTTAGATTTGATTTATAGTTTCAGCTTTGCCACTAACTAGCTGTCCAACCAGACCCAAGCTACTTAATCTGTTTGAGCTTCTGTTCAACTATGACGTTGACTCTAACAAACACTCTCTGATTCTCTATGGAGCAAAGGCCTTTTTTCCCCGTGACATAGTAATCTTCTGAGAGCCAATTCACTTAGAAAAGTCTTTTCCAAATGTGTCATTGCTGTTGCATTGCATTTGTGTGTCTTCCTGTGGTGGTGGAGGGGTGGTGGGAGGAGAGATTCCTACTTCTCTACATTTCAGCAGTAGAAAAACAGGTTGAAAAAAACCATTGTGCTCCCCTGCATTTGGGCCAACAGGAATCAGGCCACTTTGACCTCATGGTCCCTCGGAGGCTGCCAGGAAGCTGCAATTCCGTCCAATGCTGCTGAGACAGCAGGTTTGGCACAGCTGAGAGGAAGCAGTGCAGAGAGTTAATGCCCATAAAGGGCTGAGCACGGTGCCCAGCCAGGGTGAGCCCTGTACAGAGTGCTGAATTTCCACCTGCCTTGTCGTCATTGTTAACACTTCCAGAAATAGCCAACAGAGTTACCTAGGGAAGGGAAAAAAACCTTTAACTTACTCAAATTTCACTTGGGGTGCATTAATACTTTATAAAAATAAACTGTAATCCTTCTACTACTTGTTAAGGCGTTACTATTCCTTTCAGATTCAAATTCTGACAGTTGTTTATTTATATCATCCTTTGTCATTACTCTGATGTCACTGTTCAAGCTGAGATCCCAGACTGGAGGATCAGCTCCCACAAAGCACTATTATGAGGGCTAGGCGAAAGCGAGTCCCACTGTTTCCTGAGTCAGCTTTCCTCCCAGCAGCCTCCCAATTTGGGCCTGGGGTGCTGCCCAGCCACCTAAGCCGCTGCCCGCTGACGCAGTCTGCACACCTCTGCTGGTACCTCCAGCAGTCATGCTTCCCTTCATCCCTGAAAGCTCTCTGGCCCTGCCTGCTGGTCCAGCTCTACATCGTGCTGCTTCCTCACACCCCTCAGCTCCCTGGAAAATGATTTGCTGTGGGTTTTCAATTGCCCTTCCCTGGCTCTCTGCCTAGAAGGTTCTTGCCCCTGCTTGTTGGCCTGGTAAACTCGGACACCTGCCATCCTTCAGGCTTAGCTAAAATGTCTCTTCCAGGCATTGTATTGCTTCCTCCTCGCAGCTGCTTCAGCACCAATATGCCGGCACACTGGGAGTTTCTTGGGGCCATTCATTGTATTTTGATTTTTGGATTTTGAGCTCAGAATCTGGCAAATAGGCGCTTAATAATTGCTGAATAAACATTCACACCTGCATTCTAATCATCTCATCTTCAATTCCTGTTTAGAATAAGGTGGGGGGAGGGATTTAAGTGGATAAAAATTGGAAACTGACATGGAGGGATTTATATTAAACAATGTCTGGACTTCAATTTGCTCTATGGAAATTCATCTTTAAACAAAGAAAAATGGGACCAGATGACATAGGGTCCCTTTCCATTTCAAAGACCTGATCTAAGAGGAAAGTCCCTCAACACTCACATCATTCTCCCCCCATGAATTTCTCTTATACTGTCTACCAACCGCGGACCCATTTAGGTTAGCAAGTTACTCTTTTCAAAACATCATTCGCTAGGAAGGCTAAGCCTTATTTACCCCTTAGTGTGAATTGCTCTAAATAGACACCCTCCTACAGAGAGCTCTGTGCTGGGGGCAGTGAGCACTGGAGACGCATATTTGCATGGAGGGCTCTATCTTGGCATACAGGTCACAGCTCTATTACTAATTCATGCTCCTAAGTTGCAATCCACTCTTGGCCCAAATTCCTGGCCCATGGGAAGCCAGTCTCTGCAGTGTAAAGGATCTGGGCATCCTCGCAGACGAAGCTCATTTCAAATCCTGGCTCTGTCAGCTACCGGCTCTCTGACTTTGGGTAAACTACCTAACTTAGCAGAGCTTCTATTTTCTCCTCTGTAAAGTCGTAAAAACAGTGAATACCTCACGGGTTGCTGAGAGGATTAAATGAGATAATGGGGGTCCCGTCATATAGCAGGTCCACATGAATAGTGACTCTGACATCTTTGAATGACTCTGGGGCTCCAGAGACTTCCCCCGAGTAGGTGTGGGTTGGTGGGTTATTGAGTCTTGCTCTGAACTGGCGATGGGTGGGGTGGGGGGTGGTTTGGTCATAGGACAGGATGCCTGGGGGATACTCAGTCAGGGATGGCACACTGTGCAGCCCTGAGGTTTGATCTGCTGGGGGACACAGTATTCCAGGAGCTCCAGGACAGTCATTACTCTCAGGCTGCCAAAGGAGGCACTGGCTGACCAGATTCTAGGGTCTACACCCTCTTCCGGTTGTGGACCTTTTCCATTCCTAGCTGTCTGAACTAAGGAAGCCCATTGCACTTTATAGAACTATAAAACACACAGAAACTCTTATTTCAGGCAAGATATAAAATACCAGAATCAGTTTTGTATGTGTATGTAATCCATTTCTCTATCTCACCTTTGGAGGAGAAGCCCGTGAAGGATTATTTCTCCAAGTGGGGCATTCAGGGCAGCTACACCTGAGCTCCATCTCTGACATGTTGAATCAAGATCTAGATGGGGATGGAGAGTCAGCATTAAGTCAAGTCCCCCAGGAATCCTGATGCACCTAAACCCTCGCTTCTTCAAGTGCGCTCCCTCGGACAGCAGCAGTGGCATCATTTGGGAACTTCTAAGAAATGCAGAATCTCAGGCCCTGCCCCAGACCTACTGATCTGCATTTTTAAAGAATCATGCTAAAACACACATAATACAAAATTTATCATCTTTATTTTTTTGAGGCAGATTAGCCTTGAACTAACATCCACCGCCAATCCTCCTCTTTTTGCTGAGGAAGACTGGCCCTGAGCTAACATCTGTGCCCATCTTCCTCTACTTTATATGTGGGATGCCACCACAGCATGGCTTGATAAGTGGCGCACAGGTTCATGCCCAGGATCCGGGCCGGGGAACCCTGGGCCACCGAAGCAGAGCACGCAAACTTAACTGCTATGCCACTGGCCGGCCCCAGCCATCTTAACTATTTTTGAGTGTACAGTTCAGTTGTGTTAAGTGCATTCACAACGTTGTGCACCAATCTCCAGAACTCTTGCCATCTCGCAAAACTGAACGTCTATGCTCATTAAAACAATTCCTCATTTTCCTCTCCCCCCAGCTTCTGGCAACTACCCAGAATCTGCATTTTACCGAGATCCCTGGGTGGTTCATATGCCCATTAGAGGTTGAGAAGCACTGTCCTAAGCATGAGAACCACAGATGAAATCAGGAGCCACTGGGAGCTTACTGGGGCAACCAGGCCACAACCTTGGGCAGTGGAAACCAGCCCGCAGAGCAACGACAAATCCCTCTAGGCAGTTCTGATGCATTCTCAAGTTTTGAGAACCACTGCTCTAGAACAGTGGCTTGTACCCCCTGCCTACGTATTACAATACCTTGGAAATTTAAAAAAAGTTTATGCCCAGGACCCATCCCAAACTAACTCTAGTCTCTAGAGGCAGGGCCCAAGCATCTGTACTTTTGAAAGAGCTCCCAGCAATTCCAATAACTTAGCTAGGTTTCAGAACCACTGATCTGGAGGGAAGGGGCGGAGGAGGCTGTAAGGATGAAGTGGATTCTGCAACCATGCGTGGGCATTAGAAGGAAATGGTGATTCCAAGGAAGGCGTTGTAACTGCGGTTCCGTTCTATCTCTGCTCAGCTACCCAGGAATGAGGGAGCATTCAGGGGGAGTTAAAATAAAGAAAAAAAAGCTGTTTTTGCAAAGAAATAGCTGTCTTATTAGAAGCTCTAACATTTTAGATGCAAAAATCCCTACCACCTCTCTCCCATCGCATGTCCTTATTTCCTATCGCGGCGCTCTATTTTCTTAATAGCGTTTACCACAATTAGCAATTATCGTGCTTATTGTCTGCCTCCTCTCACCAGAGCAACAGCTGTGTCTGTGTTGAGTCAGGTTCACAGCTTCTGCTCGCCTCTCCCTCTCACAGAGGCTTAGTGACAAAACTGATCCCTCCTTAAATAGTTGAGTGAATGAAACACGTGCTCCAATCAACCGGCTATGCCACCGAGTCCCTTCCCACCTTGTGGCCCCAAAGCACTGAGCGTAATGTAGAAAGAGAGAAGATTGCTGAACTGCCAGACCCGAGAGAATCACAGGGAGGAGTGGGGAGGAGAGGGGATCTGCATGGAGCAGTCAAGGTCGGTGGCGGCCAGTTTTCCCCGGTGGAAGAGGCCAGCGTGCCTAGCGGTGCAGACTGATTCATTGGGTGAAATTAGAATTCTTAAATGAGTAATGGGGACTTTGAGCTGGTAAAATCTGAATACATATAAATGTGACTCATCCAGAACCTCCCAGCTGGTGAGGCTTCGATTACAATGCATTTATGAAATCCGCATGTAGAATTCTGTGGTGCAAAGAGCATAGACTTTGGAACAGACCTGATTTCAAATTCTGCTCCCTCTCCCGGCCGGCTGTTCAACCATGGGAAATTACCTATCTGAGCTCAGCTTCCTCCTCTAACATTGGAATAACAATGTTTATCCCATAGATTATGAACGCGCCTGGTAAAGTGCCTGACACATAGCAGCCCTCAATAAATGGTAACTCCTGATCTGCAATCTGGATTTCCTCGCCCTTTCCTTTTCAAATCTTTTCTTCCATTAGTTATGCTCTTATTTCCTCCTCACTAGAACCACATGCAATCATTTATAGTACTTGTGGTCTATACCATTTGATTAGAAAAAAAAAAATTACATACTGACTTACGGATTGTCTTCTATCACTATACTGAGAGCTCTTATATAGTGAATACATGAAAATTGAAGGATTTATTTGACTTGTCTCCCAGCCCAAATGCAAATGCCTTTTGGAACAGAAACCTTACCTTCTGCTTCCTTCTGTCCTCCAGCACCAAATTCTGCAGTCAGACACACAGATCTGATGTGCACTCTCCGGACCTCAATAAGTACAGTTAATTGTTCTGTTGGGGAGCAGTGGTTACTCCCTGAATATTCTGCACCCCTGCAAGCCACCTCTCCCCAAATACAGCCCATTTGTGTGTCGCTGACACTGGATCTGTTTAAATTCTGATGATATGCTATACTGACTGAACCAGGTTTTCCTCTTTGTTTAATGAGATTCTTATGTGCTTTACCTTTAACGGAATTCAAAGTATTATGAAAAGAGATGTAACATCCTTAAATCATCATGATGTTATTTAAGACAGTGGCAGGGAACACAAATTTCTTCCCCCAATCTAATCTCCCCTTTTCCTTTAGTAACAGATCCCAAATTTTTGGTTGGCACATTGCAGTCCAGTTAAAAGATGACATTTCCTAGCCTTATTTGCAGTTGAATGAGTCAGATAGCTAGGTATCTGCCATGGAGATGTAAGTAAGAGTACTGTGTAGTAGTTCTGGGGGAAGTCTCCTTATAAAGAAAGTATTATGTGTTTAGTCTTCCTCTTCTGTTGCCAGCCTGGAACATGGATAAGAAGGCTGGAGCACTAGTTGCCTTCTTAGACCATGAGTACAAGGGCCATACCTTAGAGATGCTAGAGCTGACAGCCAGAAGGAGATTGAGTCCTTAATGCATTTGGGTCACCTTGCCACACCAACACTAAACTGCCTACTTGTAAAAATTCCTTTCCAAGAGAAAGTGGCCCACTGTTATATGCAGCTGAACCTAATTTGAGCTAATACAAGGGGTAGTTAAGTTATGCTTATTTCATATTCAATTCACATGAATGAGGTTCAATCACAGATAATTAATCCACTGATTCCATGACGATCATGAATTTTATAGTCTACTAATTGTACTGACCTGCTGGGTGAATGTAGCCTTTGCTTTATAATGCAAAATAAAAAAACGTTAAGATGCTTAAGAAAGTGTAGCTGATCCAAAAAGCCAATTTTAGACAGTAATAAATAGCCCTAAACTTCTCTGGGCACCAAAGATTACCCTTAAGGAAAATACATGCAAAAAAAGCACATAATCTAGTCAAAGTAAAAGTATTGCTGTTGGTTTTATGGATTTTACTAGTGACTTTTCTCTGCCTTAAGTTTGAAATAGATTTTAGAAACATTTCTTGTGCTGGAGAATTTTCATCACTAGTAAGAAACGCAGTCTCTGTCCCAGAAACACACATATATATAATTTTGTCTTTGCTTTTTATCGGAAAATGAGCAGAGTGGGAGAGAAATAGAGATGGCGTGGAGACCAAGGGAATAGAGCTTAAAGGGAATGGAGTGGAAGGTCATGACACTGGTCAGCAGGAAAACTGGGAAAAGTAGAATTTGGAGCAGAAGATGATAGAGGGTGTCCCATGGGCTGACTGGGACATAGGGTAGTGATAATATCTACTATTTGGATAGCGGATTTCTGTTTACAAAGCTGGTGAATTATCTCGCTCAGAGATAAGGTGTGGAAACACAGGGAGGGTTGCTGGGGATTATGGGTGAAGAAAGGGATGACTACAAAGGAAGAGCAGGAGGCAATTTTTTTGGATAGAAAAGTATGAAATCTCCATACTCTGACTGCCCAAGATAAGCACGGTTGTCCACAATGTTTGTCGTGTATATCAATATCGTGGGATGATTCAGCTTTTGTACCACATTCTTATGCCGTTTTGGAGACTCTCTTTATGAAAAGCACAGAATTAAGTTCAGAGACTCGTGCAAGTGAGAGCTCCAGAGGCTTAAGCTTCGTTAGCTCCACCATAATCCAACTCTGGTCATTATTTGTACTTTAAAAATAACCTATAGTAGACATTGTCTGCAAACGTTTTTCCCCTCAACTCTGTATCTTGGGTACCCTGTCAATACATATGATTCTAGTTCATCTTTTAAAATGATCCTGTGGTTCTCACAATACTCATTATACACTTATTGAATGATATTTAAATTACTTCCATACTTTGGTCCTCTCACTGGGGGATGCTTCACGTAACAACAGAGCCTGGAATCCAATAAGCACTGAGTGAAGATTTGTTGAATCAGTGCATTGTTCTGAGCCGCGTAGTTTCTAGGTTTGACAGGGTTAAAAGATGGTGATCTCTCTTGGAAGTTGCCCCTGGCCAGGGTGGAGGGGGAGAGAACAAAGCTCCACTATTCTCTTCTTCCAGAGGCCTGGCCCTCTTCTATGTATCCTGCCTCCCTCCCTCTCGCTTCCCTGGGCTGTCAACACGCAGCCTGGCTCGTAGTGAAGGGTGGGAAACCTCACTGAACAGGTTCGGCCAGAAAACACGACGGTGTTTCAGGAATATGCTTTAGATTTCAAAGCACTTTTAACTTTATAGGGAAACTTTCCCGAACATTCTTTCTGCGGACCGATGACAGCAAAGTCCCAAACATAAAACTTAACAGAGAGTGGCAATCTGAGGATCTTGAGTACATTTAGCTGCTGTGAATCTGAAAAACAAAGAATATTTAAAATGAATAAAAATTTCACAAGATCAAGGAATGTGGGACTCTAGAAATAAAGTTATCTTTATATTCTTACGTGATAGAATGGACGATGAATAAATCTACTTGAGCCGGGCCCAAAGGCATAATCGGTTCATTTGTGATTAGAGACATTCTCTAGAAATAATAAGCAGACTGAATGTACTAGCAGAAGACACAATAGGTTCAAAAATCTGTCTTCCCAGAATAATGAATAGAGTTTTGGTGTTTTTAATGAGAAAGTTTGTATATGCTCATTTCCTTGAATAAATCTCTATTTCGTTCATGAAAGATGGTGGAATGTTAAGTCTATCAACTTCTCTTATTTCCAGCCTCTGTAGCCTTCTATTCTGAACTGGGACCACTCTTCTCCATGGATTTAGTCATGTCCCCAGGCTCAGGAGAATCTAAGGGACCCAAGGACAGGTGCTCAGCGCAAAGGACAGTTACTCTTGTTCCTTTCTACCTTCTCAGCTTTACAGTTTTATCGGGAGCAGAGCTCTCGCCTCATTCCCAGTGCCCAAGTGCCTGTCAAGCACGAGTTTGAGTAACCAGGTCACACATCTCTCCCATAGTTTGCTCCAGATCCTTGAGCTATCTTGGCACTTCTTTTCATATCCCAGTTTTTCCAGAGCTAGGATCCCGAGTGGACATTGTTAGTTCTCTAACCACCATCTGTTCCCATTTCCTAAAGTTACTTACACTGTCTTCCTGATATTTACCTCTTCCCCATGCAGCCCAGACATGTCAGGGAAAGCTGACCCCACCCCCAGCTCAAGAGATGGACTCTGGTGGGCTGAAGGCCATCAGCCCGTTGCAGTCCCCTGATCAGTTCAGCTGTTCAGGGATGTGCCTGCCACTCACGCAATCCAATCAGGGTGAATCTCAGTCTCTTGCGTAGAATGCTG
Source organism: Equus quagga (assembly GCF_021613505.1). Taxonomy (NCBI): domain Eukaryota; kingdom Metazoa; phylum Chordata; class Mammalia; order Perissodactyla; family Equidae; genus Equus; species Equus quagga. The sequence goes on along the minus strand of NC_060288.1, from coordinate 14,230,340 downwards.
GGACCAAGATGCTCTATTCTCTCTGGAAATAAGCTAGAAAACAGTTGACTCCGATTGCTGCTGGTAATTAGTAGTTAAATATTCACCAGTGTTTCCTTTTTTTCTTGGAAACACAGCTCAACTCCATTTCCTAGACTCCTTTGCAATTAAGTATAGCCATTTGACTGAGTTCTAGCCAACGGAACGTGGGCCAAATTGATGTCTCTGCTTTCAAGCCTGACCCCTCATGAGTGATCTTCCATCTTCTTTGCCTGTCTGCTGCCTGAATGGAGAACCACGACGGAAGGAGCCTGAGAAACCACTTGGAGGACAGCTTCCCAGGGCTGTTGCTTGACTGGGAACACTGGACTGAACGGTCTCATGGAGAAACAAATGTATACTCTGTTAAGTCCCCAGAATTTTGAAGTTATCAGTCACAGTGTTAATCTTCCCTGATGAGTTCACTTGCTTACGTCTGAATCTCCCTTTTTGTGATCCCCTAAGCCCTTTTTCTTGATTACACATGTTCAAGGTGGGGTTTTCTGTTACTACTTACAATATAACTGATACAGATCCTGCACCCCTGCACGCCATCTACATTGCACTGTGGCTTTTGGCTGTGCTGTTGATGCTTATTTGATTCAGTTTATTTCTGGCCTTCAATGTCACCTTGCCCGGGGAGAGTGGCTCTTGTTTGGTTAATGGCTCAACCAGCGATTGTGGTTGAGTGTTCTGCCTATTTTCTTCATTCACTAAGATAACTGCAATTTTCTCTCCATTTAGGGATTGAAGTTAATCATTATTGGCTCAGTGCTGCTCTTGGTTAATTATTTAATGCTTCCTAATTGCTTATTAAAGGGCCTAACAGCCAAATAGTTTAAATAATAGTACGAGGTAAGAAAAAAACATAAGTTTGGGGGCCTGCCCAGTAGCGCAGCGGTTAAGTACGCACGTTCCGATTCAGTGTCCCAGGGTCCGCCAGTTCGGATCCCAGATGCGGACATGGCACCATTTGGCACACCATGCTGTGGTAGGCATCCCACATATAAAGTAGAGGAAGATGGGTGTCGATGTTAGCTCAGGGCCAGTCTTCCTCAGCAAAAAGAGGAGGATTGGCAGCAGATGTTAGCTCAGAGCTAACCTTCCTCAATAAATAAATAAATAAATAAATAAATAAATAAAAACAAAGACAAAGAAACAAAAGTTTGCATAGGAGTGCCTCACCCTTACTTTAATGGGGGTTAGATTTCTCTACGACCAGATCAAATCTCCACATTCTCTGTTCCCATAACTTTCACAGGGACCAAGAGACCTGGGAGGCAAATGACAAGGGTCATGGCCAATGAGGTGGTTTGCTTTGTCCTTTGCAGAGCGTTGTCTGTTTAGAACAATCAGCCTCCTTTGTTACTAGGAAAGGTCACACCCTTGTCATGTCATATTCATAAACAAACTAATGTTGAGGAAGTATCAGATATAACCAGGAGCAAGCTCTTTGCTTTTTGCACCTACCTTTCTTTTTCACACCATTTTACTGCCCCTCCTAAGGAAACCTTCCTGTGCCACTTGCCCCGTCAGTCTAGATACCTCGAGCCAGTATCACAGCCAACACTTTTTAGCCTACTAATCCCACTTCCCGTTCTTTCCTACCTCCATTTGCATCGAACATTGGAAGTACAAAAATGCTTAAGGTAAATCTCCTTCCTGAAACCACTTGCAGCCTCATGAAGGAGATGCATATACATTTCGTTTTAACAAAATGTGGGCAGTGCTATGATAGAGTCATACACATGCTGCTGTGAGGCACAGAGAAGAGCGACTTCGCCCAACAGGAAGCTCATAAAGGTTTTCAGGGAGGAAATGATACCTAAGCTGAACCACAAAAAGCTGAATACCATTGGAACATAAACCATGAGCAGGGAAGTGCCAGGATCTGATGGATGGAGGGATGTGTACAGGTAGGATGCTGGAGAGCGTGGGGGGTCAGGGCTTACAGGGGCATCCAAGCTTGTCTTCAAATTATTTGTTTCTATTAGAATTTAAGTTCCCTGGGGCTGGCCCCATGGCAGAGTGGTTAAGTTCACGTGCTCTGCTTCAGTGGCCCAGGGTTTCGCTGGTTCGGATCCTGGGTGCGGACTGGCACCGCTTGTCAAGCCATGCTGAGGCAGCATCCCACATGCCACAACTAGAAGGACCCACAACTAAAAAAACATATACAACTATGTACTGCGGGGTTTTAGGGAGAAAAAAAATTAAGTTCCTTGAGGGTAGGAACCTGATCTGTCTTGTGCACTGATGTATCTTCAGAACCCAAAACGTGCCTCGTACCTAAATAATACTACATAAGTATTTGTGGAACTGAACGAATGCTTGGAAATGATGCCATCAGATGTAAACTTCATAGAAATCACTTTGGTAGCTGTGTGGAAGCTGGCAGGGAGACCAGTCATGGGAATGAGACCTCCATATGGCAGTGAGAGCAGGACAAGAAAGAGGGGACATATCTGAGATATGTTTACAGAGTAAAATCAGCAGGACTTGGTAAATGGATGCTGGAGATGAAGGAGAGACTAGCACGATTCTTAGTGATAAAGGATACAGAGGAAGAAGAGATTGGGACAAGAGGGATAAAATAGTAGAAACCCACATGACTAGGAATTTGCTTTTAACAAAATCTTTCTCCAGCTGCCTTCTCTGTCATCCACCCTTGAGTCTCAGAGACCCCCAGAGAGGTAATGTTCAAGCCACATTTCTACTGCCGTATTCATTCAAACCACATTTATGTACTTTTAAAATTGCATAATTTATAAAATTATAATTTAGAATATAGTTATATACCCTAAATAATCTGTTATTTAAAAAATGTATGTTTGACTTTCTCACTGTATCTTTCAGTCATTTCTCTCTGCTTTGTTTTTTCCATATTTTTGACTCCCTGTTCTAAATTCTTGATGCGTATATACGTATGTACATGTATATGTGTGTCTGTGTGATTTCGATAATATCGAAATTACAATTTATGAAAGTGGTTTTATTTCAGAGAAGACATATTTCTCTAACCACGAGAAGATAGAAACTTTTTCCTCTAAGTGTATTATTTATTATTAGGATGTAACATAAGATTATTTTTATTTAAAAAGACAATTTGGATGCACTCAATCTGACATGTAAATACATTTTTAGTTATTAAGTTAATATTTAGTTTATAAATAACACATTTCTTTGTCTTCTCTTTTATTTTCTTTGTTTTTACTATTAGTGAATTAAAGTCTGTGAATGGCCAAAACAGGGAACGCAGCATGTTTTGATTTCTGACTATTAGGTAACATTATACACGATTATATCCTAACTCTACAACTCATCTGCTTTTGTTTTGTTAATTGTTTTTTTTTTAAAGATTGGCAGCTGAGCTAACAACTGTTGCCAATATTCTTTTTTTTTTCTGCCTTTTCTCCCCAAATCCCCCCAGTACATAGTTGTATATTCTAGTTGTGGGTCCTTCTAGTTGTGGCACGTGAGACGTCACCTCAGCACGGCCTGACAAGCGATGCCATGTCTGCGCCCAGGATTCGAACCAGCGAAACCTGGGGCTGCAGAAGCAGAGCGCGAGAACTTAACCACTTGGCCACGGGGCTGGCTCCTGTTTATTGTTATATTACATAAATATTATAGACACATCCAGGAATAAAAATAAATGATAAACTAAACACCTGCGTCTTTTCACCCAGCTTAAGAAATACCTATTAGATTTTAAAATAATTTTCTGATCATAAAAATCATATATATTTGTTATAGATATTTTAGAAAGTATAGGAAAGAATAAGAAAGAGGAAGAAAAACATCTATGATATTGTTACCCAAGAGTAACCCACAGAGCATTTTTATATTTTATATTTATTTATATTTATATTTCATATTTCCACGAAATATTTTTATTCGAAAAATCATATTGTAGAAACAACTTTGCACCTTGCTTTTTCCTCTTAATATTGGATCATAAGTATTTTCTTCTATTACCACTACATAGGCATCCTTTTTAATAGCTACAAAATATTCCATTGTGTGACTGAATCAGAATTTTAAAACTTTCTCTTAAACTGTCCTCTAAATTGTTGGACTTGTAAGTTACTTCCAATTTTTCATGATCATTAACATATTCTGATGCATACCTTTTGCATAACAACTTTTCTGTATCGGGATGCTGTGGCCTGTGTGTGAATCGTGAATTCTATCTTCCCTTGGACAGATCCCCGACTCGTGGAATCACCAGACCAAAGGAAATGAACACTTTGAGGTTCTTGATACATACTGCCAAGTTGCTTTCCCAAAGACTCCAGCAATTAGTGTATTCGAGAGCACGTCTTTCACAGCACTCTCGTAAACACAGATCTAGTTAGCCTCTGTTTTTCGAAAGCGCACGGATGAGAAAGTATAAATGGGGCCGTACTATCCGAATTATCCTTTTGTCTTGATTCTGTGTCCTGTTGATGATAAACATAAACCAACCTAATTTTTTCAATCCTAAAGGAAAATTCTGTCAATGGAGAAATTAATATTAGATAATTATGAGTGGTGAGAATTTGGTGGGGAGGAAGGTGGAAATGAGAGACTACAAAGACGTGAGGACTTATTAGGCAATGATTCAAGTCACATATATTTGGGCATAATTTTATAGATATTGTGCTTATAAGATTTTATAAAATACAGAGCTTTAAGATTGTAAAATGTACATGAAAACTTTGCTTCTTGGAGGTCATTTTTTCTTTTTTTCAGAAGAGGGTAATTTTTTCAAGATTTTATTTTTTCCTTTTTCTCTCCAAAGCGCTCTCAGTACATAGCTGCATATTCTTACTTGTGGGTCCTTCTAGTTGTGGGATGCCACCTCAGCATGTCTTGATGAGCGGTGCCATGTCCGCACCCAGGATCTGAACCAGCAAAACCCTGGGCCGCTGAAGCAGAGGGCAAGAACTTAACCACTCGGCCACGGGGCCGGCCCCTGGAGGTCATTTTTGATGGAAGTAAGGTTTTTAGCTGCCAGTTATTTTCTATTAGCATTTGAAGATATCATACCACTGGTTTCTGGCTGCCATTGTGGCTATTTAGAAATCAACTCTGGGTCTCGCTGACCTTTCTTCAAAAGTCATCTGACTTTTTCTCTGACTAGTCTTCTCCCCTCCCTTACCCCTTTGTTTTTAGTTTTCTTCAATTTCACTCTGCTATATCTAGGTATGGATTTTTAAATTGTCCTTCTTGATAGTAACTCTCGTAGTGGGTCTGGAAATAGTGTCTTTCCGTCTTGCTGGAAAAGTCTTAGTCGTTATTTCTTCAAATATGGCATCTTCCCAATTCTCGGTTTCCTCTCCTTCGGGGATTTTGATCAAATGTATGTTAGATGACCTACATATTTGATAGTATTATGAGATTATTATACATTTTTAGGTGCAAGCACGATATTTTGGTTTTGTTGTCTTTTGAGTCCTTGTTTTTAAAGGACAGATTTTTTCAAAATGTAGGTTAGATCTCTCCCCCTTCTGGGTCTCCTTCCTTTGCTTTTATTGTGCTTTTTTTTTGTTTGTTTTTTGTGGAGGAATTTCGCCCTGAGCTAACATCTGTGCCGATCTTCCTCTGTTTTGTATGTGGGTCACTGCCACAGCATGGATGCTGACAAGTGGTGTAAGTTGGGGCCTGGGAACTGAACCCAGGCCATCGAAGCAGAGTGCACCAAACTTAACCAATAGGCCATGGGGCCGGCCCCTTTCTTGTTCATATCTTTGACTCCCTGTTCTAAATTCTTGACAATATATGCTGAGCTACTTTCCGTTTGCTAATCTTCTGCTATACCCAAACTGTTGCCAAAGATGTCCATCCAGATAATACATATGAAATTTGTAGTAAATATATAGAGATTTTATAATAAATAGCTATGAATTTCGTTTGGTTCCTTAATCTATGTTATTTTATAGTTTTCTGTTTCCTGCAAATATTTTTAGTTTTGTCATTTATTTTTCTCAACCCAGCAAGCAAAGTGGCTCTATCACCTGAGTCTGGGAATTCTGATCCCTGAAAGCTGTGTGGCCCTTTTCTACTGTCTGTGGTTTCTGTTGGTTCTCCCTCATGTGGTCTTGCTTTCTTGTGAGCCTGGTTACCTGTAACCGTGTGCTTGCCATTGACCTCGACGACGACGACGGTTCATGAAGCTTCCTGAGGCCTCGGAAGAACAGGCCTCCTCCTGGAAGGCTTTGCATTTGCTGCTGTCAAAGTCTTAGAAACACTCCCACTTGGGAACCACCTCAAACCAAATTTAAGGAGTGAGGTTCTCCAGCCCCTCAAACTATATGTACCCAGAATGTGAATGCATGGGAGGTCTGGCCTGTGGTCAATTTTCTATAGGATTTATTTCCCTTTCCTTTTTTTTGTCCTGTTCTGCTCAGCTCCGAGGTAGCATCTGCTAGTCTTTTGTGGTTGTGAGGCAGAAGAGAATGTTTAGTTTTGCTTAACTCACACAGAGGGTGTTGCATTTTGCTGTTAAGGGCTGTAGGGCCAGTCTTCCAGAACTGCCCCCTATGCTGGACTGGGACCTGTGTCCCCCTTACGCCACAGGGCTAACAACCTCGGCCAACTAGGTGTTGTCTTCAATTCCCTCAGGGCATATGCAGCTTTGATTCCCCACCCCCCCCACCCCTTCCCAACTATTATTCTGAAAACAACCTTTTATCCAAAAACTAGCCAGAGAGTCCCCACTTATCAATTTTTTTCAACTTTTCAATTTTTTAAAAGTGATCCAAATAACCTAGCCCTCCCTGTCTAGGAACAAGAAGTCTTCTGCTAGAAATTTTTAACTTTGTAATTAGCAAAAAGTAAAATGACTCAGTTTTTTGCTTTGGGAATCTGACAGTAAAAACGTGGATGAGTGGCAGCTTGATTTTACTAAAGGATAAAATGCTTATTATTAATAACCAACAACATAAATAATTTCCATTGGCATCATTAGTCTGTAATACTGTATGAAATTCCAGCTATTGCGGCCTCCCTTCTAGATACCTGATACCCAATTGGCAAAAGTGTTTTGAATAATCAAGGATGATTGACCGATGGCGACATCTACTAGGATCTAGTTATATAAGTGTAGGCTTCCATTTTCTCAGGTCTGAAATGAGAAGGTTGAACTCTGACCTCTGAAATGAGAGGGTCATTTCAGTTCAAAAAGTAATCTGGCTTTTTTGGAGCTAATAATCTGGGCTAATAATATTTCAGCTCTTTTCCCTGGGGAAGGGGGGCAGAAAGACAGGTTTATCCAGTTACTACTTTTTCCTCTCCTCGGTCCAAAAAATAATTTAAAAAAAGAGTTTGTAGCAGCCTACAAAAATAAATCAATATAATAATACAGAAAAATATATTGAGATTTTAAAATCAGAGGAAGAGAAAAGAGATGAGCACATACAAATTTATTCCATAATGTCCTATAGTTCGGTCACACAGTCTATGCAGAACTTTCTGGTGGCCCAAGCAGAAAAGAAAAATTGGGGGCCGGCCCAGTGGCACATCGATTAAGTGTTCACGTTCCACTTCGGCGGCCCAGGGTTTGCCGGTTCGGATCCCGGGGGCAGACATGGCACAAGCCATGCTGTAGTAGGCATCCCACATAGAAGGTGGAGGAAGATGGGCACAGATGTTAGCTCAGGGCCAGTTTTCCTCAGCAAAAAGAGGAGGAATGGCAGCAGACGTTAGGTCAGGGCTAATCTTCCTCAAAAAAAAAAGAAAGAAAACAAAAAGAAAAATTGATTAGTTACTAAACTCACATTGTTCATAAGATAATAGCAACAGAAGCAAAGCGTTTCCTAGAACCTCATTCTGAGAAAATCTTCTCCCATGGGTCTTGTATTAGTTTCCTAGGGCCGCTGTACAAATTACCAGAAACTGGGAGGCTTAGAACAACGGGAATGTGTTCTCCCACAGTTCAGGAGGATAGAAGTATGGAATCCAGGTCTGGGCAGGGTTGGTTCCTTCTGGGGATCTGAAGGAGAATCTGTCCCATTCCTCTCTCCTGGCTTCTGGGGGCTGCTGGCAATCCTTGTTGCTCCTTGGCTTGTAGCTGCATCCCCCCAAACTTGTCCTGTTTTCACATGGCCTTCTTCTCTGTGTGTTTGTGTCTCTGTACCCAAATTTCCCTCTCCTTTCTCTTATAAAGACACCAGTCATTGGATTAAGGGCCCACCCTAATCCAGCATGACCTCATCTTAACTTGATTACATCTGCAAAGCCCCTATTTCCAAATAAGGTCATGTTGACAGGTACTGGAGGTTAGGTCTTGAACATATCTTTTTGGGGGACACAATTCAACCCATTACAGGTCTTTATAAAAGAAACCCTGAGCGTTGTATAGGAAGCATTTATACCTCCTCCAGCTGCTCTGCTCCCAGAGTACCCGGTCCCTCCCACGTTCCATCCTCTATATCCCACCGCCTTGATGCTGACTCCCTGGCAGCTGGGTGTCCCTCATGTTCTGACAGATTGTTCTGGACAACCTGGAGGGTTATTAATAAATAACAATCACTAGACCAACCAGTTCTTGGTCCGGTGATAGAAAAGAGAGAAAGAAGAAATACTGTCAACGCTTACTGAGAGCCATAGCTCCCTGGAAGAGCACCAGATTTTAGAACTGTGACCAGGTCATCCTGACTGAATCGAAGCAAGGTTTGGGGTGAGGACCTAGCCATCTCCATCTTTGCTCCGGGTTTCTATTTAAGTAAATGGCCATGCTTGCTTCTTTATTTTAGCTAAAGCAGGTCGTTGGGCAGAGTTTTTGTGCAGAAGCCTGGGGAAGAAGTTAGGACAATGGAGGGACTGGCCTGGTACGGTCCTCTTTCCAGTTCTTGGGCCAGTTTTGAGCCCCTGTGGTTCAGTGGGTTAGAGACAGGAGGTGTTCTAGGAGCAAATCGAGGAGCCTCAAGCCTCAAGCATTTTCAGTGGGGCCCAGGTTGTGGCATAGTGCACCGGGGAGAGGAGTACTTTCTCTATTCCTCCATGGGACACAGCTTGGCTGTGGAGCCAGGAGGACCCAAAGGGAAGCTGTGCTGTTTCGTGTGCAGGAGGATTTGTAGCATAAGGAAGCAGGAAGGAATCAGCCTTTTTATTTTCCTGTGGGAGACCCTGGTGGCAGTGGCAGTGGATAAGTGATCACACTCTCAAAAGCTTCTGTGCAGAAGACTTATATAAGAGAGCCAAAATGCTGAACAAGACCAAATTTGCTTCTGAGCAAATGTGAGACAATTCTGGGGTGTCCTAGAAACAAGCAGGAGAACTTTCTATTTTTTTTTTATTTTCAAATGCCAACTTTTTATTTTATTTATTGTAGCAAAATATATATAACATAAAATTTAAATCATTTTTAAGTGTACAGTTCGGTGGCATTAAGGACATTCACACTGTGGAGCAACCATCACCACCATTCATCTCCAGAACTTCTTCATCTTCCCAAATGGAAATGCTGTCCCCATTAAACACTACCTCTCCATTGCCCCCCTCCCCAGCCCCTTGTAACCTCTGTCCTACTTTCTGTCTCTATGGATTTGACTACTCGAGGTACCTCACGTAGGCGGAAGCATTCAATCTTTGCCCTTCTGTGTCTGGCTTCTATCGCTCAGCATACCGTCTTCAAGGTTCATCCATGTTGTAGCATGTGTCAGAACTTCCTCCCTTTTTATGGCTGAATGATATTCCATTGTATGTCTACACCCCATTTCGTCTATCATGCATCTGTCAACAACTAGAACCTTAAACATGGGGACTAAGGTCCTGCAGCTATGTAAGTGGGAACTAACAAGTAACAGAGTTCAGACACTAGTACGAACATGAACTTAACTTTCACCCATAGACTTAGTGTAGCTGTGGACATTCAGGTTGCTGAATTGTATAATTTTTTTTTCATCTGGCACATATCTTAATTTATAGCTGAGGAAATGAAACCCAACTTGCCTAAAGCCACCTAGCCTGGCCTGGCATGTCCCCTGACAACTGGACAAGGGCTCTGACTCTACCAAGAATGAATGGGTGGCCTCTTTCCCTTAACCCTCATAAGGAAATATGGCTCCCAGCAGCATCTGGGGGGTCACCCCACCCTGTCAGAAGAAAACTGAGATGAACATCTCTTCTCTGCTGACTGCCGAGAGGGTGGATGGCAAGAAATAAACTCTTTCGATCCTTGTTGGAGTTCTCACTTCTTTTTATGAAAATAGATCCTATTCTAGATAGAATCCTTTTGGATTTACTTGTTCATATTCTGTTAATAGTTATACAGAATTCGTGAATGTATTACTGCTATGTGACCCATCTGACTGATGGAGTGTTGACAGCATGTGACTTATGTGTGCAGAATGACACAGCTGGAGGGCTATTTGGCTGTAATTACTTAGGGTTTTATTACCCTCCCTGCAAATGGAAAGTGTTAAAATGTGAACGCACCAATTGTTCCCAATTACTTTGGACATTTTCTGTAAATATCTAACCCCTTCCTGCAATTTTATTAGCGACATTGAAAGGAAAATTATCAGATTATTGCATAGAATTTTAAAGCGAACCAATGGGCCTTTAAAATTGCTTAATAAAACAATTAAGTGGTTGAAATAGGATCATCAGAAATGATATGTAAGTTCCATTAGGATGGTAGGTGTCACATTTCTGGTGCTCAATGGAATGTTAAATAACAAAATTAATAAAAATAGCCACACAGAAAACACAACATAACTTTTCATGAATAACAGTTTATTGCCATAACAAGATACGTAAAATCTACTTGACAGATATAAATAGCAAAAGGAAAACCCCAAAACAAAACTTTTTTTAAACCAATTTTTTTCTCCTCTTAAAAAAAAACCCTGAGAAGTAAAATAAAATTAAATTAAGAATTTTCTCTACCTACTCGTCTGTGTCCTTCCAATGGACACAAAAATTTAAAACATGCATTTGATTGTAGCAGCCTGTTGACCCACTTAACTGGTTCCCAGCAGCATCTGGGGGGTCACCCCACTCAGTCAGATGAAAACGGAGATGAACATCTCTTCTCTGCTGATGGCCGAGAGGGTGGATGGCAAGAAATAAGGGGAGGAGTTTGATTTTGTTTATCTGGCCTTGTATGAATACAGGAGGGCTAGAGTTCTTCAACCTGAAGATATTTCAAAATAAGAAGTAGCAACGAATCTTCAGGTTACTTATGCTGGTTGGGTTGAATTGCTGTGGTACCCTGAGCTTGTCGTCAGAGCAGCTGGCTAGCTGTCCCCTTTGGACCGCCTGTACCAAGCGGGTGGACATCGTGGGCAAACTGAAGAGTATCAGAGAATCTCAGAGCTGGAGAGTATCTTCTTCCCAATGAATGGCCTGCACATGCTTATACATAAGCCGTTCCCTGAGCTAGGTGTTCGTTTAATTACTATCTCAAAGCATAATCTAAATAGTGATACAACATTTGGTCAAGTAATTCGCAGTGTTTAGTAACTTACCTGTGGGAGACTTGGCCCTGGGAAATGGTCCCTATAACCCACCTGATTTTAGGGCTTTAGGAATCTAAGAGGACCATGTGATTATGTGCTGGGTCAGCTCTACACCTCTGCACCCCACCACTTCCACATGCCCTAGTCTTTATGGCACAAGTGGGTTAGGAATTTTACAGATGGAAGATTAGCCATCTTAGACTTTTCTCCCACTTTAGTTCCCTTATGTTACACATTTACAGGTCAGAAATAGAACAAATGTGACCATTTGCTGGAAACATTGCTGGCTGACTGAAAAAATAGATTGCCCAACCTCTCCGATGCATACACATTTATCTATACAACTTAGGTAAGTGAGATCTGAATCTTCCACATGCTTCAGGTGAAAACCATCATTCTTCCCTTGCTGCTAAATCCCTAGAGAGTTCATATTTCCTAGTGCCCCTCATTTGGCTTCTTTCTACTTTCATTTTTCTACTTAGTTGATGCTCAAGAGCCTCCTGAAATAGACTAACAAGAACTGAATGGAATTTCTCAGGCAGGAGTTTCTTATATAAAGCGGTCTCTCCCTAAACTCTGATTTGGCTCATATACCAAACATAAGGAGAGAAGCCCACTCGGTGAAAGGGTCCGTCAGTGGAAGCCCCCCAAGTGCCAAGGAGCGTGCCCCTTCATTCGTCAGAGCACACACACGGCGAGGACGTTCCTCTCCCAGCAGCCTAATAATACAGTGATGTTCAAACTCAAGTATCAAGACGGCTTTTAAAAGAAAACAACATCTTCCTACAGCTTCAAAGATCCTGTGCAAAAACACGACTATTTTATGCTATAAAAAACCTCTTCGATTGTAAGAGGGAGTGTTTTTTGTGACTGGGTTTTCTATATGGAAATGATGAACATTTGGTTACCTTTTGACCCCCTACTGTGGTTATTATTTCCCCTAATGGAGTTAGGAACTTGTATTTTTCCTAGTCCCATTTTCCAAAGAATTGCAGACGCACTTGGCAGGACACATATCTGAGGGAAGTGCCTAGGCTTTTTAAAAAACAGCCTGGGGGCCGGCCCAGTGGCGCAGCAGTTAAGTGCCCACGTTCTGCTTCTCGGGCCCGAGGTTCGCCGGTTGGGATCCCGGGTGCGGACATGGCACCGCTTGGCACACCATGCTGTGGCAGGTGTCCCACATATAAAATAGAGGAAGATGGGCATGATGTTAGCTCAAGGCCAGGCTTTCTCAGCAAAAAGAGGAGGACTGTCAGTAGTTAGGGCTAATCTTCCTCAAAAAAAAAAAAAAAAACAGCCTGTGTGCTATTAGTACATACATGAGGAAGTTACATCATCCCCCTCCCCAAAAAATGAACTCCCAGAACTATATGAGAAACTCTGAACGGAACTTTCGTCACCAGGGAAGAGACAAGTCACTCCCTGTGGCAGGGGTGACATCACCAAGAACATCGGGAGAATGAAAGAATACAAATAATGGCTGATCTGAGAACTTGCAGTTGGAGGTGAGACGAATGACGCCCCCTTCCAAACTCTCTGCTGCTCAGGAGTGATATCGATGTGTTGCTCAGTGTGGCTCTAGCCCCATGGCGCTGGGTAACATCTTAGAGAAAAGGAATCAAAAGTCTCTCGTTGAAGATGCCAAAAGGAGGATTTAAAATAAGTGCTCCACTAGACTTTATTTTCAAATGTACTTTCTTAAAGACAAAAATAGGACGTCCTTAGAAATGATTTACACACATGTATTTCAAAAGGCATATATATATATTGTCACCAAAAAGCAGATAATATTGTATATACATATGCGTGTATATGAAGAGGAAATAGCTAGTAAAATATGTATAAACATATTAAGAGTGGTTACCTCTGGGGAATGGGAATAGGGCTGGGGACCCCTGTAGAAGTGAGTTTTTCCTTCTTGCTTTATTCTATGTTTGAAAAACTGTTCACCTGAAGTGGGTATCATTTTTATGATAATTAAACTTAAAAAAATATTTCACTGCGTACCTGATCTGCACAAGGAGCGAAAGCAGAAGAGTTGTTAGAACAATGTGAGAGAGATGTCAGGGTGCCCAAATGTGTTTGGATCCAGTAAGTCACTAATAATCATGCTTGGCTAATAAATACTGCTATCAATTACTGATTTGTAATCTCTTTATTACAGATACATAAAAAGGGCCAGTAGCTAATTGACAAAAATTGGAAGCAACCAAGATATCCTTCAATAGGTGAATGGATAAACAAACCGTAGCATATCCATCCATAAAATGGAATATTATAGGGCCATGCCAGTGGTGAAGTGGTTAGTTTTGCCTGTTCCGCTTTGGTGGCCTGGGGTTCGCCAGTTCGAATCCAGGGTGCGGACACGCCACCACTTGGCAAGCCATGCCGTGGTAGGCATCCTATATATAAAGTAGAGGAAGATGGGCATGGATTTTAGCTCAGGGCCAGTCTTCCTCAGCAAAAAGAGGAGGATTGGTGGCAGATGTTAGTTCAGGGCTAATCTTCCTCAAAAAGCAAAAAAAGGAATTATCAGTGATTTTTTAAAAAGACCTATCAAGCCATGAAATGACATGGAGGAACCTTAAATGTATATACTATGTGAAAGAAGCCAATCTGAATACATACTGTATGATTCCAACTGTATGACATTTTGGCAAAGGCAAAACGATGGAGACAATAAAAAGATCAGTGGTTGCCAGGGCTTGGTGGAGGGAGGGAGGCAGGAGTAAGCGGAGCACAGAGAATTTTTAGGGCAGCCGAACTATTCTGTGTGATACTGTAGTGACGGATGCATGACATACATTTGTCAAAACCCATAGAACAGTGCAATACAAAGAGGGAACCCTAATGTAAACTCTGGACTCAGTTAATAACAATGTATCTATATTGACCGGTCGGCTGTAGCAGATGTATTACACTAATGCAAGATGTTAACAATGGGGAATCTGTGCGGACGGGAGCGGGACACATGGGAAGTCTCTGTACTTTCTGCTCTATTTTTCTGCAAAACTATAGCTGCCCTTAAAAAAGTCTATGAACTTTTTAATAACTTAATGCTGTTTTAAAATATTTACATGTGATAATAAAAAACCACTAATAACATAATATGATTAAAAACTAGCATTTCCAAAACCAAGTCGGGATCATGATGCTCTAAGCGGTGTTTTACAAGGTGAGGCGCGGGAAGGCTTTTCTTCGCGCTCTCGTTTGCGCAGCCGTCTTGGGACAGTCCAGGTCCTCCCTCGCGCCCTGCTGGCGTGGACCCGGGGCGCCCTCGTTCGCTGGCGCGGCCTTGGCAAGCGCTCACCTCGTGCGCCCTCCGCCGCCAGGATCCTTCTAGCTCCCACCAGGGTGTGGAGCACCACCGGCAGCTCCCGCGTGCTGGCGCGTGCCCCTTCTACCCAGTTGGTGATCACCGCGGCCGCGCCACCCGCCCGCGCGCCCCGCTGCGCCGGCTCCACCTGCGCGCCCGGCCCCGCGAATCTCCACCGCGCCGCGCCCCGCACCAGGGATGCCGAAGGATGGCTTTGCTGAGCCCTCCCTGCGAAGGGCGGCCGCGGCTAAGGGTGCAGGAGCAGGCGGCCGCTGGGCCGGTCGGCTGGGAAGAGAAGCCCCGTGCGCGGCTGGTTTGCTTTCCAGAACCCTTGGCCCCGCTCAGGGCCCAGGGCCATAAACCCACAGTGCAAGCGCCGCAAGTACACACCGCTCTGGACGTTCCGTGTGTCCCTTGTAAAGCCTGGGTGGTGGCGCTTACAGCCTAAAAATAAACACTCACTTCCCTTGGGGACATTGGGATTTATTCTATTTAAATTGCACAGATTGTTTTCATTCCTTGGTGTCTGAAGTATTGAAGGCAGAAATGTGCTTCTCGGCTCTTGGCGTGTATTTGTTTTAGTGATGGAATCACCCTGCAACACGGGCTGCTCCTACGGCAACCGCAGCAAAACAGGAGCAGCCTTCCATGGGGTCTGGACAGGAAACTTCGCAAGAACGCGGGCACTGTAGTCACTGGTGTGGGTCTCCCTGGTAGGGCCTGGTTGGGGAGGGAGGGCCTGGTTAGCAGGCGTTGAAGGAAAGCAGTAGGACAACGGTGTTTTCATGGTAAGTTCTGCATTGTGCTAACTCAGCTGGAATTTTTTTTAAGTATGCCCTACTCTCTGGGTTAGTAGGAAATACTGGAATTCAGAGTTAATGCTTATTTAAATTACATGAAGGGAAAGTGTTCCACATTAGCTCATATTCATACAATGGCATGCATTGTCCTTGATGTTTTATGTATATAAACAACTTACACATACATGCATACAATGTATGATGTATATATAATATATAATGTGTTGTATATGATGTAACTATATAACATTCCATTTATTTTGAAACTTTGTACTTCAAAGCAGATATTGTTTGGAAAACACTTGCACACATTATACTTCAAAGTTTAAGTTCTTATATTAAATACAGAATTGAGGTTTAAGATTCATCTAGATCCAGCCTAAAATGCAAGGCTTTCATTTCCTTCTAAAGGAAGAGTTCTCAACCCTATTAGCCTCCAATACTCAGTTTTTATAACAAATATTTTGCAACACTTCTTAACTATGCTAAAGTAGGTTTCATAGTTAATATCACTTACCTACAACATACCTTAAAAAAAAATCAACAAATGCTGTAACTAAAATATAAAGGAGAAATAAAAGGAAAGTAATTAATAATGATAGAATATGAGGGCACGACAAGAGAAGATGTAATGAAGTAGACATATGCGGGCCTTTATACGTAGAGTCGCATATGAAGGTGACAGCTACACATGAAGGCTAACACAGGTGTCTCATATTGGCAAGTAAAACATCCCAAATTGGTGATAGGATTTCCTGAAATGGCAAACAGCTCTCGGTAAAGCAAGCAGAATAAAGTACCATCGTCCCTCTTTTTACATCGTAGTTGCTTTTGTGGAATTCAGTGTATATTAAAACCAAACAAAAAATATTTTGTGTTTATCTGTAAAATGGAGTTGGGCTCTGGGCTCAGATAATCATAAATAGGGTATTTGGTTTATTCGACCTTCTTAGATAAAGATCTGATGGGGTATTCAGAAGTTGACAGAACTGTCCGGTGCCAACAGGGCGAACCAATACCGTGACAATGAATCCTCACTCCCACACAGATTTCCAGAACATCCCCCAGGGGTAATTCCAAAACACTCCACCTTTAAACCACCATTTTAAAAGACAGAACTCCGACTCCAACAGGAACATAATGTTAACGTATTTTATTCATTGACTTGAGATTTGCATCAAAGAATGGAAGGCAAAGTTGCCGAAAACCAGACTGTCTTAAAATCAAAGAGTGAGAAACTGACCACAATGAAAGCAGTCTTTTCCTAGTGCTGGCTGCTTCGGGAGAGCACTGCAACGACCAGGGTATTCACAAACAAAAAGAGTGAGGGCTACCAAAAGCTGTTCTGAGCATTTTATAAGTGCAGCTGGCGCCAGTTATGGGGAATAACACTGTAGCAAATCTGTGCCCAGTGATGAGCTGAATGAAATGGGAATGAGATGCAGCATTCTCAGCTTCTCCGTCTCAAACAGCTGCCTTCTGTAGAAAGCTTGTCAAGCTGGCTGGAGCACAGCATCCCTTCTGCAGGGCTGCATGCCATTTGCTTGTCTGGAAATAACGTGTCACAGGCAGATTCCATATGCCGTGTACCAAATCGTGGAGAAGGGCAGGGTAGGAAGACTGGATTAAGAGGAAGGAAGCGAGGCAATAATTCTCAATCCTGGCAGGACACTGGGATCTCTTGGGAAGTCTTTAAAAAAATATTGATGCCTGGGCCCATCTTTTTGTTTTTTGTTCTGTTTTCTGGTTTTTTATTATTGAGGTCACATTGGCTTATAACATTACATAAATTTCAGGTGTACATCATTATATATAGACTCCATTGTGTCTATAAAAAGTCTAGTTGCCATCTGTCACCGTACAAATGTACCGTTTTACCCCTTTGCCCTCCCACCCCCTTCCGCTCTGGTAACCGCCAATCTGCTCTCTGTATCTATGTGCTTCTTTGTTGTTGCTGTTTTTTTCATCTTCCACATATGAGTGAAATCATATGATATTTGGCTTTCTCCATCTGGCTTATTTCACTTAGCATAATACCCTCAAGCTCCATCCATGTTGTCACAAATGGTCAGATTTCTTCTTTCTTTTTGTGGCTGAGTAGTATTCCATTGTATGTATATACCACATCTTTATCCATTCATCTGTCAATAGGCACTTAGGTTATTTCCTAGTCTTGGCTATTGTGAATAGTGCTGCAATGAACATAGGTGTGCATATATCTTTTTGAATTAGTGTTTTCATGTTCTTTGGATAAATACTCAGAAGTGGAATAGCTGGATCATAGGGTAGTTCTATACTTAATTTTTTGGGAAATCTGCATACTGTTTTCCATAGTAGCTTCACCAGTTTACATTCCCACTGGCAGCATATGAGGGTTGCCTTTTCTCCACACCCTCTCCAACACTTGTTATTTCTTGTCTTTTTAATAATAACCATTCTGATTGGCTTGGGGTGATATCTCGTGTTTTGGTTTGAATTTCCCTAATAATTGGTGATGTCAAACATCTTTTCAGGTGTCTGTTGGCCATCTGTATCTTCTTTGAAAAATATCTGTTCAGATGAGACCATCTCTTTGGCATTCATTTTTTTGCAGTAAATGCTAGCTAATCTTACTAGTTTTGTGTCCTTATTTTTGTATGCTAGCTGCCCCCAGTAAGGTTATTTTTGATATCTCAATAGTTTTCTCCTTCGGAATTCAGGGTTCAGGATACTTATTACACATCTTGTTATGAAACAGAAAACTAGTGAGTCTATTTTGTTTCATTATCCGTTACCCCTTCACTTAAGCTCCCACTCACCGGGGCTGAAAGCAATTGTGTAGTTCTCTCCCCTTCTCCCTCGAATTCTCCTACACATGAACTTACCGACACATTCGCAATGCAGTGAGAGTCCCTTTTCTTTTTCCATCTCAATCCATGCAGTTAGCTTAACCTGCTCCATGGTGATATCCACCCACAGCATCCTGACTTCCTTGGCGGGACGAGGGTGGGACATCGGCATCATTTTACAAGCTCATCAGGTGATCTTAATGTGCAGTCAGGGTGAGAACACTAATCTGGCAACTGGGACAAAAGAAGAGTGAACCTTTGTCCCCTTTGCCAGGACAGAGGCTTTACAAGGTAATTAAATACGTAGGGAAGCCTCCACAAAGGAGGTTTGGGCCACAATGTTGTGTTCATCCTGAAATATTAACTAGCAGCACGACCTTGAGCTGGTTAATCTATCTAAGACTCAACATCATCTGTCAAAGGAGGTTAGTTCTAGTACCTGCCTTCCACAGGTATGATGCTTAAATGAGATGATATGTGTCAATCACTTAGCACTGTGCTTGATGGATTTCTTCATCAGCATCATCATCATATTATTATTTAATGGAATAAAAAATATTGGATTGAAGATTCATTCATACACAGCATATATGCTTCCCCAAAGAAGTGCACATTCTACGATGTAAACAAAAAATCTTTTAAAATCATGCCATATTCTTGGAGGGTTTTTCCTTTGAACATAGATGGGGCGGCAATTTAACAGATTTTCGGTTTTCGTAATTGAATCTGTTCCCAGTCTTTTTTGGCCTTCCCAGCCTTGAACCTCTATCTTGTTAATTCTCCTGCACAAAAGCCCATACTAGGGTTTACTTATTGTCTCATAATATCCCTTATCTGTAATTTCTGTCCATTTATACTCTATAAATGCTCATTCTAGACTTGTGCATCCAGCACTTCTTGGCCCAAAGGGTTCCAAAAAATGGACTAGGACTTTCATGTATATTGCCTAGTCTCCCGGGCCGGTGTCAGGGGGTAAAATGATCTGGGATCCATGGTACTGACTTTGAAAGAACAGGCTGGGAGAGCCAAGCTCCCACTCACTTCAGTCCTTCCCCACCACCAGGGGAGAGCAAGATTGGTTCAAGGCCTCTAGAGGGTTGTGAGATGGGCTAAATGAGGTGAAGGTTCATCTGGCCAAGGCTAGAGACAGGCACAGCGGCTGCACCCCAGCAGTGGGATGAGCGGCCTCAGCGGCCCTCTTTCCTCTAAGCCCAGCCCCAGTCACAGCCTCCCCAGCAGCCTGAGGTGATGAGGCAAAGCTGAGGACATCAAGGGGAATGCACTCCCTCCTGGGAGCTAGAGCAGAGCGCCTTTAATCCCCGCATGTCGCATCTGGCAAGGATCTTATTGTAAGTAACCTACTCCAACTCCAGCACCTTAGGAAGGAAGAACATTATTAGAAGGCTCTTTGGGAGCTCCCAGGCATGTGAGAAAGCTGGAGGAGCAGCCTTAGAGACAGACACAAAGGGCGTCGGGCGGCTGGCAGAGCCACAAGCCAGAGCAACAAGCCAGAGCTGTCGCTGAACACTAGACCCCACAGCCTGCCCACTGCTGGTGCTGGCGCGAGATGGTGAGTGCGGCTGCAGGCTTTACTGCGCCCGCTCTTTGGGAACTTGACGCGGCCCCCCAGCTGCCACCGTCCACCTGTAGGTGGTTTCTCCACCCCTCTGCTTCTTGGAGCATAGCAGCCCTCAAACAGAAGCAGCTTCAGGCTACCTACCATGCTAGACCAGCCCTGTGTCCACGCCAGACAGCGTCTGTTGGTTCTCGGCTCCACTCCCGCCCGCCTCTGCTTTCCTTTGTGTCATTTCTCATGCTCCCTCCCTCCAGGTGAAGATGAGCAGGTGGAAGGAAGAGAAAAGCTGTTCTACTTCTGGCTCCATCAGTGGCGGTACCCACAACTGCATACAACAGGGGGCCCAGACAGCATCCGAGGCTCAGGTAGTGGTGGGTGGGGTGAGCATCACCAGGCATGCGGCGGCTCCGGCCCTGAGAGGGCAGCAGCTTCTGAAAGGACAATGACTAAGGCAGATTTCCCATCTGTAGAATGGGAATAATAATAGTAATAAAAATAACAGGACCTGTCCTCTTTTACCGCACAGAACTGTTGTGAGCATCCATTATGTAATGGTTACTAGGTTGCTTAAAGGTTAATAAAGATCTAATTTCAAAGTATTATGATCATGCAAATAAGAGGCTTCTCATAAGGAAACAAGTAGAGAGTAGTGAGATTTCTCTGGAACACAGAAAAAAGACAGAAGATTTTTTTTAAAGTGCCCTTACTGTATCATGATGCATTCTCCCAGACCAGGTTGTCCTATTTTTACAGATATTTATACTCTGTTGTCATCCTGAAGCAGTATAGGGTGGCTATAAAGAGCTTAAGTTGGTAGTCAAATCCCAACTCCACCTTTTATTGCTGGGTTGTCTTAGGCAAGTTACTTAACCTCTCTGTGCCTCGTTTCCTCATCTGTAAAATGGGAACAACAATAGACCTACCTCATTGGGTTGCTATGCAAATGCAATAATTCATACACGACCAAGATGTTGGATAATCAAGATTCGTGTGACATAATCAGAAAGCACTTTATTTTGTTTCTTATAGTCCATTTAAAAGTTCTTCCGTGGAAGAAAGTCTTTCCCTGCCGTGAATGAAAAGTCAGGCAGTTCTCGAATGTTTCCACTATCTTTAGATGATAAAAAGTTCTACAACCCCATTAAGATGCAAAACCCAGTCTCATTTTGATGCTTAGGAAGTTACGGTTCCATCTAATAATAAAAGCTTCCCATTTCCTCCAGAGTTCCCCCTAGCTGGGGTCTTCCACGGAGAAGCCAGGGATAAGGGGCACGATTCTCTTTTCTCTTTCCTCCAATCTTGCTCTCCCAATTTAATAAGCAGGCTTTCTCGTCAGTGGAGATGGGAGGAAAGGTCAGGGGGTGGGCAGAAAAGTTCTTACATAATCGGCGCCCTTGGAAGATGGCATCCCGCTCTCTGGGCTTGGCAAATGTGGAAAAGTGACTATTTTTCTGGTGTTTCAGAGTTTCCCACCATGACATTCAACTGCACCTCCCATGTTGACAGCAATGTCTTCTCCTAGCCGCTGTCTGGTTGCTGCCCCCTCAGCCACGTGTGCTTGCAGGCGTGTGTGTGTGTGTGTGTGTGTGTGTGTGTTCAGTTGCCCACTCCACATAGAATCTCTGTTGGAGACCCGTTATTCCTCCAGGCAGTCCCTTGGCCAGGGTTGAGGAAACCTCCAAGCCAGCCGTCTCTCCCTTGTGCTCCACGCGTGGCCTCTGTCCCGACATTCTGGGAGTGCAGGCTGATTTTAATCCAGCAGCAACTCTCCTTCACTCTGCTTCTAGTCTGCCCTGCTCTCTCGCCCTCCAGATGCTTTGGGTGCACATCAGACAGCAACCCACTGTGCCTGCTCACTGCAGGGGACACATGCCGACCTCTGGATGGTCCCAAGGAGCCCTTCTTGGCTTGAGATGGAGAAGGAAGCATCCTTATCGCGCCCCTTTGGTGCATGTGGAAAAGGACCCAGAGAGCACCTGTCTCCAAATACATTTGCTTAACAATTTTTTCTCTCAATTTCAACTCTTTTGTATATTGGACTTGGCTGAAATAGTCAAGAGTTGTATAAATAGTTTTCAACTATATCCTACTTCGTAAGCCCTCTGGGGTGGTCTGTCTTAAAACTCACTTTGGTATTAAATATTTATTGTCTTCAGGGCTTAGCCAAAACTGGGAAAGGAAGAGACTCATTTTTACATCTTTTGCATGTGAAGAGCATTTATAACAGTGCTTAATAAATGTTAGGTATTGTTACGACCCTGGATGTAAAACCAGACACGTGGTTAGTTTAAAATAAGTAAGTGGAACCAAAACAAAAGAATCACTCAAGTTGTCCTTCTCGAACAAATACCCTGGGATAATCAATTTGATGTTGTGGAATATCTTTTCCAGTTTATTTTCAGAGTGGAAGAGATTTTCCTCTATTTGGAATGAATCAACTAGAGTTCAGCTTAGGAAGAGCAATGGACTTGTGATGTCTTATTTGTAGTCAGTGATGCCTTGAAACTCAGCCACACCAAGCAAAGGTATGTGTGGTGACAACTGTGGCCAGTATGAGGCCAGCAAGTATACAGGGCCACGGTGTTTCATGCAAAGGAAAATATGGAAAGATTAACATCCAACCCCTTTGGCAATACAGTTTCTGTCATTTCCTCCAGCAGATGTAGTAGGGAAATTGAATGGTGCTTTCATACGCTTGGAGCAATTCCTCTGTGGTTGATTTTTCTAGGGAAAAAGGCTTATTGCTTTTTTTTTTTGGTGAGGAAGATTGACTCTGAGCTAACATCTGTTGCCCATCTTCCTCTTTTTGCTTGAGAAGATTGTCGGTGAGCTAACATCTGTGTCAATCTTCCTCTGTTTTGTATGTGGGGTGCTGCCACAGCGTGGCTTGATGAGCGGTGTGTAGGTCTGTGCCCGCGATCTGAACCCGCAGACTCCAGGTCCCTGAAGTGGAGCTCATGAACTTAACCACTATGCCACCAGGCCAGGCTTGGCTTATTGCTTTTTAAAACTGAAATCTTTTCATACATTGGGAAAGGTATGATTTTTTGGTTATATAACTGCAGTCCCTTTTTTTTACGCTGTGTTTTCCAAAGAAAGATGAGAAGTTGACCGGATGTGGAGTAGAGGATGTGGTTCTGATTGGACCAGTCAACTCCCAGCTGTGAGAGCCTAGGATGGAAGCTCTTTGAATCCTTGGCACCCACTTCTCCTCCATCAAGTGGAGACCACAGACCTGCCTTGACTAACTCTCAAACCTATTTTAAGGATTTGATCGTCAATATGTGTAAAAATAGTAATACTATTATTTCATTATTAATGAAAGTACTTGATAAGTGCAGCAAAGTAGCTAGTTTTCCCGTTGAGTCTGGATTTAGACTTGCTGAAAATACATTTTATATTGAGCAGCCTGAAAGAGAAAGCAAAGACTCAGGGAGCCTAGAGTTTTCTGACTCATAGAAGAATCTACATAAGAACATGAGGAGTCCGTTAACACAAGCCTGGAGAGTTCATTGACTCTAGTAAGCAAATTACAATTTTTTCAATCAACCCAATCTCTAGAACAAAAATTAATTCGATGTTTTATAACAGTGTGGTCCTCACTCATTTTGTGAGTGAAAGTCACATTTCCAGGCAATGGAATGAGGCTAAATTTTTAACAGTTGTGTCCTATGGGTTGCCTTGTTCCTTCTCAATAAGCATAATAAGTGGTAGATCCTGCATAGATGAATAAATAAGATAGCTGAGTGACGACACAGCAGGGGCCATGGAGATTGAGCAAGCATGGTAGGGATACTGGAATTAGCAAATTGCCAACTATATCAAGAACAACTGGCATTGGAGTTTTTACTGTGGGAGGAGAGATGACAAATACGGTAGGGGGAGGTGAACTCTGAGGTGTTGGGTTGAAACTGGTGATATTGATGTGAACTCAAAGTTAATACAGATAAAGATAGGCAAATAGAGAAATGGTTTTATAGAACATGTGTCTGTGTATATCTTTAGCTCTGCTCATGAGAGGGCTCCTAAGCAATGACATCCCAGTGGAAATGAGTGCACTGGTTTCCAATATTATTCTTCATTCAAAGGAACCGGGGCACCTTAGAAAAATGGAGATTCCAGGGCCAGGCCGGGGTAGATATGTGGTGGGCTTCAAACTTTTGTTGCATAAGAAAGTAGGGAAATGCTGAAGAATGATGGGAACATGTCAAAAGGACACAGGAACTGGCTTGAAGGGACTCCCTTGGGACAATTTGGGCATAAAAAAATTTGATAGTAATGGATTATAATCCCTTGAATAAAATAAGAAGCCATGAGTCCACAATGATACAAATACACAAACAAATAAATAAATGTAAACTGGTACACTTATTACGGAAAACAGTATGGAGGTTCCTCAAAAGATTAAAAATAGAACTACCATATGATCCAGCAATCCCACTCCTGGGTTTTTATCCAAAGGAAGTGAAATCCCTATCTATGGCGATGCGATATCTGGGCGTGTCCTTGCTGGGAGAGGTCCACATTTATGGCTGTAGAATGATGGAGCACCTGTCTGAAGCTTGCACACAATGGTTCCAAACAGACTAAAGACTAAAGACGAGAGAGAGGTGGGGTAGGAGTGAAGAGGGAGAGAAAGCAAGAGCAAAGGAAAACTGGGGCATCTGGGTGAAGTGCGTGTGGAAATTTTTTAAACTGCTTTTGCAACTTTCCTATACATTTGGAACTATTTAAAACTAAATTTATCAAGGTACTAAAACTGTTTCACCATCTACCAAGTCTCTGAACAGTGTCCTAGATTCACGGTGCTCCTCTGATTACAGATTTTCAATGTTACTTAAATTTCTATTCCTTATCTTAATATCAGCTGTGTGGTTACCAGGTCTAAAACCTCGTAGTTTCCTCTTGGCTTGTTTCCAGTGTGACATATGGTCAGCGTCAATACCTACTTGGAACCTCTGAGGGTTAGGTAAAAATGAGCATCCTGAGGCTCCCCAGATCTATGAAGTCAAAAAATTGGAATGAGGACCAAGAATCTACACTATTACCACGCTCCCCGGGTGATTTTTATGCACACTAAGATTTAAAAGCTCTTGTCACGTGGTTTCTATGGTGTTGAGCTCAGCAATTTTGACAAAGACCAAAGAAATGCCTTCAAGACACACACGATTGTATTATGAAATCCTCATTTTAAATCTAATTCTTTTTCAGTTGCTCGAAGTACTTATTCAAGTATTTTTTCTATGGGCCCTTGCATACCTGAAAATTTCCGTTTACATCACACATGACAGAAAGCTTGACTGAGTGTAAAATTCTTGGGATACAAACTTTTCCCCTAAAAATGCTGTCAATATTGTCAACTGACTTCTGGAATTTAATATTTCAGAGAAAACTGGGGACAGCCTAATTTTTGTTCTGTTTTTAGAGTTCTAGTATTAATTTTCTGCCTAGATACTTCCATAATCTTTTATCATTTTAATTGAAAAATTGCCAAGATGTGCCATTGATCACGTCTGTTGTACCAGTAAGAATGTATAATACTAATATCCTATATTACTAAGAATGTTTTTCACTGTAGGATAATTTCCTTCCATTGCATCTTTGACTATTGGCCTGGCGAGTACCTTCAAGATACTCAAGGATCAAAGAGGCCAGACAACCTTCAAGCCTCCTCACCTTCTCTCATACTGTTCTGCATGGCCCTGAAATGTACTCTTGTCTCCTTTGCCTGGAAAATCCCTCCTCATCATTATTTTTGTCATGGCTTAATAAAACACACAAATTTATAATTATTTATATTGTTTAAAAGCAAAGTAGATGTTTATAATCTTTTGCAAATGACGTTTTTCTCTTCTGTGCTTTTTAAAATTGTGAAATGTATCATACACACACAAGACTTAGAAATAATAATAATACAAAGTCTTGTGTACCCGCCATCCAGGATGAGAAACAGAATGTAAAAGTTCGTTAGAAGCCCCCTCTGTACCTCTCCTTTATTG
Organism: Equus quagga; assembly: GCF_021613505.1. NCBI lineage: Eukaryota > Metazoa > Chordata > Mammalia > Perissodactyla > Equidae > Equus > Equus quagga. The sequence goes on along the minus strand of NC_060288.1, from coordinate 14,204,359 downwards.
CCTTTTAAAAATAGAGATATATACCTAGCTGTCATATTGTTTAGTTTTGAAAAAGTAAGAGGCAAACACAAATTTCGCTGTGTGAGGAAAGGCAGAATCGTCCCTATTTAATGAAGGCTCCCGATAATCTGAACAGTTTCGAGTCGCAGTCTGGCTTGAACTTCTATGACTGTTGACACGAACGCTTTGGAAGTCAGTGGGCAAAGTTGTAAATGAGTCCTGGGAACTTTGGGCCTTAGGGCATCTGAGAGAACTGAGGAGTGGAGTCCAGGACATCCAGAAGAAACATGGTTAGAGAGAGTGAGTCGCACGGTATTTTCTCCTTCTTAGTTTACCATGTTCTACTTCCAGCTCTCAAGTAGTTCAAAGCAGAATGTTTCTGTGGAGTGAAATGAATCCCTTAACTTAACATGGCCGTGCAACTTGGAGGAGAGAGTAGTAACTTCATCAGCTCGTCATCAAGACAAAGCCAGTACAGATAAAAACCCAGCCAGGTTCGCTGGACCACCTGTTAACTAGCATCAAGGATCTGGGGGACAATAGCACTCAGCATGCCTGACTCTTGTGTTGCACTGCTCTGACCTTCACTGGTGTCCCTTGTTGGAGCACAGCTGTCATGCTGGGGTCTTCCTTCGCCATCCTGGGGATTCCCTTTGCTCCCTTTGTCCTGTGTTAGATCTCCTGTTTTCTGAATGCTGCATCTTCCTCTTTCTTGACTGACTCTCACATTTTGGGGAGCGTATCCTCAGTAAAACTTTGAGAAAGGAGGCATAGAAGAAAAGATTTTTGAGACCTTGTAGTCCGAATAGCTTTGTCCTATTCTCATGCTCTGTGAAGAATTGATGAGGTATAGAACTCTAAATTCCAAATAATTTTCTTTCCGATTTTGGAAGGTATTGCTCCAGTGTTTTCTTGCTTCCAGTGTTACTACTGAGAAGTCAGAAGCCTTGCTGTCTCCTAATACTAGACATCCTCTACATTTTCCTGTCTGGAAATGTGTAATATCTTCTTTTTACCCCTAGTGTTCTAATATTTCACGAGAACATGCCTCAGAGTGGATGCATTAGACTCCGTACTTACTGGGCTCTTTCAATCCTGCAACTTATAGCCTTCAGCTCCAGGAAATTTTCTTGAATATTTTCTTTGAGTATTTTCTTCCCTCCATTTTCTTTCTTCTTTCCTTCTGAAACTTTGATTATTTGATTGTTTGATCTCCTGGATGGCCCTTTGATTTTTTTCATCCTTTCTTTCTACTTTATAAGAGAAGTCCTCAAATTTACCTTCTCAAGTGCTGTCGATAGAACTTTCTGCAATGATGGAAATGTTCTGTGACTGAGCTTTCCAATATCTAGCCACTAGCCACATGTAGCTTTTGAGTATTTGAAAGGCAACTAGTGCAAACAAGAAGTTAAATTTTCAATTTTATTAATCTTAAGTAATTTAAGTTTAAATGTAGTGGCTAGTGGTTACCACCTGGGACAGCAGACTGTTTGTTTTCTGACACCATGTTTTTAATTTCCAAGAGCTCTTTTTAGTTTTTTTCCTAAATCTTCCATTTCCATAGCCTTGGTTCTTATTTGATAGATGAAATGTCCCCTCTTATCTCTCTGAGGATATGGTTACAGGTGTTGCTTTCAAATTTTAAGTAACTTCTGTTTCCTCCCAGATGCTGCTTCTGTTTGTGCCTGTTTGATTTGGTCTCTCTCTTCTGTATTCGAGGTTTCCATTGGATGTCTGGTAATCATTGGTGGTCTGCTCAAAATTCAGAGTGGGAAATTTAAAAGCGGACTAGAAGCTCTGAGCTTGTGAGTTTCACTATAGGGTGATGTCGGTGAGGCGGCTGTTGGGGAAACCTCAATGTCAGCATCTTTAAGCATTTTCTTTCTGGGTGGCCAGATTCCCCAGTGAAGAGTCTTCTAATCTCCCACCTCAAGAGTAAAGATTGAGCTGCTGCATTCTGGGGACCAAGTGGAGAAGAGATTTGGGTGGGGTGATCTCTTAATCCCCCTCCATGAGAGTAAACATCCAGACTTCTTCTGTGGTCAGGAGGGTCCAGGGCTCTGATTTCTTCTCAAACAGCTTTCCCCTTGGTCCTCCTTATATTGTTGGCTCTTCTCTCCGTTTAACCTCCAGTCCAAGACTCGTGGTCACAACTTAAAGAGCCCAAGAATTGTGCCCTTTGAAGATTTTGCTGTGTAAATATGGTTGGTTCTCAGCTTTCCCACTGACAGCCTGGGATGCTGTTTTCTTAGGTCTGTGAAATCACTTACCACTGATCCATCAGTTTTTCAGCTTCCAAAATTTTGTTGCTGTTTCTCCTCTCCTCTTCTCCTAATCCTTGTGGGTTTAGGTCTTAAAACAAAACACTTCCTATTTGATGTTTGTTCAAGAGGGAGGAAAATTAAATGCACATGTTCAACCCACCACTTTAACTTGGAGGTTCATGCGTCTACACATTCTGTAAGGTCCAGTTCTAGAAGGCATCCTTCTGACTCATTTGCCTTCAGCAGACTTAATCCTGTCCTTCACTGCTTTCAAAAATTTCCAGTGGTGTACACAACAAATTGGATCCTAATCCATTTGTTTATATATGCCTCTTTCCTCAGAGAAAATATTAATCTTAAAATGTGAGGACCAAGTTTTATCAATAGCAGCTATCGCAGTTAATAGTAAGCACTCAGTAAAGGTTTGCCATATTCAGGAATGTATAATGAGTTTCCACAAGGGTCGCGGTGAAGCTTTTCAAAAATTGAACACCTATGCAGATACATTTTCTACTGACTAGAAATGTTTCATTCCTTTTTTTTTTTTTTTTGCTGTCTTCCCAAACTAAAACTGAAAATCGGTTGGCGCCGCCACCGCACAGAAGCCTGTGGAGCAGTTTTTGGATCGATCGCCCTCTGGTGGCATTTCAAGGAACTAACTTCTTGTACAGCTTGCGAGTCGTCGTTAAGGAGGATATCTACCTGGCGCTGCTGCTGTGAAAATCTCAGCGGAATGCATCTCTCTCTCTTCCTAACTGAATACGCATGACTTCTGTAATCACAGAAAAGCTATAATTTTCAAAACAATTTGATGAGTTTCTGATACAATATAAGGACATTACAAAGCTGAACAAAATTACAAATAGAAATTATACTTGTTTTTAAAACACAATCTATTTCTAATGTTTACTTTGTTTTCCTTATTTCTCAACCCACCTCAGTTGAATTACGATAACCTTCAAATGAGTCATTTATGATTCAAATGGTAAATAAATATCTAAAGTTCTTTATAATAGAAAATCCATTTTATTTTATGTAACAAAAACCCAAATTGTTTCTTCTGCTCAATTTCAAAATAAATCTGAAATCTTTAATATGCAGGTTTAAGCTTGTTTATTTAAACAAAGGCATATAAAAATGTGCAAAATAAACTTTCTTGGATGATCTGTTTAATGAAAGGGTCAAATTTGTATGCATCTCCCCTGTCACTAGGTTGTCATGCAGGGCTGTGCTTGTCAGCAAGGCTACACAGCCCCGGGCTGCGGGCAGAGCAGAGGACGCCATTTGTCTTGTGTTCCAGAGGAGACAGGACGTGATTTTTACCAGGCCTCACATGTGTTTCTAATACCATACGAGAAGAGAAACTATTCGAACAAAGAATTATTTAGCTCACAAATTATATATAGCTCATATGCATACATATATATTGATATCTAAATTGAATAAAATTATTTAAACTTTCAAATGTTTTACAAAGGAGTTCATGCCAAACAAACAAGAGAAACGGATATTATTGGATAGGAGCCACAGAGAATAAAGATGGGCAAGATGCCCCCCTCTGCTCCCCATTTTGCTGAGAGCAGAAGCAGTGTTTAACCAGCCTGGGCCCAGAGTCTTTTCACTTCCTGTTCAGCAGGAATAGACCATTTCTATGGCCTACTGACTGTCTATGCTTTCCATTCTTAATCTCCTTCTTCTTTTTTTTTTTTTCCAAATAAGCATTCCTATTCTAGTTATCCTGCCTCTGCCTCTACCATTTTATAATGGGTACAGTCAGAGCAGATAACTTGTCTTTTGGTTTATAAGCAGCTGGACCAAGAAGAGCCCATCTGAGCCTGATGGAGAGGCCTGCACATCCCCCGGGGATCGTAGACACTGAGCCGGACGCACTGGCTGAATAGGATCTGGGGGTTGTTTCCACTGGGGAAGCCATGAGTGTGCTGTATGTGCACAAAGAAGGGTGTGCCTGGATGCATGTGTTCACCAGGATTGTGGCAGAGACTGTTAGTTGTCCAAATATTTGATCTCCCCTTTTTCAACAACAATGTACTTTCAATTGTCAGTAGCTAACTGTTCACAGAACCAAGGCAATATTTTCCCCAGCCTCTTCTGCAACTTGTGTGTGGTTATGTGACTAAGTTCTAACAGATGAGATATAAGCACAAATAATGGGCATGACTTCTGGCTGTGACCTTAAAAGAAAATGCACAATCTCCCTTTCAATGTCTGCCTCTTCCCACTGGCTGGAATGCACACAGAATGCCGAGCTGTCTGGAGCACGAGGACAAGGACAACACACTAGGAACGGTGGAGTCACAAGATGGAAGGACCCTGGGCCCCTGACATCTTTGCATTACGGAGCCAAGCTTTAACTTCTGAGAAAGAGAAACTTCTATGTCATTTAAGCTAATGCTATTTAAGGTCTTTTTCTTACACAGTCAAATCTCTATCTACAAAAATATGCCAAGGAAGGAAGTTGATCTCATAAAGGGCAGAATCTAACAAAATCTGGGGGTTTGGGGGAAACATTCTGGAGAAGTGAAGTTCAATCTCTGATCTGAACAATGAGAGAAATTAGCCTGGAAAAGCCCTAAGAGGAAAACTGGCACAGGACGTGGGGTACTGAAAGAAGTTAAGTTTTGAAGGAGACAGAAGGTATTTCATGCTGAACCTGGAGAGAGCAGCACAGCCTGGATCCTTCTGAGCCTTGTAGCCATCTTGATTAAGGAAAGTGAAGAAGATGAAAAGCCACAAGTGAATCCCATGTTTCCGGCCTGGTCAGCTGCGTGGTTTATAGAACCGTTTACTAAGAAAAGACGTGATGGAGAAGTGGAAGGTTTCGGTGGGAAGATGGTGAGTTCGTTTTTGGCTATGTTGAGTTTGAGGTGTGTATAAGTAGGCAATTGGTTATGTGGATCTGGTGCTCAGAATTATGATCTTGGATGGAAACTTAAGTTTTGGAATCATTGGTAAGTGGATGGTAAATAAAGCTAGAGGAATGGATAAGAACACCTAGCGTGAAAGTCTATACTGAGAAAAAAATATACGAGAAGATAAGAGGGTCTAGAATCCTGAAAGAATTCCTCTATTAAAGGACTGGATCTAAGAGGGGGGAACTGACCAGGGAGATTGAGAAGGAACAGCCAGAGAGAAAGGAAGGAAGTCAAGCAAGTGTGTTGTCATGGAGACCAAAGTAAGACAGTATTTCAGTAAATAAAGAATGGCGGACATTGTTGGATGCTGTTGAAAGGTCACGTAGGATGAACTCTGACAGGAGCCTACTGGGTTTAACCACATGGAGATAATTGGTGACTTCAATGGAGAGGTAAAGGCCCTGGACGGTGGGGGTGAAATCCAGATTAGGGTAGGTTGTATAGTGAATGCGTGGTGTGGAAAAAGAGACATTTCTTTCAAGATGTTTAGCTCTGAAGGGGAAAAAGAGTGAGAGTGCAGCAGCTGCAGGGGTTCTGATGTTGAGAGAGGTGTTTGGTTTGGTTTGGATTTTTAAGTTGAAAAAATTTGAGTTGAGCCCATTTAAACACAGAAGGGAAAGGTCCATTTGCAAGGAAATGGTTGAAAATACAGAAAAGAGAGTGTACAGTACGAAATTCAAGGTTCCTGAGAAGGTAGGACAGGAGGGGAATTGAAAGAACATGCGGCATATTCAGCAGAAGGGGAAGGAGGGAAGGAAGAATGGCGGGATGGAGCAGGGCCGGGACTAGGCTGAGGCAAATGCGGCACTCACCTTAGGCCCACAGTTTAGGGAGGCAGCAAAAAGCTCAGTAATTAAGATAAACACTATTTCAGTGCAATCGCTTAACAAATCAAAATTAACGCAAAAAAACTATGATGAACAAAACACCAAATTTTAAACAAAGACAAGATGGTTTCTGGGTGGGTGAAGATTTGGTGGCGGAAAGCTAAAATAGTTTTCTTCAGAAGGTTTCTATTTTCTTCATGAAGCACGAGGTGAGGTCATCTGGTGAGTAATGGGGGGAGCAGATGGGAGGTTGGAAGTGAGAGCAGAGAAGGTTTGCATATGATGTGGAGAGGGAAGGAATGATGAGGAGAGACACATGGTAGGGGTGCCAGTGGGGATCAGTGCCCGGGGGAAGCGCTGATCATTCACTTATCATGGCACTATCTACCTGTGGTGTGGTCCCTAAGGCACCTGTCAGAACTCAGAGCAAGCACAGAGAAGGCAGACAGATTTATCACCATGCGGGTTCAGTCAGGGGAAGAAATTTAAGATACTGGCCAGAGATTTACTTTTGAAAATGGACCATACAAGCTTAGCTGGTGAGGGAGGAAGTCAAATCATGAGAAATAAGCTAAGTCAAATGTAAAATTACAGCTCCAAAATAGAATGTAAATGCCATATGTTTTGGGCTGAGTTGTGTACTCCCAAAATTCGTATGTTGAGGTCCTAACCCACAGTGCTTCAAAATGTGACTGTGTTAGGAGACAGGAGTGTTTAAAGAGCTAATTAAGTTAAAAGGAGGTCATTATGGTGGGCCCTCATCCAATAGGACTGGTCTCCTTATAAGAAGAGGAAATTGGGATACAGATAGTTACAGAGGGAAGACCATGTGACGACCATGTGACAGGAGAAGATGGCCATGCACAAGCTGAGGAGAAAGGCCTTTGGAGAAACCAACCTTGTAGACACTTGGATCTTGGTCTTCTGGCCTCCAGAACTGTGAGAAAATAAATTTCTGTTGTTTAAGCCCCCCAGTCTGAGGTACTTTGTTATGGCATCTCTAGCAAACTAATATACAATATATCTTAATATTGTAGAAATAATAATGTAGCTTCATAACTCATTAGCCTCTTTCTCTCATGAACCCTAGAGAAATTCTAGAATTAAGAAAAAAACCATGGATTTGAGAAATGAAAAGCAACAAAAACAAAACAAGAAACTCCTTGGGAATCTGAAGGCAGTTTTGAAATGATGCGGGAGGCACATGTGTTTATTTGGGGGGGGAGGAGGTGCTCATCCTGGGGTAGTGAGTGAGCAGGAGCAGCCATGAGAGGGCCTGGAGGAAAGCAGAAATCAGCAGCAACATCCCCAGCCTGCCCGTGTCTTATATCACGGTAGCAGCATTAGGGCACCTGGCAGGAGAAAGCGGTTGATGAAAACAAGAACAGGCTGACCAGCTCCCCTGGTGTTCATTTCTTTGCCTCTCCCCCTCCAAATTCTAGGGCTGGTGGATTACGAACTGGGGAATCGGTCTCTCAAAACTACTTCTTCCAGAGAGACGAAAGATGAAACCCTGGACTTAGTTGCCTGGTGGAGTGACAACAAATGGGAATGATTAGCACTAATTCTGTGGTGACTGGGGCTCCCTGGCTTCCTTCTTAAATCCATCTGGAGGGTCACGCATGCCTCCTCCCCAGTTCACATCACCAGACACTGCCCTGCACACCTGAGCTCACGGGCCAAAATGACCTGGCACCTGTGGAGAAGCAAAGAGACCACAAAATGCAGATAACAAACTGAATCACACACACCAACTGAATCAGAATTATTAGAACAGATGAACTGAGAATTTAAAATATGCATAAGGAATATACTTAAGGGGATAAATGAAGATATTAGCCATATGAGCAAAAAGAAATCACTAACAAGTGGAAATATGAGTTAGGAAAAAGGAGAAATTCTGAGGGGCAAATGGTGTGGGTCTGGCCTCAACAAGATGGAGGGGCTGCTGCAAAGCCACTGGCAGCCACACAGACAGCCTGGGACGGAGGCTCCCGAGTTAACTTCTCGAGGTTTTCAAAAAACCCACAAACTACTGAAATTGTTTTCTCTCATACCCCTATTGGCTTATTCAAGCTGCTGGCTAACCCAAATATGTGCACACCAATCACTGTTTCCAGACTGTGGCCTCTTCCCTCCCTCCTTTGTCTTTTAAATCCTGCTTTTGTCTTTGTTTCTTAACAACAATGACTGCCTTCCTCATGTGACTAAATTCCTGAAGAAAATTAACTAAAGGTCCTTGAGTTATTCTTCGACTAAATAGAATAGCTGGAGGGAAAATACAATAAATGAGAAAAATGCCAGGGAGGTGATGGGGTTCAGGGCAGGCCACCCCAAGATGCACCAGTCTGGTATGCGGAGTATTTCAAGCTAAAGACAATAAAGGCTCAGATTCAGTAAGAATATTCAACCTTTCCCCTCTGACTGCCTAAAAGAAATATAAAATAAAGGCCTGTGCCCAGGACAGGCCATCACCATAGATAACTTTGGGTTCTGGTAGACTGGGAGGATCCTTGCTAAGCCCACTCTTATCAAAGTTCTATTTGCCATACATTTGCTTTTCCATTTCCATGTGGGTTGCCTTCCTCCCCTTTGAAGACCCAAACCACTACCCCAAACGTCCTCCTTGTCTGGAGCTGAAGATACTTAAACAGGCAGCCTTGGCCAATTGGCCGAGTTGCTCAGTTTTCCTGAGCCTCTCCCATGTATACCTGTTATAAAGCTTTGTTTATTTTTCTCCTGTTATTCTGTCTCATGTGAATTTAATTCGTTGTCTGGCCAGAAGGACCTAGAGAGGGTAGAGGAAATGTCTTCCTCCCCTACAGAGGATACAACTAAAGAATAAGTTAGAGATTTGTAAAATCAGATTGAGGGGCTTTCCCAGGAGGCAGTAGGAAAAATAAAGACCCATGGAAGACATAAAAGGAAAGATACATGTAGAGGATATGGAAGGGTGAAGCATAATGCCAATATCTAGATATTATGGGTTCAAGATGGAAAGGAGAAAAAAATTGGAAAAGAGGATACATTTACAGAGTAATGAAGGTAAAAGTCCCTAAATTAAAGAAAAATGAAAGATGTCAAACTGAAAGGAGTCACAGAAAACCAAACTGAGACAAAAAAGAAAATCCCTACCTAGACCCATTAAAGTGAAATTTAAAAACATCAATGACAAAGATAAAATATGCAAAGTTTCCAGAAAGAAAGGGAAGATTATCTAAAAAAGAGCAAGAATCACGTTGACATCAGACTTTCAAAGCAACATTACATACAAGAAGAAAATTAAGTAATATTTTTAAAGTATTGAAGGAAAAGATTTTGGAGGCTGCTGAAAACATTATACTAAATAAAGAAGTCTTCTATGCAATTCTCATGAAATCAGCACGCCTACCATTAGTATTAACGTATCACCAAGGCTCCTGGCCATCGCAATAATAGAAGAAAAAGATAAAATGGGTGTAAGGGTAGGAAAGGTAAAACTAAAACATTACTTGCACAACTAGGATCATCCATCTTAGAAAAAAACCAACAGAGGAAAAAAACTATTAAAATTCATAAGAAAGCTTAGCCATGATAAAAATCAATAGTATTTTTCTCACCGCAAATAACGAACCTAAATTAAAGAAAAAAATAGGGGCCGGCTTGGTGGCGCAGTGATTAAGTTTGCACGTTCCACTTCTGGGTGGCCCCGCGGTTCACTGGTTCAGATCCCGGGTGCCGGCATGGCACCACTTGGCAAAAGCCATGCTGTGGTAGGCATCCCACATATAAAGTAGAGGAAGACAGGCATGGATGTTGGCTCAGGGCCAGTCTTCCTCAGCAAGAAGAGGAGGATTGGCAGTAGTTAGCTCAGGGCTAACCTTCCTCAAAAAAAAAGAGAAGAAAATATATATAACATTCAAAATAATATAAAATAATATACCCTTCATAATGGCAACAAAACCCATAATGTATCTAGGAATTAATTAACCGAGAATGTGCAAGACCTGCATGGACAAAATTATAAAAATTTAAAGACATAAAAGACGATCTAAATAAAAAGTTATATTTTTCAATAGGATGACAATATTAACATGAGTTCTCCTCAAATTAATCTAGCGGGTTCAATTTTAATCCAAATTTTTGTTGGATTTTTTTGAGGACCAACAAATTTGTCCCAAAATGTATGTGAAAGATCAAAAAATCCATAAGTAGCTAAGTCAGTCTTGAAAAACAATAAAGAGGAGGAATTTGTTTTATAAGATATTGAGACATACTGCAGAGCCAAGCAATAAAAACAGTGTAGGAAGCGTGTAAGAACAGACACCAGAGACCAACAGCAGGATGATCAAATACAAACGTAAAAGCATAAATGTAAATACACAAATGTGACACCGGGCAGCATTGGGTAAACGACTTAGAAACAAATGGCATTCTACCCCGTAAAGGTCACGTATTTAGTTCAGCCTAGAACAATATACAAACCTGGTATCTAACACTATACAGATCCATCACTGACAGCGGATTAACTCAGGGACATTGCAGCTAAATGAAGGGCGGGTACATCTTTCACTGGGGTTAAGAAGAGAATAACCAATTCCAAAACCTCTCCTTTCAGCTTGGGCCATACCCGAAACATTTAGGGAGGCTTTCCCCTTAGCTTTCCAACTAGGGCACGAATTTTCTAAGCAGAAGGCACGAGCATCATTGGGATTTCTCCCTCTGTGGTATGTGGAAAGTCTCAGCAGAGTCAACATGTCACAACATTTGGGTCACCTGCATGCTGCTATCACACAGTCAAATGAAAGGATGGGACACTGTGGTCTTTCTAGAACATTCCAGGCACATTCTCCGCTCAGGGCCTTTTCACTTGTTGCTTGTTCTACCTGAAACTCTCTTCCCCAGATATCCTCACAGTTTGGTCCTTCACCTCCTTCAGGTCTTTGCTCCAATAGCACATCATCAGAGAGACCTCCCATAACTACTCTATTTAAAATCCCCCCTCGTCCCCACTTGAGGATCCCCCCATTCTCCTTACCTGCTTATTTTTTCTCCATATTGTAAACATTTTATTTATTTCTTTTCTTTATTGTCTGTATTCCACTTCTTGAATGTGAACTCCACTAGGGCAAAGAGCTTTTGTCATTTTGTTCAACGCTCATTCCTGACGCACAGAAGGTGCTCAATAAATATTTGTTGGAGGAATGAATGGTTCTAGTGTCTTAGCATTCCCACAGATACAGGCAACAGTACTAAGGTACAAGCTCATCATTTGCAGTGCAGATAAATTATCAGTCCTTGATAGTGAATCTTCTTAACAGTTGTGACACATGTTCAAATCAAAAAGTTCAAGTGCAACAGTTTGTTAACTACCGCTTATTAATGTTCATGTAATGTGGATTCTGATAGTGTTCACTGGTAGCTGTGCATCAGGACTCAGAGTCATTATCTGAAGAGAAAATGAATAAATTCTGGCAAAAAGAGTTTACTGGTTCAGGAGTTGTGCCTTAAAAATCTCAATGATTTCTGGGGCCGGCCCACTGGTGCAGTGGTTAAGTTCACACGTTCCACTTTGGCAGCCCAGGGTTTGCGGGTTCAGATGCCAGGTGCGGACCTACACACGGCTTGCCACGCCATGCTGTGGCAGGTGTCCCACATATAAAGTAGAGAAAGATGGGCAAGGATGTTAGCTCAGGGCTAATCTTCCTCGAAAAAAATAATCTTAATGATTTCTGAACCTGTAAAACTTGGTTTATAAACACAAAGGTAAGTCTGTAGTCATGAGGTGAAAAATACAGTCCCCTTAGGAAGAAACAGGTGACATCAGAAGTAGAACACCTCTGGTAGATTTCCAGTTATGTCCCTTTGTCTATTAGGGAATTATATGTCCTCACACATTGCCACGTGACTTGAAGTGATCCTGTATTTGTTAATTATTTTTATAATAATGCTGGATAATGAAGCATCCCAGTGGCTTACAATCAGCATTCATTTTGCTTCCTCACAGGTGTGCAAGTCAGCTGGGATGGCTCTCCTTCAGGACGTGGCTTTCCTGGGCTCGTTTGCCTGAAAACGTCTTTGTCTCACCCTGCTGAGTAAAGAATTCCAAGTTGACAATTTTGTTTTGTTTTTGAACTTTGAAGTTGTCGTTTCATTTTCTTTTGGCTTGTAAGGTTTCTAATGAGAAATCTATGAAAATTTTTTTTTAATGATATTTGGTGAGGAAGATTGGCCCTGAGCTAACATCTGTTGCCAATCTTCCTCTTTTTTTTTTCTCCCCCAAGCCCCAGTCCATAGTTGTATATCCTAATTGTAAGTCATTCTAATTCTTCTGTGTGGGATGCCAGCACAGCATGGCTTTATGAGTGATATGTAAGTCTGCACCCAGGATCCAAACTGGCAAACCCCAGGCTGCCGAAGCAGAGTGCACGAACTTAACCACTCGGCGACAGGGCTGGCCCCCTACGAAAATTCTTTTTGTTCCTTTGTATATAATGAATCTTTTTTCTCTAGCTGTTTTTAAGATTTTTTCTTCATCACTGTTTTCCACCAATGTGATTATGATATGCCTTGGTGTAGTTTTCTGTATGTTTACCTTACTTGGACTTTTTTGACCTTCTTAGATCTGTGGTTTATAGGTTTCATCAACTTTGGACCATTTTTGTCCATTATTTCTTCAAATATTTTTTTCTCCACCTCCGTTCCCTTTATGAGGCTGCAATTACATATAGATCAGGCCTCTTTGTATTGTCATGAGGCTCCGTTCATGTTTTTTTCCAGTCAATTTTCTCTGTGTGCATCATTTTGGATTGTTTCTATTGCTATGTCTTCAAAGTCATTACTTTTTTTTTCCCCTGCAGGGCCTAATGTACTATCCACCCCTCTTAGATATTTTTTAAAATTTCAGATATTACATTTTTCATCTCCAGAAATTCTATTTGCTGATTTTTTTTTTTTAATCTCTTCAGTTTCTTTCCTGTTATTTTTTCCTTTAAATCCTTGAGCATATTGAGCACTTGTTTTTGCTTGAGGAAGATTTTCCCTGAGCTAACATCTGTGCCACTTGTCCTCTATTCTGCATGTGGGTCACCGTCACAGCATGGCTGCTGAGGAGTGGTATGGGACTGCACCCAGGACCCAAACTCATGCTGCTGAATAGGACCATGGTAAACAACCACTAGGCAACAGGGCTGGCCCTGCGCACGTTTATAATAGGTGTTTAAAGTCTTTATGTGTTAATGACATCATTTTCATCATTTCTGGACACGTTTCAATTGACTGACTCTATGACATATTTCCCTACTTCCTGGCATGTATTTTTGACTGGATGTCTGATATTTTGAGTTTCATGTTGTTGTCTTGGATTTTACTGTAGTGTTTTAGAGAGAATTAAACTTTGTTCTGGCAGACAGGTTACTTACAGTCTGCTCTTTTGAGAGTTTGTTTTAAATTCTCCGAAGGGTCTACAATATCTTTTACTCTAGACCCTAGAGGCCAGGGCTAGTCTACCTCCCTACCAAGGTGTGACACCTCTGGGATCTCTACCGCGTATTTCAGGTATTCAACAAAGTCTCTCCACTCCGGCTGCAGGGAAGTCAAATGATTCCTGGTCCTGTGTGAGCTCTCAGAATTGTTGGGTTTATGGTTCCCCAATAATTGTTCTTTCCTGGCCCTCTGGAGTTTCACATGACATGTTCACTGATTTTTATTCAGCTAAAGATTCAAGAACACTCCTCTGCAGATTTCTGAAGCTCTTTGTCTGTGAACGCCACTCAACAAATTCCAACCCACCTGGCCTCCCCAAATCTTCTAAACCCCAATCCCCATCTTCTCAGTTCAGTGAGACCTCTGTCTTGTCAGGGAGACCTGGGTCTCTGAGTGCCCCTTCCCTGCACCTCTAACTGGAAACGGCCTGTTGACGCAAATAATCCATCACAAATCTATAAATCAAACTTGGGATGAGTTTATTATGAGCCAGATTTGATAACAATATAGCCTGGGAGAGTACTTCCACAAAGGAATGGAGCACTCCAAAGAAGCAGGGGAGTACAGAGTCAAGGAATATACAGTCAAAGAGCATGCATCACATATGATTGGAATATCCCTTTTACAACAGTCACGAGATTGCCCTGTTGGCACAGCGATTGATGGACCCAGCAGGCAGCAGGTCAGTTCTCTCGAGCTGGGTCACAGGGTGAGTGTAGCAATCAGTTCCTAGCCCACAGAGAGATGCTCACCGGTAAGGAAATGCCAATGTGGGAGAAGCTGCACCTTTATCTTAAGGGTATTTGTTCTTGTCTTTGAGACACAGCAAATGCTTAAAGCAGCTATACAGTGCATGCTCAGTGGCCACGTCAGGCCCCTTTGGAAAATACAAGGTCAGGAGGAATTAGTTTTACACCAAACGGGCTTCCTCATATTCTCCAATATCCTACTGCTTGCCATTTGCTGATCAGGCCTCTAGGCAGAAAGCCAGGGTGATGCACAGCTCATCTCATTCGGTTTTTTTCTCCCAGGTCTAACAGTTCAGAACTGCCTGTTGTCCAGGATTTCAAAACAGTCGGTTCACGTATCTAGTTCAGTGTTCTACTAAGCCCAGACCCATTTCTTCGTCTTGTCCAGAAGCGGATGTCTTGCACTTCTTATGGGAAATGTACGTTGTTTTCTAAATATTTGCTATGGTTTAAATTCCTATAGGGTCCCCCTCGTTTTTCTTCTCAGGAACCGTGGGTGGGATCGTTTACTCCGGTAGTGTCCCAAGGGACTCGAAGCTAGCCGCTTGCGCACCCTCCACAGGACCCCCGTCCTGCGCGCGCGGGGACCTCTGAGCCCTCCCCACCTCGCGTCTCCCGCCTCCCGCGCGCTCCCGTCTTTCATCCTCCCTCCCCGGCGGCAGATGCGCTCGCGCCAGCCCACTGCGCCTGCGCGGCGTGGGGACGCCGCACGCTCCCGGAAGTGGGAGGTGTCCGCTCGAGTTTGTGTGGCCGCCGCCGCGGGAACGCTAGCCTGGTAATTTTTCAACGGAGAACGGCGGGGCGTTCGGGCTTGGCCGGTGAGAGGGCGCGCGGGCCGGGCGCCGGCGGCTCGCTTCTTCCGAGACCCCCGGCATGGAGGACGAGCAGAGCAAAGAGCCCGGCGGCGAGGCCGTGGCCCCCGCGCCGCGGGAGGAGCCGCGGCCGGAGCGTGGGGAGGAGCCGCGGCCGCCGAACGCCGAGGTGAGAGCCCGCCCGCGCCCCCTGCTTCTCGGGTGGCCCGCGGGAAGCGCCGCCCGCGCGCCTCGGAGCCCAGCCCCGGCCGCCGTCCCTGTCCCCAGCTCCGGGACCGTGCCTCGGGGTGGTTGTCATTGAGCCCCTGTGGTCGGGATTACTTCCTGGATGAGCGTGAACAGTCGAGACTGTGGTTCTCTGAGTTCTGAGTGGGAATCCTGCTGTAAACATTCCGTGCGTGGTGTCGCTGCGGTCGTTCTGTCTAGTCTTTGTAGGTAATTGGTAGGCTATTTTTAAACAAATCGCATCGTATGCTGCAGGTATGTCACTTTTTATGATCTTTAAGCCTGTCTCATTCCAGCCTTAACAGAAGGTGGTTGTGCCTCTTAGTTGGAGCTTGGTCCTTGATTTTTGCCCATTTACTGCTATCTCACATAGACATAGTATATGACTGATTTTCTTAATGATTTTGACAGTTCTCTGGTAGTTCCTAGTTACAGAGGCAAAATTGTAAAAACGCGCTTAAAACTTGTTTACTCATCTTAGTTAACGAATATAGTTATTTTGACCAGCGCTGCGGATTGTAAATAATCTGATACCAATATTGGTGTTTTATTATTATTATTATGAATATCAAACAAATGTTGAGCCCCTCCTAGAGTGGGTACTTGGCTGCCTAGCTCTTGCTCCTCCTCCTGCAGCCGGTTCTTCGCACAGCAGCTGGGATGGTCCTTTCATGACATCAATCTGTCCGGGTTACTCCTTCGTCTCCAGCGTGCTGCCCCGCACGACCTGGCCGCCGCCTGCGTCGCTAACTGCATCGCGCACAGTGCTTCCCTATTGCTCCCTCTGCGCCTGGCTTCCTTGCCACCTTTTATGGTGGAAAGTCTTTCTCTTTGGGGTCTTTGTATGCTGCCTGGGTCCTGCATGCTCTTCCTCTGGGTCTTTGCATAGTTATCTCGTTCTCCTTAAGGTATTGCTTTTCAAAGAGGCCTTCCACATCCCTCCTCTTTAAAGAACCGCTCTTCCACCGCATCTCCCTCTTCAATCTGAGGTACTCAGTGTGTGAGTATCTCAGCGTGTAACATCGTCGTGTAAGTCACTTTAAAAATAATTTTTCAAGTTTCTTTTTAATAAGAGACGTGTGATTGAATATGCTTCATTATATTTGAAAGTCTTGAAACTTTGAGATATAATGACTTAAAGCCTGGGTCTATGTTCCGAATTGGTTTTAGTGACTGTCATATGTTAAAAACCTATTGTTGGATGCTCTTAATCAATGATAGAGGTTTTTAAAAAAACCTCAATTAAGCAGAGTTTTTTGTTGGAAGTCGGCTAACTGAATTTGTATTATCCCTAATGTCGATTATTTTGTAAACTAATAGATGTTGCATTTTTATATTTTTAACAGATAGGTTCAAATTTTATCAGAATTCTTCCTTTGGAAGAATTTTAATCAAGTTAAATTCTGCATCTAAGTTTTGTTTTTTAGTGTGCAGATGCAGAGTTGTTTTTTTTTAATAGATGATGCAGTTTTTTGGGGACAATAAAATAACTTCTATTTTCTTTTGCCACAGAAAAAGTTTCTTTTGATAAGCAGTTACTATTTAACTTATTGTTAAAACATATTTCATCTTGAAACAACAAATTGTGTTTGTTAAAAAAAACAACTCTAAGGATCAAGCTATCCTTTTTTCATCACAGAAAATTACAATTTTGGAATACCTCTATCTTTTTGTAAAAGAAAATGTGTAACTCATATTTATGTTCAACAACACTTAAGTACTTCACAGTATAGTTGGTAAGCCTCTGTTTGGTATTAAAGGGTTTCATGGTCACGCTCCCTAATGTACAGATTCTCTTATTTGGGATAATATAAACCGTACAACCACTTACTTGGACACATGAAAATTGCGAAATCCCACAGTACTGAGAAGGTGGATATTCCTCTCTGTGCTGTGGAGTCTGTGCCACTTCCTCATTATATGGCCAGTACTGTATGTGGCCTGTGACAGATGGGCATAGAATTGGGGAGGATGCCATTGTCAATGTATGTATTATTTAGTAAACTAATTTTGTTTTTGTAGATTAACAATACGTTGTAGGGTTTTTAATATTTTCTTTCTGCTCCTTAGCAGTTGGCTTAAGTAAGCATCTTTCTTTGGACACCATTAGTGTAGACCTGACATTTGGGAGGAAATATGAATCGATCACTGAGACCTGGACCCTGGCTGTGCCCTGAACTTCACTGGAGGAACAGGGCTGGAGTTAGACCGAGGAGAGGAAGCAGATCTTTACAGAAATCCTGCCTTATAACATGCTAGAAGAGGCCTGAGTGTTACTTGTGGGTAATGTTTGTAGCTACAGTTTTAGATAAGGATTAAGCAAGTGAATCAGACAGAGGATTTAGCGTTGAGAAAACTTGGTTAAATTAACTGAGACAACAGTTTTGGTAGAGAGGATGTTACTCAGTGTTGACCTATATTTTAAGCTGACTGCAGATGAAGTTTAAAATTCAGTGTAAGTTTAAAAACAAAGGATAAATTATGCTGATTAAATTCTAATGATAAAGTAAGCTGGTATTGTCAATTTATTGTATTATTGAAGGCTGATTGTTTTCTTAGCTTTAGTCAAAGATCAGTGTAGTAAAGTCTTTTAGCTGTTTGTCAGCAAGGAATTTGAGTATAGTTATTCTTCAGTTAATGCACAGTTCACGTGTTGGAACTGTTGACGTCTTCCTCAGAGGGGGTGGGAGCGAGCAGTTCTTGAGTACTCGAGCACAGTACCTAGCATTGCATTTCCAGTAAATGTGTGTTGCATTAAATTGAGAGTTTAGAGTGAGGAACAGTCCCTGAACCATCAGGATCAGTCCTAAGCCAGGGACTGTGGCCTGTCAATGGTTACCGCTCCTTAATCTGTAATAAAGTTCACAGGGGGATAATGTGGTCAATTATGGCTAACTTAACAAGCTTTAAATGGGTTAATAGAAAGTACCAATGTGTTTTTGAAAATTCTGGAACACCTAATGTTTGTAACATTGCATGTGGAAAATAATTAACTTTTAAATGAATCTTTGAAACATACCATATTAGTAATTTCAGGGACTACCTGTGGAGTGATGAAATTGTCATGTTTTTTCTTAACACGGATTTTTGGTTTAAGAAAAGAGGAAAGGTTTATAATACAGTAACTGTATTTTCCTGAGCAACTGGTGTAGCTGTAACTTTTGGAAATTATGTGTTTTACCTTGGGTACTAGGAAGTTTTGAACTGCATTTCTAGTTCATTTTGTTTTTATATTGGGGAATTTCTGTTCACTTTGTGAAATGAAAGGTTAAAAAATTCTCAGAAAGTTACTGAGTTATACACGCGTAATGTTGCGAAGATTAACTTAAAAATTGGTTCGTTTGTAAATTTTAGAGTATTGTCTGTGAAAAGGTTTGTTCTGCAGTCTGTGTTGCTAATAAGTTGCCATCTGTTAATAGCCACTGTGGCTGTGGTATTAGGAGCCTTGCTATACAGAATCTCATTTAATCCTTATAATAATCTTGCCTAAATACTGTTTATCATTACCAAACACCAACTGCCACTTAAGACTATTATTATTATGCCCTATTTTATAGATAAGGAAACTGAAGATCAGAGGCTAATAAGTAACTATGCACGGTCATGCTGCTAGCTAATGGTCGGCTGGGGCTCTGTGCTGAGGTGGCTCTGACCCCAGCAGCCAGTGCTCTTTTTACTTAGCTTGCCTGTAAGGACCCTCATGACTCAGAAGAGAGCACGGTAAATTGTGTTAGAAACACATCCTTCTTCTTCCTATCCTGCCCTCCCTCTGCTAGCTGCAGTAGGTACTTTTGGTTGAACACGTAGCACAAAGAGACCTCAGGAGTTCGAACCTTCAAGATGTTTATACTAATTATAAGCTATCCCTTTTTTTCTTTTGTAGAAAAAGCAACGATGTAGATTTGATGGCCAAGAAACAAAAGGATCTAAGTTCATTACCTCAAATTCAAGTGATTTCAGTGACCCAGTTTACAAAGAGATTGCTATTACGAATGGTTGCATTAATAGAATGAGCAAGGAAGAGCTCAGAGCTAAACTTTCAGAATTCAAGCTTGAAACCAGGTAATTAAAAATCACTTGTTAAAATTATAAAAGTAGTACATTCTCATCCTAGTGAAAACGCTGAAAATTTAAGTCATCTGTAATCCTACATAAAAAGGTAACCATTATTAACAATTTACGTAACAGCTAATTTACATTCTTGTACGTGAATCTTTGTGTGCAGCTCTGATTTCTTCTGTCCGTCTTTTAGGTGATAGGCTAGGATTGCTGAGTCAAAGTCTATGAATATTTTGACAATCTACCAGCAGTGGTTAGGAGTATCTGTCTTTCTATGCCAAGTATGTTTTAAATTTTTTTAGTTCATTTGGTTGATGGATTATTGTATCTTGTTTTATTAGTGAGATCGAATATTTTCCTTTTGTCCATTTGTATTATTTTTATAAAGAGAGTTTCTTTGAAATCAGGCAATTTAAGAAAGTCATTCACCTACTGTAAAATATTTTTTTCCTATTTTAGTTTCTACAAATATGCAGAATGATAGTATACATTATGTTTAACTGTAAATTGAATGAGAAAACAGTGCAGCTTAGCCAACTCTATTTGTGTGTGTGTATGTGTATTTTAATGAGATGTATACATACTTAAGTTTTTAATAACTTTTTCCAAAACAAATCACTATTTTGACTTGGGGCATGGGGCAGGAATGGCCTTTAGAATCCAGAAAAACGTAGAGATTTTTGATAGACAATGGAACTGCCAGGCATCAAGAAAAAAATTAACTACATGTAATAGATGAAAACTGTTCTTGTTTCTGGGTGCCCCTGAATCCTTACTCTCTTATAAGCAGTATTCCCCCTCTTTGCTTTAAAATAGAGCTTCGCTCCTTTTCAAAAGAGCACACATATATTCTTTTCCCTTCCAGATTGTCTGCATCGTAATTCGTGAAGAACGTTTTTGCCTCATTTCCCCCTGACTCTTTCTATTATGAAGATATAATCTGTAGCCTGTGGAAGATTTTCTGAGCAAAGTTTCGGTCCTTCCCAGGTGTGAAGATCAGTTGCTCGCTCCTGACTTGCATGGGAGCTAGAGATCTAGATGTATGTCTGTCCATTTATTCAACAAGCACTGACTGAATTCTAAGCGCTACACTGGGCATTGATGTTAGAAAGGTGAAACAGATCTATTCCCTGCTGTGGAAAGCTCACCGGCTTTTGGAAAAACACAGTGGTAATCACAATACAGAGTGACCAGTGCCACATTGAAGGCCTGGCCAAATACAACATGAGAACACAGAAGAGAGTCTGTCTCAGGAATTCAAGGGTGACATTCGAATGGATGTGCCAAACAGAAAGGGGAGGAGGATGTTTCAGGCAAAAAGAACTCAGAACTCCTAATTTCTGTTTGTATGTTTTCTGCTGCATGATCTTTGTTTTTCTTCAGCTGTTGTACAAGCAGAGTTATAGAACGTGATGAAAGCGCACCGCATAGGCAGGCAATGACTTGTGGTATGTTTTGTCTGTCATATGCGATGTACTGTGGGGAGGGGAGCATCTGAAGGTGACACTGAAATGATAGGTCGTAGTCAAATTGTGAAGGAACTCCATGCCAAAGTCTGCATTTTACCTTGTGAACTGAAGGGAGCCACTGAAGGTATTTCAGCAGGAAATTGGCCTTGGGGCTTAGTTCTCAAGTAGGGTAAAGAGGGGACAGGAGGGTTGTGATGATGGAGGCATTTGCTGTAGTCCAAGAAGCTAATGGGAGCCATACCAGAGAGAATAAAGGGGAACCAGATTCTGCATGTTTTTCTGAGTTGGAATTAGCAGAAATGGTGATTATTTGGATGTGGAGGGGCAAGAGAACTGTTTAAGATGTAAGTTTCTCTCTGGAGCAACTGATTATATGTTTGTGTTGCCCTTGGGTTTGCAGGCAACCCTTTAGTAAAGTATGGTTCCTCCAAAAAAGAAAGAGAGAAAGAAAAGAGAAATTGAGACAAAGTCATCCAAAGCTGTCACATGACACAAGGGTCACTCACAGTACCTTAATATGAAAGGGTTAAGGGGTTTCTTTCCTAGGTGTTGGTAATTTAGAAAAATCTCAAGCAAATAAACACATTAAGACACTTTGTCTTAAAACAGCTAACGGGTTAATTATCAGTATTTTCGTGGGTAGAATTGCTTGTCAGTGGTAGTGTAGAAAGGAAAACAAAAGGTTAAAGCAATTTTTTTAAATAGTCACTCATCGGTGATGTGACCAAAATGCCTTACTTGTCACTACACATTAATTGCAATTTAGATCCTCTTATTTTTACTGCCATTTTATATTTGCAAGCCATTACCGGACCCAACCAAGTAATGCTGAAGGAAGTCTGAGCATTGGTCGTGACTTTTAATTTTTTGAAGAAATACGTATGGTTTGAAGAACGTGACCACCACTGCAACCGTTGTTATCTGTTAGAACAATCCTTTCCCCACCCCACTGTTTGTGGGACATATATTTCAAAAATACTCACGATACTAAAATCTCCTACATCCTGTTCTGTCCATGGTGAGTTAAGAAATCTACTTCCAGTTAAGAACCTACTGAATAGGACGTGTTCTCCTGGACACGGTTTACTCTACATATCTTCTAAATTAGTTTTTCTAGTTAAATAGCTAACATGTTCAACTTTATATACTGGGTTCATAGTGCTTTCATATTTGGATGGATTTTTTTAGTTGTCTAACCCATAAAAGCCAAAAGAAAGGAAAGAGATAGCACAATATGTTCAATTCAACTGGATTTTCATACTCTGAAATTTATATTTGGCCAGTAGAATAATGCAATATTAATTTCAGTTCTTGTATCATGTGTGTCATCTTAGTATATAAGGCAGTGTGGCGTTGTAGGTGGTCTATGCTGACAAGGCTTATGGTTTGTAGAACCAGTATATATTAGAGAAAATGCTCTTATGTAGTATAAAAATGAAGTTAGTTGCAAAGGAAAATATTGATGCTCTATTAAACATTTTAATTAGTTCTTTGCTAACTTAACTTTGAGTCTTGCTTTCTTTACATTTATTTTAGCTAACATTTGCTAAATTATGCTGTAACTGTGTTCAATCCAGTGCCAGCAGGTAAGAGTTCAGGTTCTTGAGTGTAAGATTCACCTAAGAGTTCATTTTATTCTTATTTTTTTAGGGGAGTAAAGGATGTACTAAAGAAGAGGCTGAAAAACTATTATAAGAAGCAGAAGCTGATGTTAAAAGAGAGCAATGCTGCCGACAGTTACTATGACTACATTTGTATTATTGACTTTGAAGCCACCTGTGAAGAGGGTAACCCACCTGAGTTCATACATGAAATAATTGAATTTCCTGTCGTTTTACTGAATACTCATACTTTAGAAATAGTAAGTGAATTGTTATATTTTAATTTTATTTTAGCAGCTGTTCTGGAGTTTGCTAGTAAGATGAAGCATCTCATTTGCTCTTTTCGCTAGAATTAGAATTCTAAAGTGGGCTTTTTGCTTTTGCTGTGTCTTTTGTATCAGCTTGATTAATAGAAAAGCAATAATAAAATAATTTCAGAGTCTGCTTCTCTTCTTTTCCAGTAGCAAAAATTAGGGTGTTTTTTCTGTTTGTTTAGAACACATATCTGGCTGGACATCAGAATCTCCTAGAGAGTAAAAAAATAAAAATACTGATGCCTGGCCTCCGTCCCAGAGGTTCTGGTTTAGTTGTTCTGTGGTGGGGCCCCTGCTGTCAGCATTTTTTTTTAAATCTTCTCAGTTGATACACAGTCAGGATCGAGAACTGCTGCTGTAGACTAGTTTATACTCTGATGTCTAACAATGATAATTTACAGACATCGCCTTTCAGCTTAGAACTGGCCATCTTTCTGGTGAAAAGTTCATGGGGGAACCGACTCTCATAACCTTGGCGTCTAAGCCATACAATATATGTGCTTTAGAAACTTGTCAGTGCATTGTTAGTTCAGGAAGTCAGCGGGAATTATCCAGAATAATACTGTTTGCCTTGTAAAATCTGAGTGAGGATATATCATAGCATCTCAAATGTCCAAAAGTTACTTATGTGGTATCTCCAGTTGCCCCCACCACACTGGGAGTAAGTATAACAAGGCTTTGTATGGGGCCGGCCCGAGGGCTGAGTTTGTGCACTCTGCTTCGGGGGCCCAGGGTTTCACCGGTTCAGATCCTGGGCGTAGACATGGCACCACTCGTCTGAGACGGTGCCCCATATGCCACAACTAGAAGGACCCACAACTAAAATATACAACTATGTCCTAGGGGGATTTTGAGAGAAAAAGCAGGAAAAAAAAAAAAGGAACATTGACAGCAGTTGTTAGCTCAGGTGCCAATCTTAAAAAAAAAAAAAGGCTTTGTGCATTAAGATGCATTGATTTTTTTCTTGGTATTGTTCATAGCCTCTTTTAATTATATTCTTAATCAGCCTGTTTACCTAATTTTGTTGTCCAAAGCAGATTAAAGATCATCTGGGCATCTTGGCATCCAGACATAACTCAGTAGATTGCACTTCTCTCTTACTCGAGGTTGTTGCTCTCGCAATTCTCCTCCCTTATTTAGACATTAATGATTTATTGCTTTCTACTGTATTGTTTCCATCACATACAAACATGTTGGTATTTTTCTCACCATAAAAAGCCTTCACTTGATCTCACTTCCCTGCCAGCTAGCCCATTTCTTTGTTCCTATGTGGCAGATTTCTTTGAAAAAGTTATGTCTGTTTCCTCCTATTCTCTCTTAAACCCACACCACTGTGGATTGAAGTTACATGTTCAGTCCTCTTCTTCCACTAAAATTATTCATCAGTGTCATCTTGACCTTTACCTAAATCCGGGTAGAACTGATCACTCTCTCCTTGAAACACTTTCTTCAGGTGACTACCAGTACACCCCATTCTCTGGATTTTTCTCCACCCTCATTAGGTTCCCCTTCACAGTTTCCTGTGCTGGTTCCTCCTTTTATTCCCAGCTTCCTCTTCTCAGATGCCCCAGTTCAATGCGAGGTCCTCTTTATAGATCTCCTCCCTTAATGATCTCATCTATCATCTAGTTCGGTAGCTTTTAGAAACTATATGCTCATCACTTCCAATTACATGTCTTCAACCTGGACCTCTGCCCCGAATCCAGACTGCTTCCTTAATATCTCTACTTGGACACCTAAACACGTTTCTTAACATGGCCCCAACTGAATATACCCTCAACCTGTTTTATCTTCAGGCTTCCATAGCTTGAGCGATGGCGACTCTGTCTTTCTAATTGCGCAGTTCAGAAACGTTGTGGTCATCCTTGACTCCTCTGTTTCTCTCACATCACACATCCAGTCCAACAGTGACTCCTGTTTGCTCATATATTGAGAACCAGACACTCAGCTGCACGGCTCTGCCTCTAGTGTGAGCCCCAATAATTTCCTGTCTGGATTTACTGCGTTCACTATCTAACTGGTCTCTGCGGTTCAATCCTTGTCCCCTACAGCCAGTTCTCAACATAGTGGCCGTAGCGATCATTTCACTCCTCTGCTCAAAACCCTTCAGTGGCTCCCCAGTTAACTTAGAGTAAAAGTCATATTCCTTATATGATCTGGCCTATTGTTACTTGATGGCACCATATTGACCTGCTTGCTGTTTCTCAAAAATGCCAGGTGTGCTCCACCCTCTCCCCTCCCAGGGCTTTAGCTCTAATTCTTTCCTTCAGGGGTCCTGCTGCTAATTCCCTCCCTCCCATGCTCCCTCCCTTCCTTCCTTCCTCCCTCCCTCCCTTCCTCCCTCCCTCCCTCCATCCCTTCCCTTCCTCCCTCCCTCCCTCCCTCCTTCCTTCCTTTCCTTCCTCCCTCCCTTCCTTCCTTCTTTCCTTCCTTCTTCCCTTCCTCCCTTCCTTCCTCCCTCCCTCCCCTCCCTTCCCTCCCTTCCACTCTCACCTTCTAAATAAAGCCTAACTGGTCATCTAATAGTGTAGCTTAACCACCCCCACACACCCAGTGTTTCTGAGCCCTCTTACCTACTTCATTTTTTGGCTTACTATGTAATTTATTTAAGTGATTATTAAATATTTGGTCAATGAATGCATAGTTCTCTATAGCATCGTTCTGTTCAAAGTATTAAATAGTGAGTCAGATTTCATTAATGTTATGCTTAGTATTACCTCCTTGTAATGGTAAGGGAAGTTGCCTTATATTTTTGAAAGATTTTCATTTAAAATTATAAACAAAATTTTGAAACTTAAAAGAATGTAGACTTCATTTATCTATGAAATTCAGTTAAGTAGAATTTTTCCTTTTCCAACATGTCTGGTAAGTAAAGAGGATCAAACTTTTGAAGTTGAAGTGTTCTTTGCTGTTCTTTAATTTTGCTGTTTTACAGTTGTTAGTAAATATTTATATAATTTATCTGCTTAATAGTATGTAAAAAGAATTTATGCTTAGGAAAGATGAGCATTTATTTTTCTTAATTCTTTCGTCTTCTACAAAGAATACTCTTTGTCTTTTTCTCCATATCTGCCTGCTATTAACAGTTGATGCCTGCAAATCTTCAGGCTTTGAAATTGTCCTTAATGTTTAACACATGACTTAGTGTGATCTGATTTGGGGTTAGAGGAAAAGGCAGCTGGCGGCCTGAGTCTGGTGATAACCACACTGGCTGCACTGAGTTCACGGAGTGCTTGTGATCAGAAAGTAAGAAGGCAAGCTTGACAGCTTCTTGAGGAAGTGAAAAATTGCTAAAAAATACAGTATTGTCACCCTTTAAACTACCACATATATAGTCAAATTTGGACTATTCAGAATTCAGTTTAATGGAATCTTAACATAAAAATAAGGACTATTCAGGAGTAAATGAGAGCAATAATCTGGAGCTAATTTCTTATAACTGAAGACTGGCATTTCTTCAAAAGAATTTATTATTTGAAAAGCTCTTAGTATCTTGAAGTAGAGCTTGTGTTAATAGACTTTACAGTTTCAAAATACTACAAACAAAATTATCAACATTTTGCTCCTCAGGAAATGTTCATTTAAATTTTGGTTTGAGGGCTTGGTTTTAGACACTTGCTTTATCTTAAAATTTTTTAAGGTATGAAACAATTTCTTTTTTCTGCTTTTTCTCACCAAATCCCCCTAGTACATAGTTATATATTTTAGTTGTGGGTCCTTCTAGTTGTGGCATGTGGGACACTGCCTCAGCATGGCCTGATGAGGTGCCGTGTCCGCACCCAGGATCTGAACCAGCGAAACCCTGGGCCACTGAACCCGAGCACGGGAACTTACCCACTAGGCCATGGGACCAGCCCCTGGAACAATTTTTTAATTAAAAAAATTAGAGTGCTTTGGGAGTAGGGAATTATCCTTAAATTGTTAAAACTCTAGAAAGGTCTATGTCATGAGCACCTATAAAATTACAACCGCGTGTGGCTGAATTTGTCATGTATCATGTGTCATGTATCTTAAGTCACAGGAAATGCTTTAACTTCCTGTCTTTCCCTTGTAGGAAGATACGTTTCAGCAGTATGTGAGACCAGAGATTAACACACAGCTTTCTGATTTCTGCATCAATCTAACTGGAATTACTCAGGTTATAATTCTGTGTTTGTTTTTCTAGAGTTGGAAAGAAGTTTCGAAGTTAGGGATTTATTTCATAGTTTTTCAAAATTGTTGTTGTAAACAGTTTAAATTAATGTGATACTTTCCTTGCTTGGTAAAGATCCTTCGTATTTTAATTTTTAAAAAATAGAAAAGCACATTTTACACTTGGTAAAATTTTTCTCAGCCTTTTCTTTTAAGGTTTGTAACAATGAATCTGAAGGTCTTAGGTGTTGGGAGCATTAGTAAAGTCAATGTTACTATGCTAAACTTGGAGATAAAGTTTTAAAGTGTGCCTGTTTACAACCTGACTATAGCTCAGTTTTCCTTAGGTCTCTGATTTTTAGTTGTGTTCTAATGTGGTAGCCCTAGGATCATTTACTTAGTTCCCTTATTTATTCATTCATTCACTCAACAAATATTTGAGCGCCTACTATAATATTTGCCAGGGTACCACGGGAACAGAGATGATCAAGTCAGTCCCTCTCCTCAGCTCACTTAACGATCTCTAATCAGGAGGACAGACAGATTAAACCGGTGGTCAGAATATGATTAGGAAGACTGACAAGTCATTTGGTGTTTGATCGGGGTACTATGGGCACCTATACAAAGGACTTCCTATGACAGAGAGAATGGAGGGCTGTCCTGGGAAACACTTCTTCAAGTTGCCGAGCTTGGGCTCCATCATGATAGGTAATAGGCAGAAAAGAAGAGCTGGGTATTTCAGATGTGAAGGGTGCAATTGTAGGTAGTTTGGGATGATTCAGGTGTGTATGGGCTAATAAGAAAATGGTCACAAATAAAGCTAAAGTGAAGGGCAGAGGCAAGCCAGGTTGTGAAGAGTCTTGTGTCTTTTTAGCCCAAAAGCCTGGTGGGGTGTTGGGAGGACTGTGAGTATGGAAGGGTTGTGGTAGAGCAGATTTCCGTTTTGGGAGGCTGAGTCTGACAGCAGTGTGCGTGTGTCATGGGAAGAGGTGAGCTTCGGGATGGGAGAACCCCTTCAGAGGGAGGGCTGTGGCTTCCAGCTGAGCAGAGTTCCCTTTCTCAGCTCCGGAGGATTGGTGAGCCGCCAGGTTGAGGCCTGAAGAAAGAGCCACTGGGGATGATCTTAAATCTTCGTTTGGGGAGGATTGTGTACTTCAGTTGGAAGCAGTCTCTAATACTTGGCTATAAACACTTTTTAATTGTCTTAAAAATAAAGTGTTAGTGGATCTCCACCGCAGAAATCATGAAGAGTTTAAACATCACAGAAGACTTTCTCTCTGTTCCTTTCCCTCCGGTGTTTGTGTCGGGTTTTGTAGGACTACGTGTAGCTACCGTGAATTTCATAAAGTTTACTTTGTCTCCTCAGGATCTGGTAGACGGAGCTGATACCTTCCCTCAGGTACTAAGAAAGGTAGTTGACTGGATGAAACTGAAGGAACTAGGAACCAAGTATAAATATTCCATATTAACGGATGGGTACGTATTTAGGGAAATTATCTTTTTAATCGACTTTGTAAGATTAAAGATGTCCTTACTCATTTTACTTTCAGAATAACCATAAAAATATTATTTAGTAAAGATGCTAGAGTCCCTCACAGGAGACAGTACTTGTCCTTTCATGTTCTTATTCCTAGTTAAACTAATTTAACTAAATTATTCCTGTTAAATTAGAGATCAAAGAGAGGAGGGAAAGCAATGATAATGGTCTAATCTGGGAAATCTAGAAGACTAGAGAAAGATAAATATTAACATGTGAAACTGAAGTAACTTTATTAAAACTCTGTTTTTATCAGGACACTTTCTTGCTCAGAAAGTCCAGACTCTTCAGTCTGGCTGTCAGGGTTCTCTCATCTGATCCTGCCCCACCTGTGCAACCACATCCACCAGCCGTTCTTTTTCACCCCAGTCAGGCTGGCTGTGAGTCACAGGGTTTGTCCCTTCTCTATGTGCTCGCTCATGCTTTCCTCTCTACTGGAAGGAAGGCTCTCATCCTTGACTGCTGCTTTGTCGTCATTCAAAGCCCACTTTCTGTTTACTCCAAACACTGGAACTCATTGATCTTTTCTTTCTTGGCAGTCTTATAGCGTCTATATGTACCATTCATGTTGAAATCTGACTAAATATTCTGATATCTCAACTTTATGTTTGTAAGACTTACATTTGCAAGGAGATGAAAAATCCTTTCAGAGTGCGGACTTTGCTCCTTGATAGTCTTCCATAATGCTTACTGGAGTGCTGGGCGCAAAATACGTTCTCAGAAAGCATTTGTTAAACGACAGGCTACTTGGGCAGATGAAAGCGCTTGAAACAAGGATTACGGCATTGTGCTGGGGCAGCTCCTGTCCCATGGTGCTGTTGAGATTGAAGAAAGTCCTAACGCACTTCTGTTTCAGACTGTGGACAGTTTGTGCGCTGAAGCTGGGATGTCACCCTCGTGACGAGTTTAGAAGCCCTCACATACAGGAGGGGAAGAACACGGAATTTAATCACATCGTTGTTGTGTTTTGAAATGGAAGTTTGGGAAAATGTTGATAGACCTCTTTAGAAATCTATTATTGATTTTAAACCTGAATGAGCAGCGCTTCTGCTCAAGTATACGGGTGTTTCTGTCATAACACAGTATGTGCGACTTGGTAAAAACCTCATACTTTGGGGCAGATCATCAAAACCTGTGCAATTTTGTAACCAGAGCATTAAAAAACCAATAATGAGTACCTCTAGAAGCAATTTGGACAGCCCGGGAAAGCAGCGCAGGGTAGGTGGACGTTGCCCCCGAGGATCTTACAAATGCACAGAAGCAGCAGGATCCTGCGGATGGGCACTTGTTTTTAATTTTCTTAAAATGCACTTGAAAATACTCCTGTTGTCAGTGCAGCAGCTGAGTTGAGAGCTTTTTTTCTTTCCTGCTGAAGGTTATAATTCCTACTGCTGTTATTCTGACTCCATCTGCCTAGAAAGAACCATGTGTGAACCAACACAGTTGCCACGCTATACAGCCAGTATTCCCCTACCTCCATGGGATGATGGGTGTTGTAGAAACTGACACTGTAGCAGAACGAATCATATTCTACCTGCTTGATACCAACTACTTTTGTCTCTTTCGAGTATTTTGTTCATGTTTTTGATTTTTGTTTTATTTCAAAGCACACCCTCAAAGAATTTCCTAATATAAACCTGGCATTAAAAGTAAGCTTAGCAGAGTTATTTTAGAATTATGAAAAAATACTCAACGAACTAGAGATCTGCCCAGGTAATCAGAACCATAAAAATGACCAAGATGAGCCTAATAACAATTAATCAGTTTGTGGCAAAAATTTAATTCACCTGACTTCTACTTTTCTTTTTTTAAAGGTTATTTTTGTATTAGTATTTTGAAGGAAGAGAGGTTAATTTTCTAAGCTTAATGTTGTGTGTGAATATAAGGTGATGTGTAAATAAAAAATAGAATGACTTAACATACTCATTTGTAAGAATAGTATAGCATTTATTTTATCCATTTTTTTCCCTGTTTTTGATTTTTAAGTTCGTGGGATATGAGTAAGTTCCTGAACATTCAGTGCCGGCTAAGCAGGCTCAAATATCCTCCTTTTGCTAAAAAGTGGATCAATATTCGAAAGTCCTATGGAAACTTTTACAAGGTAAAATTTCTATATTTTATTGACTACATTGCTCTTGATGATAAATTTATTATATCTTACCTGTACGTAACGTGATTTACTGGGTGCTTTTCACAGAAAAAGGCCATATAATTAGTTGTTACTTTTCAGATTCCAAATTAATTATGTTCATATGAGTTTAGAAAGTTAAGCTATTTTTCTCATTCATACTATGACTTAAATGGGTTAACTATATATACATGATCTTCGATAACAGAGCTTTGAAACCATAGGGGTGTTCAATATGTAGATTGTTTGTGGAACAAATGCTCCCCACTGAACTTTAATTTTATCAAAGTTGATACCTAGGTATCATGTACATTTTTAAAACAGTATCGCAAAGCTTAGGACAAACTGCAGTCTTTCGCCCTGGCCCTCACCAGTCCCTGTTCTCCTGAGGCAAACACTTTGAGCTCTTGAAAGCTGTTTCGTATACTAGTAACCTTTGTATTTCTAAATTATATGTTTATGCTATTTGGTGAGTTTTCAGTTTGAGCTATCTGTTAAGTTCCTGCGATGGGTAATGAAGATTTAGCTCTATTAAAAAGCCACCATTCCTGCATGACCTTCCCCTCCCCGCGTCCTTCTAATACAGTTACATTACCTTTAAATCCAACCATTATTCAGTGTTGACATTCCTGTGACTAGAGGGTGTTCACAGCCTTGCCCCAGAGTTAATAATTAACTTCTTTAGTTGTTTTCTTGTCCCGTTGCTCTCCAGTCAAACTGTAAATCACTTGTCAGTACTCAAAACTCTCTGGTGGTCTGTCAGTTTCTCTTTTTTCCTTTTCTTTTTTTCCCTTGGCAACTACCTTCCTGAACGTTTAATCCTCTTGTGATCTGAGCTGTGTGTTCTTCAGGCTTCTTGTGAAATCGCGTAGGAGGTTTCCTTTGCTTCTCTGTTGTGTGTTAGATCTTGTGTTGGGTCTTCTTTCTCCCCTTACCGCCTCATTTTCGTGAAGCACATCCTAAAGTAAGTTCATGAGAAAAGGTGCATTTTCTTAAAAGCATTTTTTTCTTGTGGTTTTAACACTTTTAAAATTGAGAACTATGTATACAGAAAAGTTGAATTTGACAGTTTGTTTTGAGTGAAATCCCTGGTGACTTCCACCCACTTAACCCCCTTCCTTTCTCCCAGAGTTCCCATAAGCCATGCCTTCATGGGAATCATTTTATTGTTTTTCCTTAGAGCTTTAATATTTATATGTTTATCCTTTTACCATATAGTTTAGTTTTGCCTGTTTTTGAACATGATATAATTAGCATCATACTGGCTGTATTGTTTATTTTGCTTTTTTTCTCAAAATTGTGTGAGATTCCTCCATGTCGTGTGTAGCTGTAGTTCATTTATTTTATTGTGTGTAGAATTCCATTGTGTGAATATACCAGAGTTTCTCTCTTCTACTTTGGCCATTTGAGTGGTTTTCAGTTGGGCTTTTGTGAACAGTGCTCCTGTAAATGTTCTTGTCCCTGTCTTCTGTCTGTGTGCACTCATTTCTCCAGGGTATAAATCTAGGCGTGAATTGCTGGGTAATAGGATGTGTGCATCATTGACATTACTAGATAATGCAAAAATAGTTTTCGAAAGAGATTGTAGCAGTTTGCACTCTCACCAGAAGAGAGTGAATTTACAGTTGCTCCAGTGGGTCTTTGCCAGAATCTGGTATTGCCGGATGTTTTCACTGTAAATCTAACGGATGTGTAATTGCCATCTCATTGAGGTTTTAATGTGTGTTTGCTTAATTACTCATGAGGCTGGGCTCCTTTTCCTTTGTTAGCCATTTGAATTTCTTCCTTCTGTGATGTCCCTATTTAAATCTTCTACCCACTTTTTAAAAATTGGGTGGTTTGTCCTTTTGTTATTGGTTTGTAGATCCTTATTTTGGATATTATTCTCTTGATTGTATTTGATAAATATTTTTTCCTTTTAGTGGATGTATCTTTTCACTCATTTTGTGATCTCTTAAAAATAGTTGGTTATAAAAAATTACAACCATGTACAAAAGTAGACAGGTCTGATGAACCCTGGTGACCCCATTTTAACGGTGATAAACTCATGGCCAACTTTGTTTCATCTGTATCCCCACCTGCTTTCCCCTTTCCTTAGTCTTTTGAAGCAGATCTTAAACAATATTTCATTTGATCTGTGAACATTTCAAGATTTAACTCGGAAAGATAAGGACTCTTAAAAAACATCACCACCATACCATTATCACAGCTAAAAAATTAATTCCTTAATGTCATCAAATTATCATAAATAGTTCATTTTCTTTTACCTTTTGTGTGTTGAATCAGGATCAGAAGAAGGTCCACTCATTTGCAGTTGGTTCCTCTTCCACCTCCTTTTTCCCTCTAGCCATGTTTTTTTTTTTTTTTTAAGAAACTGAGCCATTTGTCCTGTAGAGTTTCCCATAGTTTGGATTTTGCTAATTGTATCCTGTGATGTGGTTTTAAATGTGCCTCTCTCTTGTGTATTTCATGTAAATTTATAGGGGCTTGATCATCTTTAGGTGTTTTTTTTTTTTTTTTTTTTTACTACAACTCCCAGGTGGTAATGCATTCTTATATTAGGGCATCTTTTTCGAACCTTTAACTAAGAGGAATAATTTATTCTAAAGATAATTATTAATAATTAACAAAACCATAAAATAATTTTCAGGTCTGCATAAAAACATCTACAGCTCGCCGTGCATTAGAGTGCTCAGAAAGTTCTAGATATATTAAGGCAGTAAAATTGCCAGTGCTCTTTTGAGTAGAGAATAATGTTTTTCTGTGGATCTGTTTGTGTTGGCCAATTTCTTAGGCTGCTCTTTTCTGCATGATTTTCTCCTCTTCATAACAGATATCAACTATAATGCCAGTTAGTAGTATAAGTTGAAGAAACTTAGGTTTTCCTTTTTAAATTTTTTTCTTCTTTTTTTTTGGTTTGCCTTATTCAAGTAGATGCAAAAGTCTTATCACAAATATGTGCTGTATACAGTGCTAACAAGGTATGGTCTTTGGTATATGATATGTACAAAGTATTCTTTTCTCCTTTGTAAAATTAAAAGTGACTTTTTACCCAGTGTTTCTTGGGACTGGAGGGTGGAGATGGATAATTAAGCTTGAAATTAATCTCTTTCTTTCTTTTTCATAAACTTAAAAAACTTGTAAGGCAAATGTCATACATCCTGTTAAATAACTGGCTTAAACTTAAAATAAAGTTTGATTTTTTTCTGTAAGTGTGCTGGAGCAATATGAATAAAAATACAGCCTAAGACATAATTTACACATCATTTTAGAAAATAAAAAAGTTTCTTTCTGGCACGATCAGACTCAAATGTAGGCTTACCTTTTACAAAATTACACAAATGTGTTAGTTTCTTTACTTCCTTTATAGTTCTATATACAAATTAAAATGTTTTTGAAGTAAAAGTAAAGAATGAAATATATCTCTTTAAGGTGAAACCTGAGTTTGTTTTTGTTCTTTTTTTTTCTGTACAGATAACTCAATTTTGGGATAAATTTGAGATGAGCTCACAGGCATTTCATTTTCCACTGAAATTAGAGTCCTGCCCTTGCTCTTCATGTTGTTAAGCAAGAAAAAGCTTGCTTACACATATAAGAAGTTGAAAAATGCAGTGAAATGTTCATTGCTTTCCTATAAATGACAGGACGCTCTTCTTTTGCAGAAATCTACAACTTTTCTAGCAGCAGATCAGTCAGTCTCATCTCCAGTGTGGTGTCAGACTACCTTACAAAGCTCTTTTCTCAAAGTCAAATTCTCAGGCTGAGCAGAAGATTCAGAGATAAGATTCTTTGCTTAGTCGTAGTCGGGTGTTGAAAGAGAAGAAAATACTCATTTTCTACAGTTTTCCAGGTGGCTTTCAGTAAGTCTTGAGACTTGCTATTAGCTTTCCTCACTATCAAGCGCACACAAAAGCATGAATATTTAAGATTTCCTTTTGCACTATGATATTTCCAAAGACTCCATTTCCTTTCAAATCCAAGAGTCTTGTCACTTGAAGTTACATGGTTTCTCCAGGGTCTTGCAGGCACTTATTCAGTTGGTTTATGTGATGAACGTATCTGCTAAGTAGGCTAGTTTTTGCAGCTCTTCTTCAAACCTCTTGGCAAAATCTGGCCACCTAGTTTCCTGCCACTCACCTTTCAAGTCAGACACCTAGCTGAACACTTTTCCTTGCTAGGCCAGTGGAAGTGTGAAGCTGATGTGTTCTTTATCCAGGTTTTCACACAGTTTACATTTTAAACATGAGCGAATGAACTGGCCTTTGTGTAATAGAGTTAACTATTTTTCTAGCACTATCCAGGACTTTTCATTTTATCTCTGAGATTTTTTTTTATTGTGGTAAAATGTACAGAACATAAAATTTACCATTTTAATCATTTTTTTAAAAAATTGAGGTCGTATTGGTTTACAACATTGTATTATTTCAGGTGTTCATTATTATATGTTAGTTTCTGTAGACTGCATCGTGTTTACCACCTATAGTCTAGTTTTTCTCTGTCACCATACATATGTGCCCCTTTACCCCTTTTGCCCTCCCCCAACCCCTCTGGTAACACTAATCTGTCTCCTTGGACATTAACCCCTTGTCAGATATATGATTTGAAATATTTTCTCCCAGTTGGTGGGTTGTCTTTTCGTTTTGTTTATGATTTCCTTTGCCTTGCAGAAGCTTTTTAGTCTCATGTGGTTCCATTTGTGTATTTTTTCTTTTGTTTCCCTTGTCTGAGTAGACATGGTATTATTTTAACCATTTTTAAGTGTATAGTTCACTGTCATCAAGAACATTCATATTGTCATGTAGCCATCACCGCTATCCATCTCCAGAACTTTTTCATCTTCCAAAACTGAAACTCTGTGCCCTTTAAACAGTAACTCCCTATTACCCCTTCCTCCAACCCCTGTCAGCTACCGTTCTACTTTCTGTATCTATCAATTTGACTCTTCTGGGTACCTCATGTAAGTAGAATCAATAGTATTTGTCCTTTTGTCAATCTCTGTATGACTCCACCCATATGAGGAATTTAAAAATGTAGACAAAGAGAACAGATTAGTGGCTACCAGGGGAAAGGTGGGGTGGGGGGTGGGCACAAAGGGTGAAGTGGTGCACCTACAACACGACTGACAAACAATAATGTACAACAGAAATTTCACAAGATTGTAACCTATCCTTAACTCAATTAAAAAAAAAAGTATTTGTCCTTTTGTGAGTGACTTGTTTCACTTAGCATAATGTCTTCAAGGTTTGTACAAGTTGTAGTATGTGTCAAAATTTCCTTCCTTTGTAAGGCTAAATATATACCATTGTTTGAGAATTTCCTACCTTTTTTAAGGCCAAATAATATTCCATTGTATGTATATATGTACCATATTTTTATTCATTCAGCTGTCAGTGGACGCTTGGATTGCTTCCACCCTTTGGCTCTTGTGAATAATGCTGCAGTGCACATGGATGTGCAAATATCTGTTTGAGTCCCTGCTTTCATTTCTTTGGGAAGACCCCGAAGTGGAATTGCTGGATCATGTGATAATTCTCTGTTTAATTTTTTAAGGAACTCCTATACTGTTTTTGCACAGTGGTTGCACCATTTTACATTCTCTTCAGCAATGCGCAAGGGTTCCAATTTCTTTACATCCTTGTCAACACTTATTTTCTATTTCCTTTTTTTTATAATGGCTATCTAATAGTATGAAGTGGTGTCTCATTGTGGCTTTGATTTGTATTTTCAGAATGATTAATGATGCTGAACATCTTTTCATGTGCTTATTGGCCATTTGTATATCTTCTTTGGAGAAATGTCAAATCCTTTGTCCATGTTTTAATCAGATTTTTTGTTGTTGAATTTTAGGAATTCTTTAGAAATTCTGGTTCTTACTCCATTTTCAGATATATGATTTGCAAATATTTTCTCCCATTCTGTGGGCTGCCTTTTCACTCTGTTGATAGTGTCCTTTGATATATAAAAGTTTTAAATTTTGATGAAGTCCAGTTTATTTTTTTCTTTTGTTGCCTCTGCTTTTGGTGTCATATCCAATATATCATTGCCAAATCCAGTGTCATGAAACTTTTCCCCTGTGTTTTCTTCTAAGAGTTTTATAGTTTTAGTTCTTAGGTTTAGGTCTTTGATCCATTTTGAGGTAATGTTTATATATGGTGTAAGGTAAAGGTCCAACTTCATTCTTTTGTGTATGGATATCCAGTTTTCCCAGCACCATTTGTTGAAAAAACTGTCCTTTCCCCATTGAACGGTCTCAGCACCTTTGTCAAAAATCACTTAAGAGTTTGTTTATTTTTGGGCTCACTATTATATTCCACTGGTCAATATGTTGATATGCCAGTATATTATTTTGATTACTGTAGCTTTTGTTAGTAAGTTTTGAACAGGAAGTGTGAGACCTCCAATTTATTTTGCAAGATTATTTTGGCTATTTGGGGTCTTTTGAGATTCCAAGTGAATTTTAAGATGAGGTTTTCCATTTCTGCAAAAAATGTTGTTGTGATTTTTTAGTGATGGCATTGAACCTCTAGAACATTTTAAGTATTACTGATGGCTTGACAATATTAAGTCTTTCAGTCCATCAACACAGATGTCTTTCTGTGTCTTTAATTTCTTTCAGCAACGTTTTACAGTTTTCAGTGTACAAGTCTTTCAGCTCCTTGGTTAAATTTATTCCTAAGTGTTTTTTCTTTTTGATGCTGTTGAAGTGGAATTGTTTTCTTAATTTCCTTTTTGGGTTGTTCATTGTTAGTGTATAGAATTGCAACTGACTTCTGCACGTTGATTTTGTATCCTGTGACTTTGTTGTATTTGATTATTGGTTCAGACAGTTTTTGGTGGAGTCTTCAGAGTTTCTACGTATAAGATCATGCCATCTGCAAACAGAGGTAACTGTACTTCTCCCTTTCCCGTTTGCATGCCTTTTCTTTTTCTTCCTTCCTTGTTCTGGTTAGAACTGGCAATACTGTGTTGAATGAAAGTGGTGAAAGTGGGCATCCTTGTCTTGTTCCTGGTCTTAGAGGAAAAGCTTTCAGCCTTTCACCATTGAGTATGATGTTCTACTGTGGGTTTTTCATATATGACGTTCGTTATTTTGGGGTAGTTTCCTAGTTTTCCTAGTTTGTTGAGTGTTTTTATCATGAAAGAATGCAGTTTTATCAAATGCTTTCTCTGCATCAATTGAGATGATGGTGTTTTTTCCCTTCATTCTCTTAATGTGGTGTGGTACGTTGATTTTCACTTGTTGAACCATCCTTTCTTTCCAGGAATAAATTTGGTCACGGTATATAATCCATTTAATGTGCTGCTGAATTCAGTTTGCTGGTATCCTTGAGGATTTTTGCACCAATATTCATAAAGGATGTTGGTCTCTTGTTTTCTTCTCTTGTGGTGTCTTTTTTGGCTTTGGTGTCGGGGTAAAGCTGACCTCATTGAATGAGTTAGAAAATGTTCCCTCTTCAATTTTTTGCAAGAGTTTGAGAAGGATTGGTGTTAATTCTTCTTTAAGCATTTGGTAGAATTCACCAGTGAAGCCGTCTGGTCCTGGGCTTTTCTTTGTTGGAAGGTTTTTGATGTTTTTCATTACTTATTCAGTTCACCTTACTTTATATATATCTGTTCAGATTTTCTCTTTTCTTCATGATTCAGTGTTGATAGATTGTGTTTTTCTAGGAATAGTTCATTTCATGTAAGTTATTCACTGTTTCGGAAAAGTTATTTTTAGAAGCACATTTTCTAGGTGATGATTAGTGGAAGGCCCAGAATGCATTGTGGTATTACAGCTTAGGATAATTATTGATGTTTGTTATGGGGCTTTTATGTCATTTCCTTTGTGATTCTCCCAATAACCCAGTGAGTAAACAGTATAACTGTTGTTCTCATTTCCCAGATGAAGCTGCGGCTTCAAGATGCATAGGTGACACAGCTATACCAACTACAGAATGTAAAGCTTGAATCTGATTCCTGATAGGGATGTGCAGAAGATAGAACAGTGCTTCTCAAAAGCAGGGAGGCATATTGGAATTGGAGGAGTGTGTGAGATTTTTATATTTATCAAAATGGAGAAGATATTTAAATAGGTTGAAAAATACCCCATGACATTGTCTTTTCTTCTTGATCTTCATTATTTTTAGTCATCTAGAAAGGCTAAGTGTGTTTTGGTGTATCTGTCTGAGGAGTTAGTCAAGTGAAAATATATATTACAGAAAAATACCACACACATTAGTTTGGGTTAAAAAGGTAGAGAGCTTCAACTTAGACATCCAGAACAGTACATTTCCTTTCATAAATGATATATAAATTACAAAACTGTAGACTTTTCACGTCTTAAGGATTCCATCTCTTTATATGTATTTTCATCTAAAACTCTAGGATCTTTTTTTTAAAGCTCCAAAAGTGTGAGTTAGTTATTTGCTTCATTTGACCAGGAGTATTTGCCCTTTGCCTAACTTTATTTAGCTATTACTGTTAATTATCAGTTTCTTATTTTTCCACTTCATAGTGACTTACAGAATACTAAAGAATTATTTACCAAGCTGTTTATTTTTCAGGTTCCTAGAAGCCAAACCAAACTGACAATAATGCTTGAGAAACTAGGAATGGATTATGATGGGCGGCCTCACAGTGGTCTTGACGATTCTAAGAACATTGCCCGAATAGCAGTTCGAATGCTTCAGGATGGGTGTGAACTCCGAATTAATGAGAAAATGCACGCAGGACAGCTAATGAGTGTGTCTTCTTCATTACCGATAGAGGGCACTCCAGCTCCACAAATGCCACATTCTAGAAAATAACAGCGTTTTTGCCCTTTGCCTGTGGATCATTCCCTCTAACTGGAGTTGCTACAAAGAGACAGCCGATGAATGCTTATTGGATTAGTCCTGCAGTGCAAAATTTAAGCACCTTAAACATTTAAAATCTTATTACAGCTATAGCTCTATATATGTATATGAGCAGATTTTGTGGGAAGGGCATATCAAATTCTTTGTCACCAGCACTTTTGATATGAGCAGTATTTGTTACATGGTAACAGTTCCTGCTTAGAACCGAATTTTATAATTTGTGTCCAAGATGTGTTCCTTTTGGTTTTAAAATGCAAAGATTTATTGGCTCTCCCTTTGAATGTCATATCTTACTGATGCTAAGATATATGATGTATTTCTATGTTAACATCATTAGGTCAAATCATTTCTTAAAATGCAGAAAAGATTGGAAGGTGGGCCTAGTCTAGCCTTTGGGTTTTAAGAATATCATAGTCCTTTTAATTTTCGAAGTTTATATGTGAAGTTGAGCTGTGTGGTAAATTTCATGAAGTACTTTGTACACATATCTACTTAGATTTCTTTTCAATTCATAATTGGAAGACGTGATGGATTATAGGGTCCGGTTAAAAATTCAGTTACTGATGAGATTAGTGGAAAGTGAGAAGAGAACACTGTTTAAAGGAATATAAGGGCTGTAGCTCAAACTTTATAACACAGAGATAAATCAGTGGGGTTTTTTGAGCTTGGTTTTTTGGTTCCCCTCCCTCTCATAACACCTGTCGGCCCTAATAGTTAAATCGAAGAGACCATGCTTTGAAATAGACTTAAAATTAGGAGTCACCACTTAATTTTGCATTTGTATTCAACATTATGAGTGAGGTTAATAAAGTCAAATCATGCTTTCTACCATATCTTATGTTTTTATTATTAAAAACTGATTTTACATAGTGATCACTAAATGTTAAGTAGTTAGTTTTTAACTAATTCTAAAAACAAAAATGTGTTTATGGAGTTGAGAAAATAAAACTCTTCTTATCTAGAAGCTGAAAATGCTTTCAGAATTCTGAAAAATAGTTTCAGAATTGAATTTCTCCCTGTGGCTTTCATGGAACAATTTCTTTGACATTGTTTGCTTTTTTTCTTTTACTTTTTAATAGTTATAATGCTACTTTATTTTGATGATTTATATATTATAATTGAATGATTTTTTTTTAAAGATTAGCACCTGAGCAATCATCTGTTGTCAGTCTTCTTTTTTTTTCCCTTCTTCTCCCCAAAGTCCCCCAGTACATAGTTGTATATTCTAGTTGTGAGTGCCTCTGGTTGTGCTATGTGGGATGCCACCCCAGCGTGGCTTGATGAGTGGTGCCATGTCTGCGCCCAGGATCTGAACCGATGAAACTCTGGGCCACCTAAGCAGAGTGTGTGAACTTGACCACTGGGCCAGGGACCGGCCCCTAATTGAATGAATTTTATAGGGGGTTTCCAACCCTGATGTGTAAGAGAAAAGTAGACATTTTTCTTGGTATGACAATTCTCTATGCAGTGCTGTAGGTTTCTTACTTGAAAGAATGTTTCTGCCTTTGAGTGTAGTTGTAGAATTCTGCATAATAAAGAATAACAAGTG
Source organism: Equus quagga (assembly GCF_021613505.1). Lineage (NCBI taxonomy): Eukaryota > Metazoa > Chordata > Mammalia > Perissodactyla > Equidae > Equus > Equus quagga. Next base: position 14,163,460 of record NC_060288.1, on the reverse strand, counting down.
GCTAACGGAAGGCACAAGGGTAGGCATGTGGAGTACAGTAAAACAAGGAACTTGAGATGTTTTAGGTTTATACAGTAAACTCTGGGGGTGACATGGATATATGCTGAGATTTTTGTGATCCCCAAATAGTACCGTATAATATACCGTAAGGTATTCCTGAAAGTTTTTCAGAATTTCCTTCAAACTCCATGCCATAGCAAAACTACTTCTCTCATCAGCTTCCAGAGTCGCTCATCAATAGCTGAAACTTCAGTTGGGAATTCTGAGAATGGCAAAGAATACTACATTACCCTCCTCTTTTATTTTGTTTGTTTACATCAATCTGCTAATTTCCTTGCCTTTTTTTTTTGCTAAGTAGCCAAGTACGAACAAGCTCATTTTGTATTTCTTTTGTGTGTGTGTGTGTGAGGAAGATTGGGCCTGAGCCAACATCTGTTCCCAATCTTCCTCTTTGTAGTTGAGAAAGATTGTCACTGAGCTAACATCTGTGCCAATCCTCTGTTTTATGTGGGATGCTGTCACAGTGTGGCTTGATGAACCGTACTAGGTCTGTGCCTGGGATCCAAATCTGTGAAGCCCGGGCCACCGAAGCAGAGCACACAAACTTAACCACTGTGCCACTGGGTCGGCCCCTGTATTTCTTTTTAAGACATTCAGCCTTATAAGCTCTCAATACCCTTTTGGCTCAAGCAAATATTTTATTTGGTGATGCTTTACTGTCCCCATTTTTTTTTTTTACCTTATTGAGGAATAACTGATAAATAGAATTGTATATATTTAAAGAATAAATATGATGATTTGATAGTCATTGTAGAATGATTATCAAGATCTGAACACGTAAATCCCTCATATAGTTAACTGTTTTTTAATGATGAGAATGCTTAAGGTCTCTTAGCAACTTTCAAGTATACAATACCATATTATTAACTATAGTCACCATGCTGTACATTAGATCCTCAGAACCTATTATTGTAACTGTAAATTTGGACCCTTGGGCCAAATTTCCCCCATCCCCAACTCTTGGCAACCACTGTTCTATTCTCTCTTTCTATGAAATTAGCTGATTTTTTTTTTTAAGATTCCGTGTGTAAGTAATACTGTGCAGTACTTTGTCTTTCTCCATCTGGCTTATTTCACTTAGCCCTCCCAGGTTTAGCCCCATTGTTGCAAATGATAGGATTTCCTTCTTTTTTATGGTTGAATAATATTCCATTGTGTGTATATACACCGCTTTTGTTTGTTTGAAGATATTTTTTAATTTCCCTTTTGATTTCTTCTTTGACCTATTGCTTGCTCAGGGTGTGCTGTTTCATTTCCACATATTTTTGAACCTCTCAGCTCTGTTCTTTATTTCTGCCTTCAGATCATTGTAATCGGAAAAGATATTTGATAGGATTTCGATCTGAAATTTGTTAAGACTTACTTTGTGACCTAACATTTGATCTGTCTTGGAGACTGTTCCGTGTGCGCTTGAGAAGAATGTGTGTTCTGCTGATGTTGGATGGAATGTTCTGTATATGTCTGTTATGTCTATTTGGTCTAAAGTGTCATTCAAGTCCATTATTTCCTTATTGATTTTCTGTTTGGATGATCTATCCATTGTTGAAAGTGGGGTATTGAAATCCCCTACTATTGCTACATGGCTCTGTGTTTTTGCCTTCTGATATGTTAATAACTTTTTAATATATTTGGGTGTTCCAATGTTGGGTACATATATGTTTATAACTGTTGTGTCCTCTTGATGAATTGACCACTCTGTCGTTATATAGTGATCTTCTTTCTCTCTTGTTACAGCGTTCAAGTTAGTCTATTTTGTCTGGTATAAATATAGCTACCTCTGCTTTCTCTTTTGTTTTCTGTTTGCATGGAGTATCTTTTTCCATCCCTTCACTTTCAACTTATGAGCGTTCTTAAAGCTTAAGTAAATCTCTCTTAGGCAGCATTTACTGGGTCTTATATCTTTATATCCATTTAGCCACTCTATGTGATTTAATTGGAGAATTTAAACCATTTATATTCAGAGTAATTATTGATAGGCAAGGGCTCACTATCTCCATTTTGTTAATTGCTTTCTGGTTGTTTTGTAGTTCTTTGTTCCTTTCTTCCTGTCCTTGTGAGTTGATGGGTTTTTGTGTTGATATGCTTTGATTCTTTTCTCTTTATCGTTTGTGTATCTTTTAGAGGTTTTTGCTTTGTGATCACCATGAGACTTTCATAGTACATCTTACAGTTATAGTGGTCTATTTTAAGCAAGCCCATGACAGCTTAACTTTAATTACATACGAAAAGTTCCACACTTTCACCTGCCCCCCCAACATTTTATGGTGTTGATGTCTCACTTTGCATCTATCTATAGTGTATCCATTAACAAAATAATTGGAACTGTTGTTATTTTTAACACATTTGTCTTTTAGCCTATATGCTAGAGTTCAAAGTGATTTACACACCACCACGGCAGTATTAAAAGAGAATTTCGAATGGGAGTATATATTTACTCCCATATTTACAGTGAATTTTATACTTTTAATATATTTTTATCTTAGTAATTGGTGTCCTTTCATTTCAGCTTGAAGAAACTCCCTTTGGTATTTCTTGTAAGTCCTGTCCAGTGGTGATGAATTCCCTCAGTTTTTGTTTGGGAAGTCTGCATCTTTCATCTGTGAAGGACAGCTTCGCTGGGTTAAGTGTTCCTGGTTGACAGGTTTTTCTTTGAGCACTCTGAATATATCATCCCACTCCCTCCTGGCCTGCAAGGTTTCTGCTCATAGCCTTATCAGATTTCCTTGGATGTGAGGAGTCTTTTTTTCTCTTGCTGTCTTCAGAATTCTTTGTTTTTCTTTGACTTTTGAGATCTTGATTATAATGTGTCTTGGTGAAGATCTCTTTGAGTTGAATCTGCTTGGGGATCTTATTGCTTCATCGACCTGGATGGCCATATCTCTCCCCAGATTTGGGAAGTTTGAGCCACTATTTCTTTAAATAAGTTTTCTGTCCCTTTCTTCTGGGGCTCCCGTAATGCGAATATTGTTTTATTTGATGGTGCCCCGTACAGTAGTCCCCCCTTATCTGCCGTTTTGCTGTCTGCAGTTTTAGTCACTCATGGTCACCTGCGGTCTGGAAGCAGTGATCCTCCTTCTGATTTCTTGTCAGAAGGTCAGTAGTCACCTAATGCTACGTCACAATGCCTGTGTCATTCACCTCATTTCAGCTCATCACACAGGCGTTTTATCATCTCACATCACAAGAAGAGGAAGCGTGATAAGTACAATAGGATATTTTGAGAGAGAGGGACCACATTCACATAACTTTTATTGCAGTATGTTAGTATTCCTTGTGTCAGATGGAGTTTTTGTTAGATTTTGCTGAGACTAATGATGCCTGTTCTGATGAGATGATCTTAAACGTCAGGAGTACTTCTTTCTACTTTTTGATTTTTGTTGTGTTCTGTTGGCTTTAAGGTATTCAGTACTGCTCATTCTTGTAAGGAAAATGCTTGAGAAGCGAATGCCATTTAGTATTCCAGAAAATTAAAAATATTAGTAATATTTTAGACTTGTCAGTTTTTATTGTTTATTAATACTGTGATATATACTATATATTACAATGATAGTAATATTTATTAATAATTATTTATTACTTACAAACAACCCTTTGTTTTTTCCTTAATCATTAACTGTGTTAATTTCTTTGCTTTCTACTTTTCACTTATGACACATTGGCATACTGGGTTTCTGCTGTATTATTTCAAATCCACAGTCTTTAGAACCAACTGAGGTATATACCAAAGCACCATATTTTGTCTGTATTTTACTTGTTTTGTATTCTTTTGGATAAAATACTTCAAAACATTTGCTGTGAAAAAGTCTTTCTGATGTGTCTTTTTTGCCTAAAGATAGGCCTGTTTAACCTGCCTCCTAGGGACAAATTTCTACCTGGATTGGAATGAAAAACCGTAGAAGTCACTAACATGTTATCTATTAAAAGGGAGATGGTATCTTTGAAGACTTGTTTAAATGGTCATTTTTTAAAGGTAGGACCAGTTGACTCGCTCTGTTTAGTACATCATCATAAATGTTATCCCCAAATTATCATGCAAAACCTAATAGTTTGGAGGAGAGGAAAAGAGCTGGTAGTAAAGTTACTGAGAAGCGAAGGAAGTAGGATCGTCAAGATAGCAGTGCACGTTTGGTGTAGGCTACAGGTGGGATCACCAAATAAACCACCTGCCTCTTCTGTGAGGATGCCTGTGTGCACACAAAAGCCTGATAGGATCTGTTGTATTTGGAATGGAGACTTTCAGTTTCTAAGCTGCTGTGGAGTATAAGCTTGAGAGCAGGGACTGTGACTTCTACATCTTTGATTCCAACAGTGTGTGGTTCCAAAAATGTTCTGCATTTAGTTGAGTCCTGTGTTAATAAGTGAACGACAGCATTAAATATCTTTTTTTCTATTATATTTAGAAGTTTTCTCTTTCTTCTGCACCACGAACCTGTCTTATTGCACTTTGCTTATTGCACTTTGCAGCTACTGCATTTTTTACAAATTGAAGGTTTCTGGCAATCTTGCCTCGAGCAAGTTTTTCACACCATTTTTCCAACAGCACTTGCTTACTTCGTGTCTGTATGTCACATTTTGGTAATTCTTGCAATATTTCAAACTTTTTCATTGTTATGGTGATCTGGGATCAGTGACCTCTGATGTTACTATGGTAGTATTTTGGGACACCACTAGCCACGCCCATATAAGACAGCGATCTTAGTAAATATTGTGTGTATTCTGACTGCCCCACTGATCAGTTATTCCCCTATCTCTCTCCCTCTGCCCTGGCCTCCCTATTCCCTGAGACACAAGAATATTGAAATTAGGCTGAATGACAACCCTACAGTGGCCTTTAACTGTTCAGGTGAGAGGAAGAGTTGCACGTCTCTCACTTTAACCCAGAAGCTAGCAATGATTAAGCTTAGTGAGGAAGGCATGTTGAAAGCTGAGATAGGCCAACAGCTAGGCCTCTTGTGCCAAGCAGTTAGCTAAGTTGTGACTGCAAAGGAAAAGCTCCTGAAGGAAATTGAAAGTGCTACTTGAGTGAACACAAGAATGATAAGGAAGTGAAACAGCCTTATTGCTGATATGGAGAAAGTTTTAGTCGTCTGGATAGAAGATAAACCAGCCACAACATTCGCTTAAGCCAAAACCTCATCCAGAGCAAGGCCCCAACTCTTCAATTCTGTAAAAGCTGAGAGGTGAGGAAGCTGCAGAAGAAAAGTTTGGAGCTGGCAGAGGTTGCTTTATGAGGTTTAAGGAAAGAAGCTATCTCCGTAACATAAAAGTGCAGGGTGAGGCAGCAAGTGCTGATGGAGAAGCTGCAGCAAGTTATCCAGAAGGTCTAGCTAAGGTAATTAATGAAGGTGGCTACCCCAAACAGCATAACTTCAGTGTAGACAAAACAGCCTTATATTGGAAGAAGATGCCATCTAGGACTTTCATAACTATAGAGGAGAAGTCAGTGCCTGGCTTCAAAGCTTCAAGGGACAGGCTGACTTTTGTTAGGGGCTAATGCGGCTGATGACTTTAAGTTGAAGCCAATGCTCATTTACCATTTTGAAAGTACCAAGGCCCATAAGAATTAGGCTAAATGTACTCTGCTGGTGCTCTGTGAGTGGAACAACAAAGCCTGAATGACAGGTTTGTAACATGGCCTTCTGAATATTTTAAACCCTCTGTTGAGAACTACTGCTCAGAAAAAGATTCAGAATATTACTGCTCATTGACAATGTGCCTGGTCAGCAAGAGCTCTGATGGAGACGTACAATGAGATGAATGTTGTTTTCATGTCTGCTATCACGACATCCATTCTGCAGCTTATGGATCAAGGAGTAATTTCAACTTTGAAGTCATGATTTAATAAATACATTTCACAAGGCTATAACTGCCTTAGACAGCAATTCCTCTGATGGATCTGGGCAAAGTAAATTGAAAACCTGGGAAGGATTCACCATTCTAGATGCCATTTTAAGAACATTCACAAGGGGCCAGCCCAGTGGTATAGTGGTTGTTTGCATGCTTCACTTTGCAGCCCAAGGTTTGTAGGTTTGGATCCTGGGTACAGACCTACACACCACTCATCAGGCCATGCTGTGGCAGTGTCCCACATATAAAATAGAGGATGATTGACACAGGTGTTAGCTCAGGGACAATCTTCCTCAAGCAAAAAGAGGAAGATTGGCAACACGTGTTAGCTCAGGGCCAATATTCCTCTCCAAAAAAAAAAAAAAGGAACATTCACCATTCATGGAAGAGGTCAAAATATTAACAGGAATTTGGAAGAAGTGGATTCCAACCCTCATGGATGACTGTGGGGTTCAAGATTTCAGTGGTGCAAGTAACTACAGATGTGGAAAAAGCAAGAGAACTAGAATTAGAAGTGGAGCCTGGAGATGTCACTGAATTACTGCAATCTCATGATAAAACTTTAATGGATGAGGAGTTGCTTCATATGGATGAGCAAAGAAAGCAGTTCCTTGAGATGGAATCTACTTCTGGTGAAGATGCTGTGAAGACTGTTGAAGTGACAACACAGGGTTTAGAATATTACATAAGCTGAGTTGATAAAGCAGCAGCAGGGTTTCAGAGGATTAATTCCAATTTTGAAATAAGTTCTACTGTGGGTAAAATGTTATCAAACAGCATCACATGCTACAGAGATGTTGTGAAAGGACAAGTCAATCCATCTGGCAAACTTCATTGTTGTCTTATTTTTAAAAATTGCCACAGCCACCCCAGCCTTCAGCAGCCACCACCCTGATCAGTCAGCAGCCATCAACATCAAGGCAAGACCCTCCACCAGCAAAAAGATTACGATTTGTTGAAGGCTCAGATGATTAGCATTTTTGTCAATAAAGTATTTTTTAATTAAGGTATGTACATTGCTTTTTAGACATAATGCTATTGCACACTTGATAGACTACAGTATAATGTAAACATCACTTTTATAAGCACTGGGAGACCAAAAAGTTCATGTGACTTGCTTTATTGTGATATTTGTTTTACCGCAGTGATCTGGAACCGAGCCTGCAGAATCTCCCAGGTGTGCCTGTTTTTCAAATCGCCCTGCCTCCCCAAACTTTCCAAAGCCCTTGGACTTGTTAATCTAGAGCAGAAGTTGTCATGCAACCACCCAGGGGCCGAATCTGGCCCGCTGCCTGTTTTTGTATGGCGTACAAATAAGTATAGTTTTTACATTTTTAAATGGTTGAAAAAAATCAAAAGAATAATATTTGGTAATGTGAAGAGTATATGATTATCCAATTTGTTTCTATAAATAAAAGTTTCGTTGGAACGCAGCTGCCATGCTCATTTGTTTGCATGTTATCTCTGGCTGCTTTCGTGCTACAATAGCAGAGTTGAGTAGTTGCAGCAGAAACCATGTGGCCAGCAAGGCCAAAAATAGTATTGTCTTGCCCTTTGCAGAAAAAGTTTGCCTACCCCTACCTGCTTGATCTAGAGCAATATAAAAGGTCCATTAGTAAGTAAGAAATTAACTGCGGTAACATGATAGCCTAGAGCTGAATGTTAAGGTACAAGAAGAATTGCACCTAACAGTGGACTCTGGCGAAGTACTGTGGTCTGCTGTTTAACTAGAATCCTGCAGAACAGGCATTATCATCTCCATTTTATTTTTCTAAAGATTGGCACCAGAGCTAACATCTGTTGCCAATCTTTTTTTTTTTTCTCCTTCTTCTCCCCAAAGCCCCCTGGTACATAGTTGTATATTCTAGTTGTAGGTCCTTCTGGTTGTGCTATGTGAGAGGCTCCCTCAGCATGGCCGGATGAGCAGTGCCATGTCTGCACCCAGGATCCGAACCGGAAAAACCCTGGGCAGCTGAAGCAGAGCCTGTGAACTTAACCACTCGCCACAGGGCCGGCCCCTATCACCTCCATTTTACAGATCAAAAAATTGAGGTGCAGAGAGGGTAACTTGGCAAAGTTTAAGTAGTGGGAGTTTCCAACTTAGGCAGTCTGCTTGAGCCTCTGCACTTTATCCCTTTGCTGTGTCGCCTCCCCTTACCGACTTCAGCTCGTTTGATGTTCTAAGAAGAGGTCAGTTGTCCTGCATACTATGAACATCTTCCTGCTGCGGTTTACACTAGGCGTTTTCAATGTCTGATTGTACTAAACGTTACATATCAGGAAATAACTCAGTGGTCATTCTTTAAGTGAAACAAACATATGACATACTGTTAACCTCAAAGGTAACAAAGTCGCAAGGCTTGTGGGCATGGGGGTCAGTGGGGAAGGAAAAGGATGTATGTTTAAAGTTTTCCCCAGTGTTCTCGAGGCGAGGACTGTAATGAGTCTGCGATGAGGCCTAGAGGTCAGAGGGCTTCAGCTTGGCGGCTGAGAGGTGGAGGTAATTGTGTTTTATGGATCTTGCCTCAAGACTTGAGTAAGAGGCTGATGATTCTGACGCTTTAAGCTAGATCTCCTTTTGTACTTCGAAATGAATGTTCTCAAGAGAAATTTCTTTAGGGTGAATACTGATAAATCATTGTGGAGTCATGTAGTACGATCAATAACAAGTTTAGAATACTAATCCTTTCCCCCCGCCATTGAGCGAGAGAACAGTAGGAGAAAGCGTATGGTTTTCTGCATAGTTGGTGCCAGAGGAGTTGAAGAGTGAAGCTTTCCCTTCATGTGTCCGTTCTTGCTTGCTGGCCCTGCTCCTTCGAACATAAACCTGCTTTCCCTTTGGCTGTGTTGTTGTCAGTGGGACCATGACTGGCACAGGCACATAAGCTTGAAACCTTGGAATTACTAGTGGCCCCCCCTCCCCTGTTGGCACGACATCCTTTGATTATTTTCCAGTGACAGTATCCTTACCCAAGTTGGCTTCCATCCTAGCTACCCAGACTACTGCTAAAATTTAACTGACTCTTCTCTCTCTTCTATACACTACTGTCATAAAAAAAGCTTCCTGAACTGTTGCACATTTATCTCAGGAAACTTCACATTTCTTGTAGGAGAAAACACAGCTCTCTGTTGGCATTTAAAAGCCTCCACAGTCTGGTTTGTAGTTACCTTCCAGCTCTTACAGCAGCCATCTGCTCTGGACCAGTCACTGTGCCTCTCACCGCCATACCTGCATCACCTCCTACGCCTCCTACTTCCGTCCCTGGCAAATGAGCCGTCAATCTGGTTCTCTTGATTCTGTTTTTTTAAGGCCACTTTGATTGTAGCCTTCTCCTTCCCAAACTACCCTGACCTTTGCAACAACTCCCTCTCTTTGTTCCTTACACTTTTCTTGGACCCTTAATTTGTGCTATACAGATTTGTATTTATCTCAGTTTTTTTCTGTTTCTCCAACGAAATTGTAAATTGTTCCAGTGCAGGTTTTTCCATGTTGTATCCCCAGAATCTAATACATAAGGGGTGCTCAGTTAAAAATAATTAGTGGTGGGAAAATGTATTCCATGAGATCAGCACCTTTTCCTGAAATTGCGAGGAGTAGAGAGCCTAAGTGTTGACTACTGTCTGATGAAGAAGGACTTGCTGCTTGGGCAGAGTTATAAATATGAGCTGTTCCCTTGCCTGTTACTATGCACCATAAATAAATTTTTAGAGACTCTGACTCAAGAGCAGAAATGTTTAATCCCTGTCTGTGCTTGGCTTTCCTCTAGGTGCCAGGAAGAGCAAACAGATGTTAAGCTTTACTTCCTACTTGTTCCGTCTATGCACTGCTGATAAAAAAACCGCTCCAACTATATTTGGCCTTGAAAAGGTCGTTGTTTACCTTTCCTCTGTCTAGAGCAGTGATTTTCAAACTTCTTTGCACAAGTACTCCCTGTTTTTAAAAAACAGTTTTAAGAGGAAACTGTGTTCTTTTGCACATTTAAAGCAGTTCCTAGTTTAAATATTGACAAAGGATCAATTTCCAGCACAGTATAAATGTTGACATTTTAAAACAAAACGTTCATCACTCTTTCAGATACATCCAGTGGAGGCCAAATACCATAGAAATTTAATACCATCAACCATATAGAAAATACATGAAGATATTTAAAAATTTATGCCTTTCCTTTTTCTCCTTGCGCTTGTATTTGCATTGCAATTTGCCCACAAGATTTTATCCTAATGTAATACGGAAAACCCCCGCCATAATGCACAGATGGGACCGAAGAAGTTGAGTTGTGAAAATGTGGGATCATATTATTGTGATAATAATGAAAAAGAAAGTATGCTTTAGTCTGTACTGTCATACATAGGACAACAATAAAGGTAGTGAAACTTGTACAAACTGACCACTAACTGAGGAAGTCCCCATCCATCGCAAGGCAATCACTTCCTGACTGCCCCACCCCGCCATGCCTTCCCCAGAGAAGCTTAGAAGGTTTGGGAATGGGGACTGGGCTGGAGGGTGGGGGCCAATTCCATGAGATCAGATTTTCATATTCCTGGAGTTGGTTGTCACAGAATTTTACTATGTATTTTTACCCCCAAAAGTCTTATTGATCACACTATGACACATCTTTGTAATAAAAATAAGTATATGCATTTAAAATTTTTAAGTTCTTGCGACCTCAAGGCTGTGCTAAATTTCTTCTATATTGAGTTAAAATTACTTTAGGTAATTGATCAAAATATGAATATATTTAAAAATTTCATACAGTCATGTGTTGCTTAACGATGGGGATATGCTCTGAGAAATGTGTCTCATTAGGCAATTTCCTCGTGCGAACATCATAGAGTGTGCTTGCACAAACCTAGATGGAGTAGTCTATTACACGCCTAGACTACATGGTACTCATCTTATGGGACCACCACCATATATGCAGTCCATCGTTAACGAAACGTCTTATTAAATGAAATTTGAAACTTTTGGAAGTCCTCTTTTAATGAGATTAATCTTTCTGATGAGTTTATGTATCCTTGGATAAATATAGCATTGCTAGAGTGAAAGCAGGTTCAGCATCAATTTTATTTCTATGTTTCATTTCTATGTAAATGCCGAAAAACAGCCCCTAAATAAAAAGATGGGAATAAGACTAGCTTTATTAAAACAATTTTACTCAATTCTTTAAATTCCATGCCTAAAATCACATCATGTTTTTAATCATCCTTAATCTGCCAACATGATTAGTGTATTGTTCATTTTTTGTTGAAAACAGAATTGGTAGCTGCCTGACTTTTTAGAAGAGTTTGTTATTTAGAATTATTCACTCTCAAATTTGGGGATGGAAACCCAAAGGGCTTTACCAAAACTATCAAATAATTATCAACTTTACTGTTACTTTTTCACATAGAAAAACTTCATTTAATCCAGTATATTTAATCCAGTTGGACAATCCAGCCTGTAACTTTCAAAACACCTTTTCAGATTTTTTTTTTTTTAAAGATTGGCACCTGGGCTAACAACTGTTGCCAATCTTCTTTTTTTTTTTCTGCTTTATCTCCCCAGCCCCCCGTACACAGTTGTATACCTTAGTTGCAGGTCCTTCTAGTTGTGGGATGTGGGACGCCGCCTCAACGTGTGTGGCTTGACGAGCGGTGCCATGTCCGTACCCAGGATCTGAACCCTGGGCCGCTGCAGCAGAGCTTGTAAACTTAACCATTCGGCCAAGGAGCTGGCCCCTCAGATATATTTTTCATACAAATAGTGCTTTAAATATATTTTCATCATAATATATATTTCATTAAATATATAATTCATCAAAACCTTGGACCTGCAGATTTAATCATTCAATTTATGGTAAATATCCACGTATATAATGAAATCAAATAAAATACCCACTCTCTCATCATTAAATCAAATAACTAAATCAGACTTCCTTTCTGTCAGAAAATGACTGACTTGAAAATTCAAATATTCTGGTAATGAATTTTGAAGGATATCATAAAAATCATTAAGAACACCAGAGAACACCTCTTGTAAGAGATTACTAAAAGGAGTCAAGGTTTAAAATAATAGATTTAACAATTTTCTTAAAAACAAGATAAATCAATATACTATTTCTCATCATTTAACTTGAAGAAGTCATAGTCCTCTGTAAGCTAAAATTGTAAGTTACTTAGGAAGCAAGTAGGTTGATAAGGCAAGATATTCTTTCAATAAAGGTGTGTGCATATATTGAAATAGAGTGTTTGGCTTTAGGTAGAGTTAGGAATCAAATAAAAAGTAACATTAATTTTATTAGATAGGATCAGAATTTTCCTATAGAGTGTTATAGACTGCTAAAAACTAACAAGTGTGGCAGCTGGAATCTAATTTATTTTCTGTTAATAGATGGTAGGAAATATCAACCATTTCCTAAGATTAAATAAGGATTTGACTGTATTTGGCATAAGTATTTCATGATCTGATCATGAGAAGTTTTCTCTAGATTTATTCAGTGTCTCATGAAAATTCAGGGCATCATGAAAATTCTAGTAGTCCTGAAGAATATTCCAAGTTACAATTAAAATAATCAGCATCACTAAACTGCTCTTGTTTTGACTGTTCAAAGGTACTTTTCTTTCCAGTCAAGATTGTTCTAAGGATGGGTATTTTAAATAGTGGAAAAAATTACTTATGAGAAAAGCTGTTTGTAGCATTCGATATTTCTCACAGGTCTTTGCTGCTTTGCTGGTGGAGCTCCCATCATGAGCCATGTATTTCTTCCTTGGCAAGGATCTGGAGATGGAAGTGGCCCATTTGTTAAATAAAAATCATCATTTCTCCCACTGTACCCCACTTTACCACATATCCAAATTTTGATCATCCTAATGATTTCCCAAATACCCCATCTCTAAATCTCCCTTAACAGAAATACAGAACAGGGAAATCAGGAAGCCCCCAGGACTGACGCTTGTGTACCCTCTAGACTTTAATGCCTCAGAGCAGTGCAGCCCAGCGTGAGTTGGGGAGGTGAGTCGTGTGCCTTTGGTTTGTAGAATGGAAGAAATATTGTGGATGCGGTGCTTTGGTGCTTTACAGATTGCTCGGTTTGAAGGAATGGTATGTATGAAAGGTGTGAATGTAGAGGAAGATTCCTTTAAAATTACGCCTTGGAAGATTTTGAGGTACCTTCATAGGATAGGCATACCCTATATGAAGACCTCTGGTCCAGAGTATTGACAATTTCTGTCCTTATTTCTGTATGTTCATAAAATGTTTTCATCAGCGATGTTGTGCTCTTTTGAGTTCCATTTGATAAAAGTTCTTATTTAGGACTTCCTTAGTGGGCACTGAGAAAACTGGGTTAATCTTTTGTAGGGGAAGTCTAAAGCAAACTAACCTGCCCCTGGCCCCTCCATGTCATAAAACTTATCCATCAACCAGCCAACACCGAGCCTTTTGAATTGTCTTTATCTGATAATGTCAAGAACACCTGGGTTAGCATGCCTCCCAGCTCCCTCAGTCTAGTGCTTGCTCCCTCATCCTGAGCCGTGGGGACAGCGCACGCACACCAGGTGTAATGTTCTGGAACAGTTTTCGGTGCCGACAGCTGAAACCCAGTCACTCGCTCTGCTGAGTGTTTCGGCGATTACACGGCACTCCGGCTAGCTCGCTTAAAATGTCTAAGGGAACAATGACCATAACTTTTGTTTGTTGTGTGTGTACGTGATAAAAACGTGGGAACTCCAAACAATAACTTAATGATGATTCAGGAAATTCAGGAAAGACAGGTAAAATATAGTAAATAGACCTGAAGTCATAAAACATGAATTCAATTTTCCATTCCTTCTACGGGCAACTTCCTTCTGCTCTCCCCATTAGTGTTTGGGGAAGAGAGAAGGAAGGGGAGCTTTTAAAACTTAGATGTGGTAAAGTTCCAACTTAGCAATTTAAAACATTCTCAGTCATTTTGGGGTCAAATATATGGATAATGGCCTTGCTAAGTAAAGTCATTTATTCCAAGGCTCTATTTGACTGTCAGGTTTGGGAAGAAAATTTACTACTTCTGTTCAAGGTGGAAGGGAATAGAATAAGAGAAGCATTAGGAATTTCTCAAGGCCAAGAGGAAGGACTCAGGGACTGTGTGTCTCCCTCGGCTCACGTCCTTGGTCCTCACCTTGCTTCATTTTCTCCCTGTGACACACAAGATTTCATCACCTCCCTGCAAAAGATCCCAACAATCTGTTGCCCTGACCTCTATTTTGAGTTCCAGAAGTTCTTCTCAACCCCTTACTGGATATTTGATGAGTGTCACCAACATCTTAACCTTAATATATTAAGAAACAAGCACGTGTTTATCCCCCTGCCCAGACTATATTTCTGTCACCTGCTCATCACTCACATTCAAAATCTGTGGCAAAGCTACTGGCTCCCTATTCTTTATTCTTTGGGGATGCTTCATTTGTCACACTGCAGACGAGCCGAGCCGTGGCTGTCTGCCCTTGGAGGAAGGCTAGATGTGATTGCCCTTTGCATCTAGCCTGAAAAGTTTTCTAACAAAGCTGGAGGAAAGTGTTATGCCCTCAGGAGACGAAACCTGAGCCGGCTTGAATCAACCCTTTCCTCTCTTGCTCCCAAATGTGGGGTCATATATCGGCCTGGTGCATGTCATCTCTGGAAGGCTCTGGACTAGTTTACTGTAGCCCCCAGAGAGCAAAGTTTGGCTATTCTCTCCTAGCAGTCTAGGCTTCCTCGCTTCCGTTGGAATAGGTGGGGTTTGACTGTACTCTTATGTCTGAGTGCATCTCTTTAGGTTGAGAACCATGCTTGAGCGTAGAGAGGGTGCATAATTCTGATTTAGCTTTAAAATTTTCTTTCTACTTTCCCACTTAAATTGATGCAAACCATTTCTGACATCCCCTAGAACTCTTGTGTCTTCTTAAAAATCCCTCCTTTAAGACAGGTGGTGGATGTTTTCTTGTGTAGGCTGTCAGATATGGAGATGGTGTATTTGAGAGTGCCCTCCCCAAGTGCCCAGTTTCAGGCCTGGCTTGTGTTACTCTTTTGTGACTCAGTTATGAATACTCTGAGAGCTGAGGCTGGCCCCATCACCCTGTCTTGACACAGTGTCTTGCACATTCTCAGACCCTACCATGTACAGGCCACACCTAAAACCAACAGCACATACAATAGGGTTCCTTGGAGTTCAGGAATGTCTTATGGAAAATGAGGACAATAGTGGCGAAATCTTTTCCTCTGTCATGCTAAGTAGGTAAGATGCGATAAGGCCCAGGCTCACATTCTGTTGGAAACTTAAGCAAATACTTCTAGAAAATATTCCATACTTGATAACCAATAAGAGGAGGTTAGGCATTTTTTATTAATTCACACCCTCGTAAGTATATTGTTTGTATTCAGCTAATAGATACTTATTGACTATTTCATTCTAACTGAGGAAATAAGGCATACACAGGGAGAGAGAGAGATAACAGTGTAAAGTAAATTTTGAAAGGGGCCTAAAGAGCAGCCTAGTGTTTGACAGCATAAGGGTTAGGAGCCACATCTGGGTTTTGATCTTCGTTCTGACGCTGTGGTGTGGCCTAGGCAGGTCACTTAACCTTTCTGACTCCCAGGTTTCCCTCTAACACCTTCTTTGTCAGCTTGTTGTAGGAGTTAAGGGAAGTAATATGTGAATCATGCCTAGTGAACTACGGCTGAGTTAGCTAGAATATCATAGAGTAGAACACAAATAAAACATCTTCAAAATTCATCATGATACCAAGGGTGTCCTGATTAGCATGCATGCTGGATGTAGGGCCACAGGTCTAGGGCTCCTTAAGTTTTCCATGGTTAAGTATTGAGATTGTTGGCAAAAGTGAAATGGCTTTGGCCGTGGGAATAAGGGGGTTGTGAGGGACAGAAGGGAAGCCGGGGGCCAGATTCGGAGACTCTCACTACATCAATTCAGTAGAAGGACAGGTCACGCCAGTCCCCATACAAGCTGATTTAGCTAACAAAATGCCAACCACCCATCATCAAGGAGAGGTGATGGGGAAGTCAAATGATTACAATCCATGGTGTGATCAAGGTATACGGAGGATGCTACAGGAGCAGAAGCAAAGATTAATGGACTAGGGAGCCAGAGAAGGCTTCCTCTAAGTGGGAACACAAGTTAAGTCCTAAAGAACAAACCAGTAGATGCTAGAAAGAGAAGAGGTAATAGTTTCCCAAGCAGCAGAAACGGCATGTGGAAGAAATAAAAGCATGGGAACATAAGACGCAACTTGGTTCCTTGTGATGGTATTTTCCCAGTGGAGTTCTATTTGTCTCCATATGAAGACCGAGATTATAAACCTGTTGTTGACCGTCACATTGACCCGCATCCCTGCATCATCTGCTTGGCTAACACTGAGCCACATTTCACCTGGTGAGAACTGTTGTTGAATTCTTGTCTCAAAAGTCCAGACCTTGAAGCCTTTAAGCATAATGCTATTAGATCCAGCTCTGAGCTGGCTTCTCAGATTTCTGCCAGACTGGTTCTGCAGCAAGTGCTCTGCCAGGCAGGGAGTTCCCCATCGCACTCATGTACATTTGCACTGAAATGAATTGCTCACTCTGGCCCTATAGTCATAGCCTCTGCAAATAGTAGTCAGCTTAAAAGGCGTCTCTCGTTAGACCTTAGTAGAAAGATTAATGGACACCAAAGACTTCGGTTTCAGTGGCTCTCAAATCTAATTTATCATCAGAATTGCTTGAGGAATTTTTAATATGGAGTCTCGGGCCCTCCTCCTAGAGATTCTAAGGTGGAGCCTGGGTCTGTATTTAAAAAAAAAAATCTCCACAAGTGATTAATCATCAGCCAGACTGGGAAGTTTGGTTGAGCAGAGAGTCGCTGGCCTATCTGTCCGGTGACCATCGCTGATGGAATCTGACCGACCAGGTTCCTTTCTTCTGAGAGTTGATGCCAAAAGACACCAGTCGTTTTGAGCACATCCCTGGAGAGGCAGTGATGGGAGCTCCCTCTGAGTGACAGCAGCATTTCTCCCCGTAGACAGAGGCAGTAAAAGCCAGTTGGCAGAGAGAGAAAAGCAGCACACAGCCGAGCTGCAGAGATGGGGCACGGCAGAGGTGTCTTGGCAGCCTTCCAGCTCCCGGTTCC
Organism: Equus quagga; assembly: GCF_021613505.1. NCBI lineage: Eukaryota > Metazoa > Chordata > Mammalia > Perissodactyla > Equidae > Equus > Equus quagga. Next base: position 14,146,433 of record NC_060288.1, on the reverse strand, counting down.
TTCCTGCAGCCTGGCCACACTCCTGGCTTTGCTTCCTTGAGATGTTCCTTTCTCCTTGTAATAAATTCCCCTCTATGGCTCAAGCCAGCACAAACTGGTTTCTGTTACTTGCGATTCAAGAGCCCAGCTACCATGAGTCTAAGGAAAAGCTTCTCTAAAGAATAATCCAGGCAGGCATTTGAAACACACCATGGTATGAACTATCAACTTTCTTCCCAAACAAGTCTGGAAATAGGCTCAGGGGAGGAAAAAACAAAACGCTCTTACTATTGAGTAGTTTATTCAGCCGTTAACTTGGTACAAGGAATACCCCTTTATGAAAAAAAGACAGAGAGACGCTGTATTGATTGGAAGAAATGAAAAGAAACAGAGGAAGCCACACGCAAACAAGCAGGGCTCAGCTGGGCCTCCCCGAGGGAGAAGGGGCTACAGCCAATTTTGTGGCACAGATGATTTCTGAGGCACAGCCAACCTCAGTCACACGGATCCCAATCTGTGCCTTCTGCCTCACCCTCTCTGGATCGGCCTGGGGCTGGCAGAGGTCTCTGAACTGGGCTGAGATTTTTGACCAGTTGGGTTGAAACAATCAACACTGCCCAGAAACAAAGAGAGCACAGCTGTTCTCAGATGGGAACACAGGCAGCTACTCTTTCCAGAAGGGAGCGATCCTCGCCAAGCCAGGATGCCTTCAGGGTCTTCCTGCGCAGGGCACTTAAATAACTCCTACTCTGGAACAGGAAACGCGTTCAAGCCTCCTCGTCACCACCACACACCTAAAACCCAGAGACTTCATCCCACGGGGACTGGGAATTTACAGCAGCGTCTTCGGCGGGTCGATGAACTCAGTTAGTGGCTGTTGACTCCACTAATAAGCCTCAGGCCACAGAGGCCACTTGGGCCAAGCAGCCCTGCTCTGCTGTGTCCTGTGGCCACAGAGCGGCCCCTGAGCCCAGCCAGCTGGATGCCTGCCACTGGGAGAGAGACTGGAAAAGGAGCACAGCAGTTCTGAGGCAGAAAAAGCCACCCCAGACTAAAATTGGGCCTGTAATGTCATTATGTCCCATACTAGTGGTCTTCAAAGTATTTCCCAGAGCCCCTGAGGGTTCTGCAGAGCACCCTGGGAAAGGAGAGCGGGGTCTGAGTCTCTCCTGACCCCTGCCTTCCAACAGGGCAGTTCCGCCTTCATCTATTTATTCCCTGGGCTTTTTGTCATTCTGTGTGCAGAAGAGATTCATAACTCATGATACAAGAAATGCCTATTGAGTGTGTGGGAGCCTGAGTGCATGCAGGCCCACGCACGCCAGACGCTGTGCGAGGTGTGTCAGGTGCCTCAGCTCGATTCCTTCAAACAAGTCCAAGAGGGAGGTTCTATTACTATCTCCAGAGTACAGTTGAGGAAACAAAAGTCAGGTGTCTTATCCAAGGTCACAAGCCAGTATGTGGGAAAGCTGGGATCTGAGTCCAGCTCCCTCTGGCTCTGGAGCCCTGCCTGTTATTAGCCTCCAGGAAGGACCACAGGGAATTTCACTAAAGGGATCCTTCTCAACCTTGCCTGCACCTCGGGATCGCCTAGGAAGCTGTAAAGATTGCAGATGCCAGGCGCTCACCTCCGGAGATCCTGGTTTAATGGATCTGGGCAGCAGGCTGGGCATACAGATTAGCTTTTTAAAGATTGAGAATCACTGTGTTAGAGAAACAGTGATAGGAATTCAATAATTAAAATGACCTGTCAACACTGATTTGAGGGTGTCAAAGATAGGAATTTCCGTCATGGCAAATTACTCAACTGATGGTATAAAAAGTGTCCTTTAAGAAAGAGAAAGAAATGCAGCAAAACTCTTTCTATAGCTCTAGTGTGAGGTGATGAAGACTTTCTTTCCTCCTCCTCCTCGGCTCAGCTATGAACCTGAGTGCATATGGCGGGCACTTACTCAATGGGGCTGACACAGAGAACAGCTAACACACAGAGGAGGTGGGGAAGGACAGCCCACACCTGTGATGCATCCTTCATGTACCCAGTCCAGGACCGGGATACGGTGAGGCAAGTGAGGCTTCAGGCACAAAATTTAAGGAGACTCAGAAACAAAAAACCCAAAAACAACTCTGTCGCTGGGATGAATGATGTTTTAGTGCCATGTTTTAAAAAGTAAAAATTAATGCAAAACACGTCCAAAGTGACCAAGAGTTTAAATACAGTCAGGATCCATCAGGCTGGGACTGGGTGAGGGGATGGAGTGAGTGGTACAAGTGAAGAGTTGACTCTCTTGCCTTTATTTAAAATGTATTTTTTTTGCGTTAATTTCGATTTTTAAAGATATTGCATTAAAGTGTTATTTTTCTTAAATTTTGTGCCCCAACATGAGTTCCAGTAAACATTCCTGCCAGGGGAGTCAACGACTTCTTTTTTGGTTTGTTCAGATGCTTCTGAATTGAGGGAGGGAAATATCACAAAAGCATCAGAGTGCTAGCCTCCCAGAAGGCTGATGGGATTTCCTGCAGCAAAGAAGACTTCAGCAGAGAAATAGCTAGTTGCTCAGAGCCAGCAGGTGAGGAGAGGGGGAGTGGAAAGCTGTGCACAGAGAAGGGGAAGCTGAGGGCAGGACCGTCGACCCATGGCGCTGAGGGCAGTCTTGCAGTTCCTATCTCTGTTGATTCACTGGGCTGGCATGAGTTCTAGACCTCAACACAGAACTCTGTCATACAGGACGCTGTTACCTTGGTTTAAATGAACCTGTTTAATCTTCAGTTCCCTTATCTGTAAAATAGAGCTGCTAATATATATCCCTCCCAGGAATGTTTAAGGCTAGGGGAGGTAATATATTTAAAGCACTTTGCACACTGGTGTATTCTAAGTGCTAAAAGCATTTATTATTATATGACTATTCCATTTTCTAAGTCTCTTCTAGAAGCTCTACCTTCTTATCTCAGTCCACTTCTGGAACATCTCACTGCTCACTGAGAACTCACCAGAGGGTAGACCCAATCAGTCGGTTGTGTTGTTTATTAATAAATCTGAGATGTTGTCACTAAAGTGGGTCAGGATGAGAGAAGGAAGAGAGAAGCCTGGATTCTAGTCTCAGGCTAAGACTTGTTAGCTGTGAACGTAGGTAAATCCCTTCACATCTCTGGACTTTCTTTATTTCTTCCTTATAAAAGGAGGATAATAATAGTTTCTTTCCTGTTGTCCTCCTGTTGTGGGGATCAAAGAGATAATAGTGCAAAAGTGACTCAGTTGCGCTCTCAGATGGAAATACGCTTAAAGGTGTAATTCTTTAAGTGGGCTCATTTCTTTGTCTGGGCTGCCTCACCTGGTGCTCACACTGAACTTCAGTAATCCTTGAAGTAGTTTCTTTATTCAGGACTTTAAAATGAGAGCAGAAAGGAATAATTGAGAATAACAAAACTCGGACTATGGAATGAATGACATATTCTTTGCTAAATTCTTATTTTAAGTGGGGAGAACAGACCTCAGGTCTGGTGTTAACTATATTACTTTCCTCTAGGGAATTGGGGGTACTTTTAAGAAGCATGATGAGGGGAAATGTCTTCCTCCTCATCCTGCCTATGACTACTTCTTTGTTGTCCTGAGTTTGTATATTTTTGTCTTCTCAAGTGTCCCATGTGGTTTACACCTTCTCCAGGAGTGTGTGTTTGAAGGATCCCTTCTTTTTCTCAAAGCTCACACACTAATTCATGAGAATTTTCAGTCCTTTTGGCTATAATTGTTTATAATTCAAACTTTAAATGCAGAGTCATTTTCCAGCCATGGTTAGAGAGTGAGTGTAGCGTAATGATGGAGAGCGTGGCCTCGGATGCCATGCTATGCCACTAAATAAGTGGCCTTCCTCTGTTCAGTAGGGGAATGGCAGCCCTGATCTCATAGGGTTGCAGTGAGAAATAAAACAAAGTTATAAAGCACTTAAAATAGTGCCTCGTGGATAGTAACCACTCAATAAATGTTCGCCATTATTGTATTGACCCCTGTTTGTGTTAGCTGTCACACTGATCTGTGCACTTCTGAAACTTGAAGCTTGTTCTATGAAGCAATTTTTGAGAATTTCAGCTGTTGCTCCCGATTACACTTTCTGGCAAGGTTTTCATTTCTCTTTTTCTTTGCTTTCTTCCTCTCTTCACAGTGGCAATGGGAAGAATTATATAGACTGACTCCTTCCAGGAAGTCTTTCCCTCTTGGCTCATAACATTAAGCATCTCTCCTCTTTGCCCTGGTCCACACACTGGTGGCAGCCACTGACACTTCTGTCATCCAGCAGTCCTATATCCATATGGATGGTCTGCAGTAGCGTTTTGTAAATTATGAAGAGTAAAGTTCTAATAAAATAGTTGACATCTGATTGGTATCTTAATGTTCAGTTATTTGTGTATTTATTGAAGCTAAATGGTTTTCACAAAACCAAAATAATTAGCAGTCATATCTAAAAACAATTCTAAGTTGTATTTGATAAGTAGAGAACTAGAAGTTGCTGTAAAGTTCTGGTACATCAGAACACGCACATTTTGGACTACCCGATGACAGGATAGTCAAGTTAGAAGTGTGACATCATCACTGATGTGGAAAACAGGTTTATCCACAAACATTTATTGAGCACCTACTGTCTGCTAGCTCCTGTTGGAGGCTCTTGGGGATACAAACAGGAATAGGTCTTGCCCTGGGATTTTGCATCTGAATGCTTAGACGTGCTGTATTCAACGATGTGGCTTGTTCTTCAGTATAGCATCACAGCAACCGATTTCATGCTGGTTTATGAAATTAGACAATAATAATCTAGGATCCTTATTGTCTTCTTTTCAAAGGCTGTTGCTCAAGTAGTGGTAAATAAAACTCTATCGATGATTACCACAAATACGTATTTGATGACTGTAATTATTAATTGAAACAGAATATTAAAATAACAATCCAGCAAATAAGAAAATGTGATATAAAATAAGAATTGATAAACATTCCTGTGCTAATTTATTTTAAAATGACTTTGTTTATTTTAAAAGGAATATGTGTTAATGAGATATATATATGTATATGTATTTATCAACATATACATATATGAAATCACTTATTATCCCATTACTCAAAGCTTGTTAGCATCCAATTTCTGTTTTGAGTTGAAAGTAAGTATTTACCATTTAAGAAACGACAAAGCATTTTATCATATGATCTCCTATGATCTTTGCAACAGCTCTGAGGTGGGCAGTCCATATTGTAAATGGAAACTTCGCCTCTGAAAGGTTGAGGCTTGGCCCAGCTCACAGAGTTGGCAAGTGGAAGAACCAGGATTTATACTGGAGTTTTAACTTCAAACTCAGCATTCTTGACAGACACAGAAGACTAGATAGTGTGATTTTTTTTATTTGAAGTTCTAGAAGAGTCAAAACTAATCTGTGGGAATAGATGTCAGACCAGTGGTTGCCCAGGTGGTGGGGGCAGGGAGGTGCTGGGGAATGACTAGAAAGGGACATGAGGAATTTCTGGGATAGTGGAAATGTTCTAAACTTGATTTGGGTGTTGGTTACACAGATGTAGGCATTGGTCAAAACTCATTGAACTCTACACCTAGGATCTGTGCATACCACTGCACGTAAATTACACCTCAGTTTTAAAAATCGTTCTTCTACTTTGAATGATAGAATATTAAATATGGAAAATGGGAAATGCTGCAATGTCCTAATAATGTAAAAATATTAAATTATTTAATTTCTTAAAATATAAGCTATTTTAATCATCTAAGCAGACATCTTCCCTTTCCTTGCATATTAATTTCCTGTTACTGCTGTAACAAATTACCACGCTCTTATCGGCTTAAAAGAACACAAATATATCATCTCATGATTCTGGAAAAGAGAAAAATGGGTGTTGCTGGGCTAATTTCAGGGTGTTGGCAGAGCTGTGTTCCTTCTGGAGGTTCCACAGGAGAATCTATTTCCGTGGTTCAAGGAGAGGATTTCCAAATGACCCATAACCATGTGAGAGGTGCTCAGCCACATTCATAACCAAAGTAAAGTGAAATAAAAAACCACAGTGTCTATCAACAGTAAAATAGATAAATTGTGATCTGGTCATATAAGGGCATATTATATAGATATGAAAATGAATGAACTGCAAATATAAACAATAACAAGGATTGTGTATGTACTCAGGTATGATACTGACTGAAATTAGCCAGTCACAAAAGTTTACATAGTACGTGAGTCCATTTAGATAAAGTTAAAAGAAAAAAATGCAACACTAAACCACAGCGTTGAGCGACATCCTCTTAGATAGGAGGAACGTAAAGAGAAGCGAAGCAGTCAGAATAATCAGGGAGGGGTTGTGGAGAGGGATGCGTGGTATTCGGGAGGAGGCCTTTTGGGGTGCTGGCAATTCCTGTTTATTGACCTGGGTGGTGGTTAGATGGATATATATCTTGAGATAATCATTGTGCTGTACATTTTCGTTTTGTACACTCCTTTGGATGCTCTACTTCAAAATTAAAAAGTTAAAGAAACACCACCAAGATGGTTCAAGACAAAAAGGGAAATCAGGACTCGTTAGCAGGCATCCAAGAACCTCGGGTGATATTGGAACAATTAAGCACTCAATTTAACTTATGGTTCACAGGGGCCAATGCGAAGAGGAAAACGTGTGCTGAATAGTTCATATTGTCTGATAAGAATAAGCACACGTTTGCTGGAGAGACAAATACTTCTCTGGCTCTAAATTTTGGGCAGAATATTATGCTCATTATATAAGAAGTGAGGACAATGTGTTCGGTGGCAGATTTCCTGAAGACCACAGAATGTTCCTTAAATGGCCATTTCTTATCTGAATTCTTCACAAAAGCTGAGAGCAAGACATTAAATCAAAACGTGGTGAAGGCATTTCTGAGGGAATCTAAGTTGACCCAGTCCTGTGGTTTTCTAGGGCAAGGACACACCAGGGGTGCGGGAGCTCTAAAAAATTCCAACTGTTTCTTGAATACAACCTTTCATCTTCTCTTGTACGGACCCTCATAGAGAAGTGGCTGTACGCATCAGGGCCCCAGGCCCGCTCAGTCTCCTTAGACTCTTATTCTAGCCCTGGTTTCCCCCCATGGCTCTGTTGGCTCTCTTCCTTGACCTTGACCTTGACCACAGCTCTTCTCCTGCTGAGCATGCCTGACTCCCCAGCTTAGGGTTGAGGCTACAAAGAATTCCTAAAAGTGGCTGGCTTTGCATACTTAATGAATGCAATGGATTCAACATCTTATGTCTCTCCCCATTCTCCAAGGCAGGCATCCCTCGGCCCACAACCCTGCAGCACAGAGGAATGATTGAAAGCATGGGCTTTGGGTTCAGACTCTCTGAGTTTGAATCCTGACTCTGCCACTTAACAGGCATATTTTGTCTCTCATTTCTCCATGTGTAAAATGGAGATAATTACACTACTTTCCTCAAATATAGGTTAAAACATGTAATGTGGGGAGATGATATAGCACCATGTTGAAAGCACAAACTCGGGAACCAGACTGCCTAGTTCACATCCCAGCTCTGCCAATTACTAGCCATGTGATCTTGGACAAGTTTCTTAGGTCTTCATGCCTTGCTGGCTCACCTGTAATCTAACATAGCACCTGCTTAAGGGTTGTTGTGAGGATTCAATGGTTAATATCTATAAAGCACCTAAAATAGGGCACACACTGAGTGTTTTATAAGTGTTTGCTAACTGAAGATTAGAATGATGCTTGGTGTATAGTAAATTTCAATAAATATTAGACATTGTAATTATTTTCTGCTTATGTGACTCCTCTCCCTCCAGTTCCCCAACTATAGCGATTGATTAAGGAGTCAGAATCTGAGCCCAAGCCTTGGATATTTCCAACTGAAGTCTTAGGATGGGGTGGTGGGAAGACCAGTTTCCTTCTAGTCCCACAGCTGTTGCTGCAGTGTCAGGGAAGAAGTTAACATACAAAAGTAAACAATATTTGAGAGGATGGGAGCAGAGAGAGAAACAGAGACAGAAAGAGTGAGAGACAAAGAGACGGAAGCCTCATGGTGTTAGAGTCATGGTTCCCATGTCTGGAGTCACAGAAGTTTCTTGGTTTTCTCTCTTTCTAATCATGGTTGAACAAGAGCTCTTTTTATTCCTTGAGCCACCTTCAAATATTTTTTTCAATAAATCTCCTTTCAGCAAATTTGAGTCAGGTTTCTGTCTCTTGCTACCAAAGGAATCTGAAAGAACACCGCTGGTTTGGGAACAGTCACCTCCTATTCTTAATCTAATTGTCTAACCCTCCCAGGGCCCTTAGTCTTTGGGGATCCCAGCAATGCTCTCTCACTAACAATAGCCGCATTCTGGCCTGAGAGGCATGTACCAGCACTGTCAATTCATTAATTGAGAAACACACTAAGTACACACACACTGAGGTGCATTCTTTGTACAAGAACAGTGTTAAGCATTGTGGTGGATCCAGAGGGTCATAGTTTTTGAGAAAGTTAAATATTTTAACCTCAGGTTACATTTCAGAAAACTGAAGTAAAGAGATTTTTCCCAAAGACAGTCTTCAGAACTGTAGTACGATAAAAAGTATATTTGGTCTTTGTCCCAGGTCTTTGTCCCAGCTCCTAGCACAGAGCTTCCAACACCCTTGGAATTTTCTGAGGGATAGGAATGTGTTTCGATATTCATAAAAAGCTTCTTTCTGACCAAATCTGAATTGATGCCAATGAGATGACTCATGTGGACCCTTAGTTTCAAGGGAGGGGCTGATCACACGAGACAGATCAAGCATGGGGTTTAATGCTTAGCACTTTCAAAACCTCACCCCCAACCTCCAGGGAGAGGAGATGGGCTGGCGGTTGAGTTCAATCACTAGTGGCCAATGATTTAACCAATCGTGCCTAAGTGATGAAGCCTCAATAAAAACTCTTGAACAACGACATTCTGAGATGCTTCCAGGTTAGTGAACTCACGGATGTTCTGGGAGGGTGAAGCACCCAAAAGGGCATGTGCCCTGTCCCCCACCCCTATACCTTGCCCTCTGCACCTCTTTCATTTGGCTGTTGTTGAGTTGTATCCTTTATAGTAAAACTGTGATTGTAAAGGTAGCTCTTTGCTGAATTCTATGAGTTGTTCTAGCAAATTATCGAACCTGAGGAGGATCTTGAAAACTCACGAATTTCTTTTGACTGTTTTTAAAAATTGAGATGGAATTGACATATAACATTATGTTACTGTCAAATGTACAACATAATGATTTCATATTTGTGTAGAAAGCCCCCAAATTATAGTCCGCTGGGCAGAAGTGCAGGTGGCCTGGGGACCCTACTTGTGCTGGTGTCTGAAGTGGGGGCAATCTTGTGAGACTGAATCCTTCACTTCTAGAATCTAATGCTCCCTCCAGGTGGTTAGTGTCAGAACTGATTGCATGGTAGGGCACCCAGTTGGTGTCGGAGAGCTAAGAACATTGGAAGAACTGGCTATGAGAACCCTCTTCTGAAGAGCAGCCAACCTCTCAGTCCTCTATTGCCTGCAGAAAAGCACTGTAAAACACTTGAAGACAGAGCATAACATTCAACAGATTCTTTTGAAGTGAAAGAAAATATATCCGTGATAGGTGAGTAAACAGCATCCTGTGGCATGTGAAGGCCCAATGTGCTACCTGGGGTGATAATGAGCTCCCATCTCCATGTTCACACATGAAGTTTATTTGATGTGTGATTTATTCTGCTGAAACCCCTCAGCGTGGATCCAATTATCTCACCGTGGAAAAGCAACGCCACGGAATTGGATGTATCAAAGGTAATATACATTGCAGTGGTAATGGCATTTTGGAGTATATTTAAAGTAACCTGTGACTGAACTTATCTGTGTGTCAGACTCCCCTTAGAAAACGGTTCTGAGGGCCAAATTATGCCTGTCAAAATATACCATTGTATGCCCAGTTAGTCCTGATTCTGATTCACTTTCTTATAGGATTCAGCTTTACTTTTCTACGAATGCATTTGTTGTCTATTTAACATCTCTATTCTTACATTTTTGTTTGTGTTTATTTTTTATGTATTTGGAGTGAAGTCACTCTGGGGACTAATTCACAATGTCCTCAGCAACAACGGAGACAGATCTCAGGACAGGTCATTGGGAGGCTATGTGCTTAGGGTTCCTGGAGCTCCAAGAAGACAGAGTAAGAGTTTGGAAACAGTAAGGTTTCTGGATGTTGGAACTAAGATCCTCAGATGCAACAGAGTGGAAGACACTATCGGTCTCTGAGGATTTGGGGTAAGATGGATGGGGTTGAACAGCCGGGAATCCAGGAGCACAGCTCTGTCCTGGCTGTGTTTATATATGAGCTACCTCCTTCCCATCTGTTTTCCCTAATCTATTGGGGTGGGGGTTATAGAGCATCACATTAGGATCTTTCCACATTGTTAAACTATTAACGAGTCATTATCAATGGAATCGAGTTGATGAGCCATGCATAGTTTGCTTAATCATTTTCTTACTGTGGGTCATTTTGGTTGCTTCCAAATTTTGCTTTTGTAAATATAGCGGTAATAAACTCTTTGCCTGTAAAGGTTTTTCCACATTTAGGGTAAAATTGCTCAAATTAATTCCTGAATATTTTAAGGCTTCTGATGCGTTTGCCAAATAATTTTCCAAAAGTGTTCTATTTTCTAAAGGGCAGTACCAAAAAGTACATTTTTCTCTGTTCCTTTGCCAGCACTGAGAATTATAATTTTTTAACAGCTTTAGTACTGTAATAGTTGAAAAATGATCTTATTGCTTTGATGCATATTTCTTCAATTATTCTTGAAGTTGAGCACTCTTTCCTTGTGTGCTTATGAAACACTTATTTCTTCTCTTCATATACCTTGCCCTGCTCTGGACGGTTCTTCCTCCCATGGCTTCTAACTGCAGAATGAGGTCCACAAATGTTGAATTCATTGGAATTGGCAGACGCTTCAGTAGCCACAGAGAAGACCCAGCATACAGCTCAGGAGTCCAGTCACTTTTGGGGTCCATGCTTCGAAATCACTCTTGTTTACACATTTGTGGTTTGCAAAACAAGAATCAGGCATTTCTGTTCATTCATTCCATCAACAAGTGGTTCTTATGAATCTTCTATGTGCTGGACACTGTTTTAGGCACAGTGAAAAATAGACACAAATCGCTCCCTTTACAGAGTGTGTATTCTAGTGAGGAGAGGAAGAAAGTAAACGTAGTAAGTGTCGACAAAAATAATCCATAACCAATCTATAAATGAAAATTTGGGTGAGTTTATTCTGAGCTGAAATCTGAGGACCATGGCCTGGGGGCTTTCTTCCCGAAGGAAGAAAGGGCACCAAAGAAGTGAGGTATACAGAGTGGTTATATACGCCTAAGCAGGATGTTTCACATATGATTGAAATGTCCCTCCCACAATAGTCACAAGATTGCCCTGTCAGCACAGAGCTTGATGGACACAGCAGGTAGTGGGTCTGCTATCTTGGTGGGCATAGCAGGAGGCAAGTCTATTGTCTCCAGTTGGGTGGTCACAGGTGAGTGCAGCAATCAGTTTCTAGCCTAAGGAAAGATGCTTAATCCTTAAGGAGATGCCAACGTTGGGAGGGGGAGGGAAGTTGCACCTTTATCTCAAGGGTCTTTGTTCTTGCCATAAGGAATATCTAAAGCAGATATACAATGCATGCTTAACAGCCTCGGTCAGGCCCTTTTGGAAAGACAAGTTCAGGCTGAATTAGGTTTACACCAAATGGCTTCCTCATATTCTCCAATATATCCTATTACTTGCCATTTTTATTTGTCATAAGTTATTTTGTACATTAGGAAATGTAAGTGCTGGAGGAAAAGGAGAGCTGAGTAAGAGGGGTTGAGAGCACTGGAGGAGGGTGGAGTGGTACATGCAACAATTTTAAACTGGGTGGTTGGGGGAGATCTTATCAAGTTGACATTTGAGCAGAGACTTGAAAGAGCTGAGAGAACGTGTCAAGGACAGTCAAGGGTAGATTGCTTCAGGCAGAGGCACCAGCCAAAGTGAAGGTTCTGTGGCAGGAATATGCCTGGTACGTTTGAAGACAGCAAGGAAACAGGGTGGCTAAAATGGAGTAATGGCAAGTAGAAGAATAGAAGTTGAGGTCAGAGAAGTCAAAGGGGTGGATCTTGTAGGGCCTTTGGGGCCGTTGTAAGGATTTTGGCCTTCCTCGGAGTGAGATGGGAGGCACTGGCACGTTTTGAACCAGAGGAGTGAGATGATTTGTCTCAAGCTGCATTAAAAACACATGGCAGGGTGTTGAAGGCAGAGCCGAGAGACCAGTTAGGAGACTACTGCAAATATCCAGAGGCCAATTGGCAACGGAGGTGGTGAGCAGCCCCCCGATTCTGGTAGAGCTCAGGGGATTTCCGGGTGGAGTGAATGTGAGGTGTGGAAAAGGGTGGAGTCAAGGCCTACTTCTTTTGAAGAACTCTTAGGTTTCTCTGTGCACAACGGACCCTTAATTAATGTTTCTGAACATTTCTAGAGTTAAAATTAGAAACAAACTTGCTCAGGGAGAGAGCTCCAGGTATCAAGGCCATGAGAATTAATTCCTGTCATGAGAAGTCAGAAGGGGCAGTGGTTTTATCCATTCTAATGAGATGACAAATAAAAATGATAACGAGATTGTGATATTTGGTCTATCCTTTTATGGTCTTCATTTATTCCTGTTTAACATTACTTAATTGGATTAGGATAAACATTTCCTAACTTGGCAACCACTTGTGTTTCTTACATAGGATTTATGCCTGGTGTTTTTTGAACTCACCAACCTTGCAATGATTTGATTCTGTGTTCACATTGTGTTTGAGTTGTTAAGCGTATGAAAGTGGATGACAAATGAAAGGCAGACAGAAATCAGATGAATTATTTTGGGTAGTTGTAGGCCATTTTGTTATTCAAGATCTGTTCAGTTATGAATGATAGATATTCAATGCTAGTCATTATTTTTAAATGAAGGGGTTTAACATATTTTAGGTATTCTGTTTTCTTAACTAAAATTTAAGTGAGAACTGTTGGTGGGAATGCAAACTGGTGCAGCCACTATGGAAAACAGTATGGAGATTTCTCAAAAAGTTAAAAATAGAAATACCCTATGACCCAGCCATCCCATTACTGGGTATCTATCCTAAGAACCTGATATCAGAAATCTCAAGAGTCTGTTGCACCCCTATGTTCATCGCAGCATTATTTACAATAGCCAAGACGTGGAACCAGCCTACATGCCCAGAAACTGATGATTGGATAAAGAAGATGTGGTATATATACACAATGGAATACTACTCAGCCATAAAAAAAGACAAAATTGGCCCATTCACAACAACGTGGATGGACCTCGAGGGTATTATGTTAAGTGAAATAAGCCAGTCAGAGAAAGACAAACTCTATATGACTCCACTCATAGGTGGAAGTTAGTATATTGATAAGGAGATCTGATCGGTGGTTACCAGGGCAAATGGGGGGTGGGGGGAGGGCACAGAGGGGGAAGTGGTGTACCCACAACATGACTAACAAAAATGTACAACTGAAATCTCACAAGGTTGTAATCTATCATAACATTAATAAAAAAAAAAAAAAATTTAAGTGAGAAGACAAAAGGGGTCTTGCAGACCCCACTGCAGAGACTGAAATGTGACTGCTCTGTGAGTTGAGAATGAAGCAGCTGGTTCAATATCTCTGTGATAGCTTCTATTTTATGAAAGTTTGGGAATCACATTGCCTCACTGTTCTGGTGTTTTCCGTGATTTCAGCTGACCTATGAGAAGGGGCGGTACAGAAAGGAGAAGTCAGAGGGTGAGGGAAACACTGCAGGCTGCCGTCATCCCATGGGCTTGGCGATGTGGCGGATGGCAATAAATCCTGGTGGAACTGGGAGAAGGTCCCGGGTTCTTCATTTTCTGGGTAAACTTGGGCAAGTCATTGAACACTTTCAAGTCTCAGTCTGTTTATTTTGTAAAAAGGAAATAATTCGTATGGCCCTACCTATTTCTTAAAGTATTTGTGAGGCTCAAAAGTGAAAATGATATGACATAAAATTGCTTTGTAAACACCAAAGCATGTACAAATATAAGCCTCTAATTATTGATTTAGCTATAAGGTACATTGTTCATACATATACAATATGTCATACCCAATTCTTCCATTATCCTAGAAGCTGTGTGAAATTTTCTGGACATAAATAGTCCATGATTTCATGATTGGAATTTTTCCTCCCTATGGCACAGTTCATTATAAAGGTCATAGTGAGACTTAATCTTTAACCCACGTGTTTATGTGTGTGTTTGGGTGTGTGTTTGGGTGATGTGTCTGTAGGTGTGGTGTCAATAGTAGGAGGGGAAAAAAGAAGAAATGTGGACAAGGCCTTACAGAAGGTGGATGTAAGAGGCCTTACAGATGACCTAGTTCAATTTCCTCATTTTAAGTTGTGGAGGCCAGACTCCGCGGTGTTATGTGTTGAATGCCAAGGTTACACAGCTTGCTAGAGCAGAACCAGGACTGGGAGCCAGGTCAATGGACTCCCAGTCCAATAATTTTTCTACCTCATTTTGCTTCTATCTTATATTGTACTATTTTTCTATATGTGTTTGCACAGAGGGTTATATCCCACATGTACATTATAGAACATTTTCCCCACAGTTCCTTCCCCAAGCAAGAAGTGTCCACCAAACCTTGAACAATCTCACTTAAAGCTCTACAGCTAAAAAGGAAGGAAGCAGAGGACACATATTTTCAGAGCCACAGCTAAGCTAGAATTACTTTTCTCCTCACCAGGAATTCAACCTCTTTTGAAATTCAAATTTTTTTCAGATATCTCTGAAATCTTATTACATGTGATTGACCTGACACTGTCCTGCTTTTGAAGAAGCATTTCTGGAAGCTCCACCTGACAACTTCCATTACCTCTCACAGGCTATCCTGCTTTTCAGGAAAGGCAGGTTTGGTTTTGAGTTTCCATTTTTCACTGGGGCTCTCTTACTAAGGTGAGTGGGAAGCTGCATATTGTGAAAGCGTCGGCCTCTGACACAGGGGTCTTTTCTGACACCAACAGAAGCAACCTCCTTTGCCTTTAGTCTCCATCATATCCACGGTTTACTTTTCCTCCTAGGATGTATCACTCTGTTTATCTTCTCTCTTTTCCTGTGTGCTTATTCATTGCCCATCTGTCTCTTTTCACAAGAATGTAAACTTCTCGAGAGCAGGGAGCTGGCCTGTGTTGTTCACCAGAGCATCTCGAGTGTTTAGCATGTGGTAGGCACTCAAATATTATTAAAAGAATGAAAGAAATTGTGAGGCCATGA
This sequence comes from Equus quagga, assembly GCF_021613505.1. Classification (NCBI taxonomy): domain Eukaryota; kingdom Metazoa; phylum Chordata; class Mammalia; order Perissodactyla; family Equidae; genus Equus; species Equus quagga. The sequence continues at coordinate 14,131,138 of NC_060288.1, read as the reverse complement.
GTTGAACATTTATAAGGCTTTGGATCCATATTATCAAATCGCCCCCCCAAAATGTCAGAATTCACAACCTCATCCGCAATGACTACAAGGATCTTTTCCTTTGCATCCTCTCTGAACCTGGGTATTATAACCTAATTATAACCTAATTGTTAATATGATAGGCCAAAAATTTTTTTAAAGGACTATTCTTATTCTTATTTTAATTTACATTTCTTTGTTGAAATGTTTTTTAGAGAGATTCTTATTCAGACTAGTTAATATGTTTTTTTTTTGATTGTGGTAACATACAGGGATAAGCTTTCATGGTCGAGAAGATTCTGTTAATCTTCCCTGAGAACGCTGGGTAAATTAAAGATTACTGTACCAGCTTCTCTCCGTTATGAAGTTCAAATATGTATGAAAGCATGTTAAGAAGTAGAAACAAGTTATGCAATCATAGTGATTTGTTCTACTCAAGATGTGAGTGTAGAGGACAATGATGGTTTTACTCAAAAAGCATATTTAGAGTTCTGTAAAGATACCTAGTTATGTTGGTGACACAGCAGTGGTGCTCAGAATGACCAGTATGGACAGAAAGAAAGAAATTGTTTGGCTCAGTTCCCAACCACTTCTTCAGCCACAGAGCATTCATAATGAATACCCACAAGAACTCATTGCTCAGAAGGACCAATTAACCCACTTAACCGATGCATTTTGTCTTCGCAAATGCACACGGAAAGAGAACACTTGCTATCTGAAAGGACCTGGCTCCAGTCTCATGTGGATAGGTCAAAGTTAATTTTTTTTTTTTTAACTGTGATTCTCTGAACTATGTTTCTAACTTGAGGCTGACTTCATTTTAATCCCTCTTTTCCTCAGCATTTTGGCAGACCATGTGTGAAGGGCGTGGCAGGGCTGTTGTGGTGGCGGCCAGGGAGTGGGCAGAGAACATTTCAAGGGCATTGCAGTCTGCTTTGTCACTCTGAAGTTCTCCAGAGACTTCGGGGGGACTGGACTCCATCCTGTCTCTACTCAGTTCTGCTGGGTGTTTTGGTCTGTTGATTTTCCAGTGTTCGTAACCCAAAGCAACATATCTTTCTTGGCATGTTTGGAAAGGGAGCTGGTGCTAAGATTATTGGGCTCACAGGGAGTGTTCTTGTGTTTACACAGTATAATACAGGGTGTTATTCTAAGCTGAAGTTGGTATGGTTATAGACAGCTGTGAGGTTAGTTTCTCCTAACCATTTTAATAAAACTAATGATAACCAGTAGACTTGACACAGTGATTTCTCAAAGGAGCGTCAGCGTTCGATAAATACTTTTCCTTATCTAGGGTTTATATTCTAGCTATTACATTTAGAAGCAGAATGCACAGCCATCATAAAATGCCTAACCATTAAGATCCCTCTTGGAATTCAATATAATTAAAAGCAGCAAGAATTCATTAAGTTTCCAGTAATGCCAGCCCTATGCAAGGAGGTTTGGGGGACACCCAAGAAGTAAACCTCCTGTAAATGATGTCCTAATTATGTAAAGGAATAAAGAACCTTCTCCAGTTTTTAGTTTCCAATTCATTCATCTGAGAAATGCTTTCTCCAGGTAGGATAGGATAATTGACTCCTTCTGTTGGTCCCCCATTCTTCAGGGAAATGTGGAAAACGCTCCCATGTGATCCATTCTATGGCTAATACCTTCCTTTCAGGTGTTCAAACTGTGACACATTCCTCACACCCATAGTGTGTGAGCTCCAACAGGGCAAGGTGGTTTAACTTTGGAAATAGTGGTATCTAGAGAATAACAGAAAGGCACAGTTCTCCTAAGAAGCGTGAAATATGGAATATAATGATTTTGAGTTTTCCTGTGGTTTTTCACTTAGCATTTGATAATACCTATCCTCTTTGGGGTGGGTGATACCCAGTCTTTACCTCCTAGCTGCATGAGATTGCTGGGTTAAGACTTAGTCTCACACCACATTGACCCCTCTCTTTAATTTCTTATAGGCTATAAAAAAAAGCCCAACAGCTTTATTGATATGTAATTCACTTACCATAGAATTCAATTATTTAAAGTGAACATTCACAGATATGCAGAACCATCACCATAGTTGATTTTAGAACATTTTCATCACTCAAAAAGAAATCCAGTATCTTTTAGCTATCACCTCCTTATTCCCCCATCTCCTCCATATCTAAACAACCGCTAATCTACTTTCTTTTCCTTTTTTTTTTAAACCTCTGAGGCCCTCATGAATCAGCACTTTGATATCAAATCTCCACTTTTTTTAAATGCTTTTTGGTGAGGAAGATTGGCCCTGAACTAACATCTGTTGCCAATCTTCCTCTTTTTTTTTCTCCCCAAACCCCAGTACATAGTTGTATATTCTTCTTGTAAGTCATTCTAGTTCTTCTGTGTGGGATGCCACCACAGCATGGCTTGATGAGCAATGTGCAAGTCTGCGTCCAGGATCCAAACCGGCCAACCCATGGACTGCTGAAGCTGGGCATGCAAACTTAACCACTTGGCCACGGGGCTGGCCCCCAAATAGCCACAATTTTTTGGTCAGTTCTTCACCAGAACTTGATGTACACTCTACCCTTCAGCTGGAGCCAGTGCGCTAGGGACCAGCATGACCCGCCAACACCAGCAGCCCCCCAGAGAGAAGCTGAGGGTTAGGGTTAGCCCAGAGTGTTCTCAGGTGGACTGGAAATCCTGACCCAGCATTTGGAGGACCTCCTCAGCCTGAAGCTTCTCTTGGACAGCCAACTTCAGGGTTCATCTTTCCACCTCTTTGGAAGTACAAAATCGTTTTGCTGGCTAGCTTTTCACTGTACCTTCATTCTATGGCTCTCTTTAATTTACATCCACCTTCTACTCTGCTCGCCTTCAGGATTTTTCATCTGCATCCACCACATTCATCACGGAACAAATGCCAAATCCTTCTTCTGACTTTTGCTGTCAGTCAGTTTGAATATTGGTTGTCTTCTCCGCCATAAACTTTATCACAGTTTTGTCCTTGGTTTTGGAAGAACAGTGAATGAACATTATTTGTCTTCACTGAAGGCTGTGTCTTAACCACCTTCTAGTAGCATTAATCTGTCAAATCAGCTCAAAGAGGCAAGGCACCATATATTACCTAACTTGAGACTTCTTGTCTATTGAAGGCTATTGTCCACTCTTATTAAAATAGCTCCACTTATGGTCCTGAATACTTCCAAGAAGGGTAAGCATGAGAGAAGGTGTATGTGGGACATTTTGGTGGGGAGGAGGGCCCCTCTCATCACTGGTGGGCACATTAGAAATAGGGCATGATAGAGATCGGTGAAATTAGTCACTTAAAAAATAAGAAGTAGAAGAATTTTCCTGATTTTCTTTTGGTTTTCCAGTTCAATTTTTATTTTAAAAATTATGAGGTTTTTAACCATTTCATATTCAACATTTTGTTTTGAAGACATGATGTCAGACTTTTAAAAATGTCACTATGTATAGAATAATGTAAGAATAGAAGAATAATTATATTCTTCTGGTGTGAAAAATTTGTGGCATTAGAAATGCCTCTTATTCTTTTTTTTCTTTATTTTTTGAGGAAGATCAGCCCTGAGCTAACATCTGTTGCCAATCCTCCTCTTTTTGCTAAGGAAGACTGGCCCTGAGCTAACTTCTGCACCCATCTTCCTGCACTTTCTATGTGGGATGCCTACCACAGCATGGCTTGCCAAGCAGTGCCATGTCCATACCTGGGATCCGAACCGGTGAACCCTGGGCCACCAAAGTGGAACATTAGAACTTAACTGCTGTGCCACCAGGCCAGCCCTGCCTCTTACTCTTAAATAGGCTTAAACATACTTCAACTGCTCTCCTTCTGAAGCAGTCAGGACTCTAAAGACTGAAATAAAACTATATCCAGTCCAGTAAAACTTTTCTTTTAGAGTCTTTCCCTTGTTAATAATTCACTTCATGAAAGATTCAAACCCTCTACTATTATAAAATTTCATGATTCAGTAAACCCGTACTTTGTTTTCATAGTGCCCACATTTATACGGATACTTCCTGTAATATATCCCCCAACCTTTTTTAAATTCTTGAAGCTTTAATTAATAGAGGGCATAGCCCTCTTGGCTTATTTTAGTTTTTCTAAGGGAAAATCAGCATTTCCTTGTATTGTTACTCTTCAGAGCCCTAAGAGCAAAGTTTTCTCCTCCAACCTCACAAGAGGTAACAGAAAAGAGTGGCAGGGAGCTGCCTTAGGTTTACGTGCATTCCTCTGGTCCTGGCTGAAGCAGTAATTTTCCCAGGGAAGTCCATTTTTCCTTTCCTGAACCATATCTGAGCCAAAGGCCCTATAAGGGCAAGATTCCCTGCTTTGTGATGAAGCGCCAGCACATGACATTCTTTCTAATGAGTCAGTCAATAAAAATTGTTTTGCAAATGAATCTAACTAGGCCTCCACGCCAAGCTACGTGAAAGAAAAATCTCTATCATATGAAAACATCTTGCTTCATCAACTGAACTCAGATAGGCCTTTCACTTTTGTAAGCAGAGTGAAATGTGTTTCCACACAAAGTGAAAATCCAATCTGTCCTTATTTTTCCTTAGACATGTGTCATACAGTGTGAGAAAGTGAAGGAGACACATCGGAAAGTGTTCTCAGGGCTTGGGGACTGAGGAGAAGCTAGTGAGTTTTGTGTACGTTAATAAGGAAATGTCTAAAAATATTTTGAACTCCTGAGAGCTTCATATAAACATTAGGTGACAGGATTTGTTTATACCGTGTGGTTGAACATGATCTTAACCTGGAATAGCACTGACCCGGTTATTAGGAGAAGGGGGAATTTATTAGCAGTGCATTTCTGTTATGTGGCTACTAAAGGACTGACAGTGGGCTTAGTGAACCCACAAATGGTCTCCAAGGTGGGCACACATCAGTTAACCCTTCAGGCTCAGGAAAATGGAAATGAAAGGAACAACAATGCAATGATTGTCTAGAGGTTAACTATCATTACAGTAAAAAGGAAGAAAGAAAAATTGAAGGAGAAAATGCAAGCAAGTCATGTGACTCACTTTAGGGTGCAGCAAAGAGGGTATAAATTTCAGGGCTGGCACCCATAAAATTCTCTTAGGGGAAAATAGACAACGTGTCAGATTCAATTATAAATCAGAATGACATGAAGGATTTAAATATGACCCAGGCTCCAAGGTTTAAGTGATGCTATAGACAAGTGAGAAAACACTTGGACTGTGAACTTGACTTTCTCTCAAGTACTCTCAATAAAGTTACCCAGTAAGGAAAAGAGGCAGGTCAGGGAATTAATCCTAATCCATCCATTAAGAGTTTGTTTAAATTATCCAAGTGCCTTTGGAGATGCTGTGTGCTTCTCTTTCTATGGGAGAAACTAAATTCTATCCAAAGAAGGGTAACTAGAATGGCAGAAAAGTCTGTTAAATGAGAAATGACTGAAAAACCCAGGTGTGCTTAGCAACAAGAAGAGAAACCTGACTGAGGACAAGAGGGCTGCCAGGAATGTTAGGAGGGAGAGGGAAAGTGTGTTCCAGAATGCTCTGGAAGGCAGGGCTTAGACCAAAGCAGAGCTGCTCAGCACTTTGAAGGGGCTCTCTGAGGGGGATAATAATGATTCAGAGGATTGGGATTTATTATAAGGCTGCACTGTATGGGGCGGTGGATATGGAACAGGAGTGGGAAGATAGGGAGAGCTGTTATGGAAAATAGACTGGTAAATGGAAAATAGACTCGTAAAGATCTCCCTGCCTCCATTTTTGTCTCCCCCTTCTGATCTCCCTCATGCACAGACCAGTCTTAGCTTTCTTCTGAGCATGTTGAGTTGCTGATCAGAACCTTTAATTGGCTACCCCTTACCTACTGAATCATGTGCAAACCCCTTTTCCTGGTATTCAAAGCTTTCTGTAATGTGGTTTTAAACTCCTTTCAGCTGTATCATTAGATTAATCATTTTCCTATACCCTCCAACTCCTAACACGTCATACATTTTCCTGCCCATGCACCCTTCGCCTCTTGATACCTCCTTTCTCCACTCAATTCTCTGCTTGCTTAAAAGCTTCAGGGCCCAGCGAAAACTCCACTTTTTCCACCAAGGCTGCCCCATCCAACCCTTCCTCACGCTAGCTGAATGCACCACTTCTCCCTCCGTGTTCCCATAACACTCTGGCGGTCTTTCTGACACTGATCACAGGCTGTCTTCTTTTCTAATGTTATGTATTTGTATAGTACTTTGAAGCTCACAAAGCGTTTTCACGAAGGCGGGTGTTGTCTACCTGGGAGGTTTTTATTTCTATTTTGTAGATAACTCAGGCTTTGAGAGTTTAAGTAACTTGTCCGAAGTCACAGAGCTAATATTTGCTAGAGCTGGAACTCAAACACAGGTTTTCTGACCCTAAATCCAGACCCTCCTAGGATTGTGGTGAGGTTTAGTTAAATAAAAAAATCTATTAAATATGAGAGCAATTTTCAAATTCTAAAGTGCTACCTAGATGAAAGGAGAGATTTATCCATCCGGCTGCAATCTTCTAGAAGCCAGAGACTAGGTCATTTTCATCTTTGTGTATAAATGCACGTTCTCAGGCCCACTGAGATCTGCTGAATCAGTGACTCCAGCAGTCTCTGTTCTGACAAGCCTTCTGGGTATTCTGATGCATACTCAAGTCTGAGAACCAGGAGTGGGAGAGAAGACGATCCTTTTAGTGGGGCCCTTCTCATCAAGAGGCTCCAGGGGCATTACCGGATCATTAGCAAGTACACAAACTTCAATTCTCAGGGGAGAGGATGGCTTCTAGTGCTGAGTGAGCTAAGATTTTTATCGGGGATAAAAGAATTTAAAGACTAAACTGGCAAGATTATGAGCTCTAAAGGGTGTTGTCTTACCTGGAAGGCAGGTGTCAACTGGAGCTTTAAGTGGAGGAGGTAAGAAGACAGGACTTTGAAAAGGAAATTCTTCATGGGTGTCAGAAAATCTTATGGGGAGGGGAAAAAAGGATTTATCATGGAATTTTAATTTGGGAAAGAAATGACATAAAAAAAGGTTTTTTTTGAAAACTGCTGACAACAGGCCTTTGGTGAAAGGGTAGAAAAATCCAGGAGGATGGCCAAGCGTAGAGAGCAGGTAACGAAGTACTGAGGGCAAGGCTAGCCCCTTAGTACTGAGGGCAAGGCTAGCCCCTTGGTCTGGAGAATGAACTTAGAGTTTTGAGTTCCTGTGACCATTTTATTTTGGAAACACTAACGTGAGTTCAGCTCTAGGCTGTTTTTATTTTCCTTAAACAATGCGTTGTTCTAAAGAGAAAAAACAAACTGAAATGTCCTTGGTTTCTTTAAGCTACTTTGAATAATGCAAAATGTTGGTTGTTACCCTCATTTGAAATGTGTACACAATTAGCTGGTGAAAAAGAGGAACTTGCTAAAGTTCAAAGTTCAAGTGACTGTGTAACACAAGTAGTCGGAATGGAAGTGTCCTGTGAGTCTCCAGGAGGCTTCTGGTGGGAACCTTGATTTAACATCCTGAGAGAATGGCTTGTGTCACCACCCATAGAAATATTGTGGGACGTCTATGACCCCTGCCCTGATCTGCCTGTGGGTTTCCATGGGTTTGCATTCTCCTAGTCACCCTTTCTCTCACCTTATTTCCCCATGGTCACTTGTTTTCTACCTGTTTCTTTGAGCTCTGGCAGCTCAGAATCTGACTGGCACTCTATCAGTGTGGAACTTGGTTGCTTCTTTCTCATGTCTCCCCCTCCCCAGAGCACCACTAATGAGGCTCCTGTAGGTAACAGACTGTAATATTGTGATTTATAATTAAAAAAATACATATTTGGTCTTTGTCCCTGTTTCTGGCACAGAGCTCCTAAAACCCTAGGAATTTCCTAGAAATGAGGAGAGTCATAAAGGTGTCTTTTGTTATTCTTAACAAGCCCCTTTCAACCACACTTGAGTTTGCGTTAATGAGGTGACTCTTGGAAAGCCACTAAGGATGGGGGCTGGTTGCCAGGGGAACCGACCCTGTGATTAGAGGGTTGGAACTTTCAGCCCCACCTCCCAGACCTCTGGAGAGGGGAGAGTGGCTGCATATCGAGTTCAATCACCAATGGCCAATGATTCAATCATCATGCCTACATAATGAAGCCACCATAAAAACCCAAAGGATGGTTCCAACAGCTTCTGGGTTGGTGAATGCGTGGAGGTACTGGGAGGGTGGCACACCTGGAGGGTGGAAGCTCCGAGTCCTTCCCCACGTATCAGGACCTATGCATCTCTTCTATCTGGCTGTTCCTGAGTTGGTTATATCTTTTTATAATAAACCGGAAATCTAGTAAGTAAAATGTGCTGTGAGCCACTCTAGCAAATAATCAAACTTGAGGAGGGGGTTGTGGGAACCTCTGATTTATAGCCTGTTGGTCAGAAGCACAGGTGACAACTTGGACTTGTGATTGACATCTGCATTGGGGGTGGGGGTAATCTCATGGGACTGAGCCCTTAACCTGTGGTATCTGATGCTATCCCCTGGTAGATAGTGTCAGAATTGAGTTAAATTGTAGGATACCTAGCTGGTGATGCAGAATTGCTTGGTGTAACAAAACTACCATCCGTCTGGTGTCCAAAATGCAGCAGTGCTGTCATAGATTATTGAGAGTAAAGGAGACACACAGGAATGTGCTTTTCCTTCATACAGACTTTTAGTGAGTGATGAGGATTTTAGGCTGGTGAATTTTAAAACTGCAGATGAGAAGCAGGCTCCGAGGACTGGAGTTTGATTGCCCTTTGCTGAGAGACATTTACATTTGTAAGGGAAACCTCCATCTGTAAAGATGCCTCCCTCTCTGTGCCAGGAAGAAGGCGGGATGGCCTTATCTCTGGAAACTCTTAATGGGGAAGGCAAGGACTTAAATTGGTTACTGTCTGGCAACCTCATGTAACTGATTTAGGGTGGTGGCTTCTGGCCTTTACTCAATCCGATTTGATTCTTATCTAAAAGTTGTGGGACTACCCAATGGCCAGACCCCACCTGCACTGATACCATTTTAACTTTTTTACGTGTTCTTTCTCTTGTCTTGTAAAAAGATGGCTTACATACCTATGCCTTAAATTTAGCCTTACTCTCCACCCATGTTTGCAGCAGAAGTGGCAGCAGCAGCGGCTCTTCCTGCCCGTGGGTCCTGTCCCCACGCACCAGCTCTGCCTGCCCATGGGTCCTGTCCCCGTGCCAGCAGCAGCGGCTCTGACAGCCCATGGGTCCTGTCCCCATGCTATTCCACACTATTCTCTAAATAAAAGAGCACAGCTACCAGACCTTGAGAGTCCAAGAAATCTTTCTTTCGACTCCTTGGCTCACCGATCCCGCATCAGTGAGGATATCGGCTGACTTAGGGAGACAACAGTACAGCACAGAATAGGCGACTACTTAAAATTGACTGCTACATTAAAATGTTTACCAGTGAAATGTGATGTCTGGAATTTCCTTCAAAATAATTTATGAGGGAGGGTTGAGTGGGTGGGGCATTCTGGATGAAATGTCCATTTTAGATGAAAGATTGGCTGTGAGTTAATGGGAGGTTGTCAGTGCAAATAACCCATAACCAATCTATAAATCAAATTGGGGTGAGTTTATTATGAACTAGATCTGAGGACTAGCCTAGGGCCTTTCCTCCCCAAGGAAGGAAGGGCACCAAAGAAATAGGGTGTACAGAGTGGTTATATGCAGTCAAAGAGCATGTATCACACGTGATTGGAATGTCCCTTTTACAGCAGTCACGAGATTGCCCTGTTGACACAGTGATTGATGGACACAGCAGGTAGCAGGTCTGCTGTCTTGAGTTAGGCGGTTACAGCAGGACAGCAATCAATTCCTAGCCCAGGGTGAGATGCTCATCCTTAAGAAAATGCCAGAAGTTGCATCTTTATCTTAAGGGCACTGTTCTTGTCTTTGGGACACAGCAAATGCTTAAAGCAGATATACAATACATGCTCAATGGCCACGTCAGCCCCTTTTGGAAAAACAAGGTCAGGCTGAATTAGTTTTACACCAGATGGCTTCCTCATATACTCCAATATATCCTATCGCTTGCCATTTATTTATCAAGGTTTACTATACTAGTCTATTTACTTTGGTATATGCTTGAAATTTTCCATAATAAGTATTTTTTGAAAGTGGATGCCAGATAGATAGACAGACAGCCAGATAGATAGACAGCCAGATAGATAGATAGATAGATAGATAGATAGATAGATAGATAGATAGAT